>NC_056746.1:155626382-156226382 GCF_019279795.1 Protopterus annectens | reverse complement strand
GAAGGCTATCACTGGAGCCAGAACCTTTGTGAACACCCTGGGCACAGTAGATAAGCCAAAGGGCAATGCAGAGAACTGATAATGTAAATTCCCAAAACGCAGGTACCTCCTGCAACTGGGCCTGATGGGAACATGAAGATAAGCCTCTTTGAGATCTAGAGTTACCATCCAGTGATCTTTGCCCAACAGAGGTAGAAGTTGTTGCAACGTCAACATTTTGAATTTTGGAATGTCCAGGTATGTGTTGAGGATAGATAAATCCAAAATCGGCCTCCAAGTGTTTCTTTGGTACTAGAAACAGAGAATAAAATCCTAGGCCCACTTCTGACAGAGGGACCTGCTGTATAGCCCCCATTTGAAGAAGTAAAGCAATCTGCTTGTGAGCCTCTACCCTTTGCTGAGGAAGAACGTCTGGCATGCCTTTGAAAGGAGGTAATGTATGGAAATAAAACTTGTAGCCTCGGTCTATAATGTCCAACACCCATTTGTCCTGGGTGACTAAAAGCCAGTTTTGCTTGAAGAGTGCCAACTTTCCTCCCAAAGGAGCTGCCAGACAGGCAGAATCTGGCAGCTGAAAATGCAGGTCATTGGGCCTGTTTATGATGTAGATTGTGCAGGGGAACTCCATGTTCTAGGCCTGAAAGTACTCTGAGCTCTGCCCCTACCACGTCTAGATCTACCCCTAGACTGTGAATCAGAAGAAGGATAAGCCCATCCCTTAGTAGGCCAATTCCTGATAAACTTAGGAGGCTGCACCTGCAAAAAATCTTTAACAGTCTGCATAGACTTAGCCTTGTCTTCCATTTTCTTCAATACAGACTCCACAGGAGAACCAAATAAAACTTCAGACTGTAAAGGAGCATCCAAAATTCTAGTTTTAACATGATCTGACAAATTCTGATCCTAATAACTGAACCAGTGGCAGCCACCCTGGAAGAAGCCTGTAAGAAACCACACTGCAAAGAATGCTTACCCACCTGTTCAGAGGCATGTACCAAATCCTGTAATTCTTTACACTCTATGCCCTCTGCCAAAGCATCCACTTTAGATTTTAGTTGAGTAAGGAGAAAATTCTGATACTTCAACATATGAAACTGGCAATTCAAAGCCCTCATTGCTAAAGTGGAAGAGGTATACACTTTCTTACCCCATCTATCCAAAGCTCTAGCATCTTTATCCATAGGAACTGGATTCTTTACAACAGAAGCCCTGACACCCTTAGGTCCCTGGCTAATAGTTTCTGGGTCAGCCCTTGGACTCTTATACAGATATTTATGAGCCTCAGGTACCGGAGGCAGAGAGTCAGGATTAAGGGAAGCCTGAACAACATCCAAAACAGGAGGTATAGCCAAGGGCCTATGTTGTGGTAAAAACAAAAATTCCCTAAGCCTCTTACGGGAATCTGAGAAATCCTGACCTTCCCATTTAAAATGCTCCCTCATAGAATGCAGGGTTTCTGAAAAAGAAAAATCCTCTGGAGGAGAAGCAGAAGGAGTGGAATCCTCTGCGTCTGAATCAGAATAAGGAGGAAAATCCTGAATGTCGAAGACTCTGAGTAATCTGAAGCCTGCTCCAAACTTTCAACCTCTGGCTCTACCCTAGGTCTCTTATCAGGAGGGGGCATAGAACCTCTGATTAAAGAAATTAAATCTTCTGCCATTTTAAGCATGTGTTTTTTAGGCACAGAACCTGCAGAACTGGGACTGACACCCGTGGAAGGCAAACCAGGCCTGCCTTTGGAAGGAGCCTTAGAGATAGAAGGAGAAGGCCTAACCACCTTAGGCAAGGAAGGGAGAACAACAACTTGAGAGGCCCTCAGCCTGACCTGACTCCTGAGAGGCCACATCTTGCAAAATTAAAGCCTCCCTGAGACTCAACTGAAACCTCGGGATCCACAGATTCCACCATAGTTTCTCATCCTGCCTGGACTTTAAAGATTTGTCTTTCCCAAACAAGGAATACAAAATCTGTTTCCCACAAGAAATACAATTATTCACTTTTTCTGACATCCGGAATTAACTGAGGCAAGAAAAACAAAAATATTCAACTTGGTTTCGGTCTGAAACGGTCATGCGCTTTAATACCCTGTCGCCTGATGTCAGATCTGGTCAGCCTAATACTTTGGTATTCGGGCCGACCGAGGACAGCGGACTACCCATATGCAAGGACTGCAGCAATGTGAGATGAAGAACATCAGACATTCCCACACTGCACACATTACATGGTCAGAGAGACAACAGGCTAGTGCCCTGGATAATGGCCACTTTGCTATTGGAAACAACTGTTGTTCAGTTTGTAGCAAAGCACAATGGAGCAGACGTTGGCTTCTTTATTATAAATGAGCATCTGTTTACAAACAGCACATTTCTTTACTCCACTCTTTTAAACCATGCAGATGAAAAACCTGACAACAAAAAAATTTATGCCATGGTGTAGCAAGTCACGCCTAGGATCTTACTGAGAGTTTTGGACACTAGAAACCGTTCTGATAACAATGATGCTGTCACAGACACCAGCAAAATTCCCTCGTTCTTCTTCAGAGCATGACAAAATGGTTTAGCTTTTCTTTGATGGGAACTGTTCAGAAGGGATTTCTGTCTAACATTCCCTTCAAAAGCTATCAACTAAGAAATGCAGCTTCGCCTTGTGTTATTTAGCTGTCAGGCTCCAGTAACCATGAAAGGGCAATGAACAAAGAAAAAGCTGTGAAAGGTATACTCACTCAAAAAGAAAACAGTGACTTGAAATGCTTGAACTACAAACTATGCCAGGGAGTAAGGATGAAAATTACTGACTTAATAGTAACATTTCTCTAATGCTATGCGTTTTCTCAGGACCTGTGCTAAAATGCCAAATGTCAGTGTAGGACCACTTACAGCAATGACACAAGTGTATCACCTCAAATGCAAACAACAGTCATCTTAGTACGTACCACTATGCCATATTAGATTACCAACTAATACTTCTGCAAAGTACGGCCCAAAACTTATATCTACTCTACTAAAAACAGCAGAAATAGAATAATCAAAACACAGAAAACTATTTAAGTTAAGCAATATACAGTGGAATTTACCTTGGAATTTATAACCAAACCTTCATAGAAAAACAGGACTATAGACAGGAAGACCAACCGTTATAACCATACATTTATACATAAGTACATAAGCCAGTCGATTCTGACAGGGGTATAATTACTCTGATGAAGTCTCATGATGTTTTTGAGATGAAAGCACTTAATGTTCAATAATGGTTGTATTTTCTGAAAGTGCTCTTGAGTTTTTTTATTGGATTAACTGTTTTGCTTTTAAACGCTTCTGAGCTGTTTTTTGCTGGTTGACTGAGTTCAGAGTAAGAGGATCCCCAGCCTTCCTTAAAATTAATGACAAAGCATAACAGTTATGTCCAATTGGCTTAGTGCATTGTGCTATTTTTTTGCTTTTTTTTTTGGCTGCTCAGTAGGAGAGCAAGCAATCACCAGTATCTATCAAATTATGCAACAGTCAGCTTATATTATACATAATACTGTCATATTCTTTTAACAGGTACATCAAAACTAAATGGGCCCAGTGCTCTACAAGAATGCCATGTAACCAGAAGCCTAAAAAGAGATCATGTCCACATCACCCTAAGAGATTCTAAATGGCTAAAACTTCAGTCAGTCTAAGTCTGAGATCATAACATAAATGTCCAATCCATCAAATGGAAAACACACATTACTTTCCAGCTTGAGGACTGCACATCCATGCTGTGCTGGGAGACTACAGGGTCGAACCTTTGGTGAAAGTCAGTTTCCAAGAACAATGTAAACAAACTGCCAGAAGGAAATTCATTCTTAATGCACTTACTGTATATGATTTTATTAAAAATGGTCAGTGGAACAACTGTGGTAATAAAATATGGAACAGTATGAATTCAACAGTCTTCATTTTTTAATTGTTCCTAACAGGTATTAATAGATTTTGTGCTAGCAGTGTATCTTGTAAAAGCCTGGAGAAAGATCTGTGGGTGACACAAAAAGGGATGATGACGGCTTCCCTGATTCAAATAGGAGATCTGCTGAGGAAAGCAGTAATGATCACCTACAGGTAAGAGATCAGGGCAGTCGTTTGCAGTCTTAATATCATCTACTTTTAGACTAAGCCTCTTCAAGAAGAAGCTACTGAAGTCTAATTTTTTAAAAACTGAGAAGTATGCAGAGCTCCAGTACAAACTCTTAATATGATCTCAAACAGAAGCTACAACTATACCATATTATATTTACATGATGGCTGAAGCAGATAATAATGCTATCAATCTACCCTTTAAGTGCTTTTTCCATTCCACATTCTCTCACTTTTGCTTTCCCCTTACTCTTTTTAACCTCTGCCATGTCCTCTTAAAATGCCTCTGGATATTTTCCCTCTACCAAATATTCCCATAGTACACTCCATAAGCCTGGAGACCTCTCTATTGAAGAAACACATTTGGCAATCCATGGAGCAGTTTGTGCCTATAATCTCATCCTGCATTCCCTCCTTAAGGATGACCCATTCACGTCTCCCTGGCATGGTCTTGTGAACCAATATAATGTCCTCCCACGTCTGTCTAATCTGGTAACAAATCAGAAAAGATCTAACTCCTTTAGCCTGGTCATATTCTTTCCCCTTCATCAATATGATTTTTTCCCGGGGCTTTCCTCTGGATTTCCTCCAGAAGCCTGATGTGTCATTCCTCATAAGAGATCTACAACTGGAAAAAGAACTCAAGGTGTGGTCTGGCCACAACCTTGAGGAGACAATGTATTCCATCACTGCTTCTGGAGCCCAAGTCCTACAAGCAGACACCCCATCACTGTATTTGCTGCTACAACTACCTTCTTACTCTTGTGGTCCAGTCCAGGTGTGAACAATAGCCACAGATCCTTTTCCTGCTCTGTTTCCATCAATTCGCTTCCCTCTTCTACTTAATAGCAAGGTTGATGCAGTACATGTATATTATTTTACATTTCACTGAAAGGAACCTTAAAGGTTGATGCAGTGCATATATATTATTTTACATTTCACTGAAAGGAACCTTAAGTGCCACTCATCTAGCTTCTTGACCAGCCTTTCTAAATTTGTCCTTGGACTACCTACCCTCTTTTTTCACTGCTTCTCCTGTATGTCACCAGAAAAGAGGATGATTCCATTCTCTAGCACTTAGGTGCATCTGAGGAAAGCACACTGAAAAGTAGTGGACCCAGTACAGACATCTGTGGTACTCCACTAGTCAGTTTCTGGATTCCTGATACTGTCTCTTTCACTACTGTCCTGTGCATCATACCATTCAACTAAGCAACCTTCCATTTCTTCAGTCTTGGACAAACTCTCCAATCCCTCCATTTTTCCTACTGACTTTCTGTGTGGGACAGAGCCATTGGTCTTGAAGTAGCTCAGGTAGACCATGTGTATTAGTACCCGCCTGTCAGGTTCAAGGTTCAGCCAAATCCCTGTCATAAGCTACATCAGGTTTAACTAACAACTCCATCTGGCCAAAGACTAGGTTGCCATACTGGAGACTGCTGTCACCCAGAAAAGCTAGTAGCCTTTCCCTAAAGATTGACTAAATGATTTTGCCTGCCATACTCTTATCAGGTCTCTATCAGGTCTTTAATGACCCATACTTTTCTTGCTTCCATTTCCTGACTTGTACAAGTGCACCATGCTTGCCCTCTTCCAGTCCTCAGCCAGATCTCCATTACATGGTTTATCAGGACACTAGCCAGAAGTCTGAAAACTTTGCAATGGGATGCTTCATCCTCTCTTATCCCTGTTCTGCATCACCACCATTCAACCATGATACCCACACCCTTGCTTTCTTTGTGAAAGCAGAAGTAAATAATTCATTCACTATCTGTGCTTTTCCCATGCCCAGTGATCTCTCTCAATTTTTGTTCAGCCTACCAAGTTCTTTCCCTTTCTTCCTCCTTTCTGCTATGTACCTAAAATGCCATTGCTTACTTTCTTGTTCCCTTTCGGTTTTCACTACTGCTGCCCTCACCATCTTATGACCATCTTTGATACCCTTCTGATAGTCTTCTCTATCTTTCTACCCTGTCTTATCCACCTCTTCTAGGTCCTTTCTTTTGCCATAACTGCTAACTTCCCATTCCAATGTAGCTGCAATGGACTTTCTTTCTTTGCCTTGTTGCTTCTTCCTAACACCTTTGCCCAAAGCCTCGAAGACCCATTCTTAAAGCATATTTACTCTCCCAGCTTCATTTCAGTCTCCTGACTCCTCCTTGAACCTCTCCCAAGTACAATATAATCCATTTTTCTAAAGTCTCGCTTTGTCTTTGTAGTTTTACCCATTCTCCCACTCCAGATGGTGGCAAGACCATTGTTGTCTATCTGTGACCCTTACTGCACTGGTCAGAACTACAGTGAGAATATCATAGTCCACAACCTTAACGATCTCCCACTGTCGTCCTGTCGTCCTTGAAGCCAGGAATCTCAACTACTTCATGCAACTTATGATTCCTTCCAAGTGACGCTTTCAGGTGCATTTGCAGTTAACTCCTACTGATGTCTCTAGGCATCAAATATTGCTAGTTCACTTTTGCATTAATAATCCAAAACCATGCTATCTACAAAGTTTTAGAGATTTCACCTTAAAGCTTACACAATGGCAAACTCAACTGCATTAATATTTGAACTCTGTCTAGTGCAGGTAAAAGGATATTAACTGTTGTTTTTATGATATTAATTTATACAGATATAATTTTCACATTTTTCTAAGTGTTTCAACAACCAAGTAACACAGAACTATTTAGCCTCATATGAAAGCTCTCAGCTGAATGAATAAAATGCTGCTGACAGTATGTGTGTAACTTGACTGGTTGCTGAGATATTGTAAGTTGTTTACAAAATATGTTTACAAAATACTACAAATGTAACAGTTACTGCATTTACTGTGACTCGTAAACTTTGGTTTAAGACATAGAACCTAAAGAATACTACCATTATAAAAATAGTTTGTGCTGAAGGGTTTGCAATTTATACTTCTTTCATAACCACTATGGTTCCAGAAATATGAACATTTGTTTGAAATCTGAGGACATAATTTGATTCTGTCAAAAGGCTTAGGCTCCACCCATTGGAATCAATGAACGAAGCGCAGTGCAAACAGAAAACCAATAAACAAAAAAATGCACTGTGTGAGGACAAACTGCACCAGACAACCGAGAACCTGATACCAGCTTTAAACGTTAAACGTTTGACAAACACCACGTTTTTCATCACATAAATTAGACTTCATCAGACAAATACTACAGTAATTAACACCCATATATATATGCTGATCATTCATTTAAACTAACCAATGAAAATCTATTCAACAATGCTCATGAATATGAATGAATATAAATGAACTTGGAATACATGACATTTAGAGAATCGAAATAAGATAATTTGATTCTCGATGATATAAATACATTGAAATGCAGAACAATATATGATTGTTATAAAAATCAAGTACCTTGTAATGAAAAAAGTAATTACTATACTCATAAAAAATAAAATGAATATGTGTAAATCAATGATGTATTGTAATGATGTGTTTTAATCAGCAATACTCCCATCTAGTGGTCAAAATCTGAATACGCTTGAATATCATCATTGGTAATGTACTCAGTGAATAAATAACCATAATAAATATAATAAATATAGAAAATGTGTGAATATCCGCCCATTGGAAGTTACAATGCAAACTTCCTGAGCTCCATTATAGTGAGTTAAGTACGGCTTTCTTCCTCCTCCCCATTCATTCTCTCATCTTCATCCCCTAATATGCATGGAGAATGGCACAATCTTTTAATGCTGTAGTACAAAAGGCAGGGTCAGTGAGTAAATCCTGAGCCCGGGTAGAAAAATCATAACTAAGCAGCAAATGCACTTGTCTCAAAGGAAATAAAACTGCTTTATTAAAAACAAGCTTTTATACTCAACAGTGCTTCATCAGGTTAAATCTAAAACTGACACACTGCAAAACACTTAAACAGAGATAATTTAGTCATAACACAGATTAATTACGGTAATTATTTCTTAAATAATAACAATCTTTTTCAAATAGGCTTCATCTCCATTAATCCTTGACGGAGTTCAGCTCGCAGTCTTGTTATCCAGCTTCATTCTACCAGCTCAGTTTTACTGTCACGATCACATGATCACCACTTCGCCTGTTACTTTTAACATACTTCAGAACACTAACGTGAAAATCATGATCTATATCTAGTTTGTTAAACTGTTTATATAGAGCATTCACTGGAGTAATCCTCCTCAGTTCTGATGCATGTTTACATATTCTACCTTTCAATGTCCTACTTACTTGTGCCTAGATAGAACTAATTTTTGACAACAAGCTAAATAAACAATATTCTGTCCATCAAATATAGCATATATATATATATATATATATATATATATATATATATATATATGGGTCTACTTCACTTTTGACACATTCATATTGTCAATAGTGCTGTGCCATAAGACTAACTTTCAAAAGACCGCGCCAACTACATCAAAATTTCACAACACTGAACATTCAATTAATCGACTTTCAAATGCATGACTTTCAAAACACTGACTCCCATATAACCAACACATTTCAAAAGCAGTTGCAAGAACTACCATCAGTGTAAACACCACAGTCTTCTAAAACCATCCTCCAAAGCATTACTTCAGATTGCACATAGACCTACACAGTGTATGTGTCCATTAACATTTTAAAATATAAAGACGACATGTAAGCATCCAAATCGTGCAACTTGTTCTACAAGTGAGCGAGCCCATATATCCAACATTTTAAACCTTCAAATCCTGACATCCAACACTTCACATCTTCAATTCCATAGATCCGGACTTTAATACTTTATATGCACAAATCCAGACATACAACATCTCTCTAAATACTACATATAACCATGTAAAACTAAAATATGCTTACTTTTTAATGAAATAAACTATAATAAATATTTCCAGCCATGCCTGCACATACCTACAACATGTCTGCCATGTCTCTGAACACATTCATTACGAACTACAAATATTTAAAGTGGCAGAACACTAAACAGACAAAGTTTGCATCTCTGTGATTCTACTACATAGTAGTTAAATTGCTACTCATCAAATAAACACTGAAGCCTATTACATCTGTAAAGTTTACATTTTAGTGGGGGGCGGTGCCCCCCGTGCGCCCCACTAAACCCCCTGCAAATTACATACACTAACTCTGACACTGCACTACTGTGTGGAAATGAGCATATTTCATACTCCTCTCACCTCAGATCAGCAAAAGTTGGCAGTTTCACCATTCAGCCTTATAAAAGATGGTAAAGTGAAGTTTCAGTTATGTGAAACTTCGACATTATCATCTCAGTCTTTTAAATGTTGGTCAACTGGTATTTCATCCTTCTGAAGTAGACCCATATTTTGTGCATTTATATATCTATAGCTATATATATATATATATATATATATATATATATATATATATATATACACACACACACACACACACACACACACACACACACACACACATATATATTAAGCCACCAGTGGCGGAAAGTGTAAACGATCTCATTCAGGAGATGTATTTACACTGACTGGACTTAATGATAGGGAACATGCATCTTCATCTATTAACTGGGCATCTCTCATTTGCTTATAACAAAAACTAGGGTTGTCATATATTGTATTATTTAGGCTTTCAAAGGGTCTAAAAAATTTCTAATATCAGGTTACAATATTCTATAAATGCTTAGTCTGTTTACTGTAGCTAATAAGACACCTTACTCCACTTCTTACATTATCTGCTTCCGTAACCCTTTTGAAAATACCTTAAGAGAATGCTGGACAATATCTAGCATGTCTTTTGTTTAACGTATTATTTTAGAACAATTGCCTCTCCACGATATTTCTGAATATAAATCCTGGATGTGTACCACTCCAGTATAAATACATTATTATACAATGACTCCCAATTAATATTCAAAAATGTGCACGCTGACTGGTCAGCATGCACGTTGTAAATCAGAGTTATAGTAATGGAAAAAGGTCCGGTCGCCCGGACTTTTTCCATTACTATAACTCTTTTTTTTAACAGCAATGGAGAATGCAAGATCTCCGTTGCTTCACACTGTCCCGCTATGTTAAACGAGTTTAACATAGCGAGACAGCTTTAAAAATAGCAACGGAGATTCTCCATTGCTTTTTTTAAAGCTGTCTTACTATGTTAAACTCCTTTAACATAGCGAGACAGTTTGTAAAAAGCAACTGAGATCTTGCTTTCACCGTTGCTTTTTTCAAAACTGCCTTGCTATGTTAAATGGGTTTAACATAGCGAGACAGCTTTAAAAAAAGCAACAGAGATTCTCCGCTGCCTTTTTTAAAGCTGTCTTGCTTATGTTAAACCCATTTAACATAGCGAAACAGTTTGTAAAAAGTAACGGAGATCTTGCTTTCTCCGTTGCTTTTGCCCACAGCTCTGATATACTGCGTAGGCATACGCATGCGCAGCACATCAGAACTGCCGCAGAATACCAGACAGCTGCGGAAGGGCAGCAAGAAGGCATTATACAATGCCATTATTTAAGAAAAGTAATTATTTTTTTTCTTAAATAATGTCATTATAATATAATAACCACTTCTGGATGTAGGTAATGCTGGATTTACCCATGGTTGTCTTTGTTTGGTCACTCAGGCTTCGCCCTTGTGACCAAACCACACCAACCGTGGGTAAATCCAGCATTACCCACAGCCAGGCGTGGGTTATTGCTATATTAGCCTTTGTGGGTACATTAATGATAGTGGTAGTAACTTCATTCTTCATGTCATAAAGTTATATCTAGAAAGTCATTTACATGATTTCACAGATGTGGCTAACCAGAAAAAGGAGGAGAGAATAGGTAGTGTGAAGGCCAAAGGAAATACAGATGAGTACCATCAAAACTGCTGGGAGAAGAGGAAGGCAAAGGGATGTCCTGTGCATTGATTCATCTGGATGCAAATGACCTGTTCAAAGGAACTGTAGATGAGGCACTACAAATAATCAAAGTGATGGCAAAAGGAGCTTGTAAAGGCTTGGGAAGTAAAACAGTGATCTCACAGACTATACCAGTAGCAAACACCAGCAGAAAGAAAAACGAAATGGTAAAAGGTTAAATAAATAATACCCGACACAGAACGAGAGAGAAAGAATAAGAAATTGTAATAATGGAGAGACACAATGCAGCCAAGTATAATCAGGAAATCTGAAGGAAAAAAAAAGATGTCATCCAGAAACAGAGTTGAGCCCTAAAAAGATGGGCTTGAAAATCACATAAGGTAAAGGATTAAAATGAAATGGAAGTGAGATGGAAAGGAGGTAGCAATGTAATGTTTAGTTAGTTTATAAGGTAGTCAGTCAGTTATCCATGCTTAGTTGATTATGTTTTTCCGAATAACCAGCAGTTTTACACAATAGCCCCAAGGTGGTATTCATAGTGATGGGGAAATCTGACCAGGACACTGGAGAAATATCCTTATTCTGTGCAGTTGGAGGGACTAAGATAGTGGACAGGGAACGTATGGTGGAGGCTGTGCCTATACACATTGTGAAAGGATTAAGTTCTAATGAAACAAATTGTGAAGTGGTCAAAAGTTTTACATTATGGAGGATTAGAAGATGACGTGTTGGTGTCAATAATGTTGGAGGAACCAGAAGATGAGCTTTCCATGAAATTACTCCAGGATAAAGCAAAATTATTTCAGAACAAAGTGATGCCTTTCCATCAGAAACTACAACCACCAGGTATTCATTGGGCTTGGATGATGAGGCAAGTGGTGTTGAAGGTTTAGAGATTGGGAAAGAGATAACAGAGAGAAACAGTAAGCCAGAGAATCACACGGTAACAAAACCGAAATTTATTTATGCGATCGTTGCAGCAGCAACTAGGAATCCAAAAAGAAAACAGATTTTTCACAGCAGGCTAAACCTGTAATTCATACTAGAACAAGAAATGGACATATATAAACTGCAAGGTTATACTGTTAAGCTTTGTTCTTAAGGATTTACATGCTATCATTCAGCTGGGAAATGAAACTTTTGCTGACATGTATTTTGAAACACATTAACTGGCCTTAAGTGTGTGGACCTTTAGATAAAGGACTATGAAGTTTATAAGGATTATGCTATTTCCATTGTCTCACCGCAGACATTTCTTTTTACAGTTTAGAAGTACTGATGTTGAATATATGGATGTAAAAAAGGTACCTTGAATGTCAGTCTGTTTTTCATGTAAAAATTGTTATGATGAGTAGGATATTTGGAATGATTGCTGGGAAGCATGGAGTAACACTGAAAATTAGGCAATAATGGAGTATTACAGCAGAAGCATAGTTGTACACATGCACTGCTGTTTGACATTTTAAATCACAATCTGAAAGATACTTTCTCAGTCAAATGTTCTCCATTATCACTGAAAATAATTTTCTTTCTCCCTTAGGGTATATAACTTAAGAATGTACAAGTACATGTTTATTCAAGGTGTTTGTTAAAAACTTGCAGGTGGAGCTACATGCAAAAGATTATTCCTCAAAACGATGTGGTTTGAAAAGTATGCAATTATTGGCTTTTTTTTATTTGCAGAGTGAATAAATGCAATTTTTGTAATGTGCTCAATTTTTGACCACACAGTGTGGTAGAAAATGAGGCCAAGTGATCTATTTCATTATCGCTCTATCCATCTATGAATACAGAAATTGTAGCAACCTCTCAAATGTTCCCAGTACTGGCTCAAACGTTTGATTTGTCGCTCCAAAAACTGGATTTTTTAAGAAAATGTGCTGGTTTACCACCATCAAATAGTAATAATCAGGTGATAATGGAGAACAGTGGACAGCGCTGAAAATAACACAATGCAAAACTGTATCTGAAAAATAAATGAAGCAAGACCTGCCTGCAAATGGTCTACTGTGATCAGTGTACTACCACATTAATGCTAGAGAACACTAGACTGAGCATAACTTTTATATTCATTCATAGACGTGAATTACGCTCAATCCAGTGTTCTCCATTATCATTGAAAATTGTACAGAATGCTGTTGTTCACTTACCAAGTGTTTGTGTTGTAAGCAATGTTAGAGGGATTTTATATTACGGAGGTGAGCTTAAGACTTTTTTATGGGGGGGGGGCTGGACCACTTAATAAATATCTGTCCTCTCAGAAGACACAGTAAATGTGAGCAGATAATTAAGAACTGTATACTGTACTGCACTAAGTGTGGTGATGAAGGACACATGGTTTTATTGTCAGGGACAAGAGAAAATTTCTCCTGCAATTTATTTATTTATGTTTTGCCAGGACAGTCTGACTCTGTCAGAAAAAGCAAACCCTTTTCAGTGGAGGACCAGGGAAAAAGCTCTTTATATCAATATGAAAAGGACAAGGTACACAAAAGAGAAAAAGTTACAATAATTTTCCTAGTAAGAGAAAAAAACCAGAGTAAGTGTATTAACTAGTAGTAACAAAAGCAAAAGGTAATCTTACAGATTTATAATTGCACTGAGAACTTTTTACAATTTTATATACATATATATATATATATATATATATATATATATATATATATATATAAAGAAGTTATGTACTCACCATAACGTTCCATCTGAGTAGGTAAACTTCATTTGGCAGCAACCTATGGGTCTTCGGATCCATATCGGATCCGAGCCGGCAGTTTCCAACAGCTGAGAACCGAGCTCCAAGCTCCTCCCCCTACCCATAATCCCCTGCCATCCCTACCTGACCTCAGATCGAGTTTGCCTAATGCAAGACCTGCATCAAATAGCCAGTCTATGGTCTGACCTTGATACAATCAGATGACAATAAGAGTAATATAAACATCCGACGGTCAGGGGGAAGGAGGGGGGGATGGTTGCTGCCAGATGAAGTTTACCTACTCAGATGGAACGTTATGGTGAGTACATAACTTCTTAATCTGAAGTAGTTAACTTAATTTGTGCATCAACCTATGGGACAGAGTCCCCAGCTACCTAAATCTTGGGAGGTCCTCATGGAAGGATGTTCCGGAGCACTGCAGAGCCAAAGGATGCTCTCCCTCTGGAGACCAGGTCCAACTTATAATGATTTATAAAGGTATGAGATGAAGCCCAAGTAGCTGTCGAACAAATTTCATCCAATGAGACTCTAGAACGAAAGGCAGCAGAGGTGGAAATTGACCTAGTAGAATGGGCATGGACTCCTTGGGGTGCGGGCCGGCCAGAACTTTCATATGCTAGTAGAATACACTGTGAAATCCATCTGGACAGTGTGACTTTAGAAACTGATTTTCCAAAATTAGTTTTAGCAAAGGAAATAAACAGCTGGTCTGATTGCCTATGACCAGCTGTTCTGTGCAAGTAGAAATGTAGCTGTCTATGAACATCCAACGAGTGCAATTTATATTCGCCTTTGTTTTGGTAATTGGGAAAGAAGACAGGTAAGTTAATAGTTTGCTTGATATTTGATTCGGAAGCAATCTTAGGAAGAAAGGAGGGATTGGTCCTGAGAGATACTCTGTCTTTGTGAAAAGTCAAATACGGTGGCTTGGCGGAAAGGGCTTGTAGTTCAGAAACCCTTCTGGCCGAAGTGACAGCGACGAGAAAGGCTGTTTTCCAGGATAATAGTTTAAGATCCACTATAGCTGCAGGCTCAAAGGGAGGAGCTGTCAAGGCCTGGAGCACGAGCGCTAAATCCCAAGGAGGGACTACGTCCTTCACCGGGGGTCTTAGTAGGAAGGTACCCTTCAAAAAGGCCTTACACAATCTGGTTGAGATCAAAGGGCCTAGGTCACTCCCCACGTGATAATGTGAAATTGCTGCCAGCTGAACTCTGACCGTGGAAGAGCTGGCTCCTTGGTCAAAAAGTCCTGACAAAAAGTCTAACACTGCGGGCAACGGAGCCGTAAAGGGGTCTAAGTTTTGTTGCTCCGGCCAAACAGAAAAACGTTTCCATTTGCTATCATAGAGTCTTCTAGTAGACGGCTTGTGGGCCGCCACTAAGATAGCTTTGACCGGAGAAGAGATACCGGGAGTCCTAGCTAGGAGTGGAACTGGAGCAACCAAGCCGTTAGCTTCAGATTGTCCAGATTCGGGATCAGAAGGTCTAACGGGTGCGAGATCAGATCTGGGATGGGATCCAGAATCCAGGGAGGATTCACTAGATGAGACCATAGATAAGGGAACCAAGCCTGACGAGGCCAGAATGGGGCAATGAGGATTATTCTGCTCCCCAGCCGACTGGCTTTCTGTAAGAATTTCAGCATTAGAGGAAGAGGAGGATAAGCATAAAGGAGACCGGGCGGCCAAGCATGTGCTAGAGTGTCTTGGGGGGATTTCCCGGGTGGGGGAATTAGAGCGAAGTAGTCATTGCACTTCATGATTGAGGGAGAAGCGAAAAGATTGCAACAAGGTTGACCCCATTTGGAGAATATTTGTTTCGCTACTTCGGGATTCAGAGACCACTCGTACAGCAAGAGAATCGTGCAACTCAGTCTGTCCGCTAGGATGTTGGACCATCCCGGAATGTGCGTCGCTATGAGAAAGCGGTTGGTGGAGAACGCCCATTCCCACACTCTCATGGCCTCTCGGCAAAGTGGATAGGACCTGGTTCCCCCTTGTTTGTTGATATACCAGACTACTGACATGTTGTCCGTCTGGACCGCAATAGTCCCCACAGGAAGAAGGCTCTGGAGTGCTTGCAACGCCAACAGCACCACCCTCATCTCTAGGACATTGATATGCAGTGAGGTCTCCGTGTGGTCCCACGTGCCTTGGACTGTCCTGCTTAGACAATGCCCCCCCACACACAAGGCAAGAGGCGTCCGTGGTCACCGTGGTTAGGGGATGGGACATAGCAAAGGGCCGACCTTTGAGGAGGTCCGGGGACTGGAGCAACCACAGGAGGGCCTTCCTGCAAACACTGCTGAGGCAAATGGGATGGGTTAGAGGGTAATGCAGGAAGGACCATTGGACTTGGAGGGTCCACTGCAGGACCCTCATGTTCAAACACGCCATGGTCAGCAGGTTGATGGCAGCTGCCATCGACCCTAGGGCCCGCAGGACTAAAGCTGCAGAAGGAGATGGGGATTGAAGAATGGCCCGCACATGGAGTTTCAGGGTTCTAAGCCGGTCCGAAGTCAAGAAGGCTAGGAGCCGGCATGTATCCAATTTGGCCCCGATGAAGTCTATGATTTGGGTTGGCAGGAGGGAAGGTTTCTCTACATTGACTGTGATCCCCAGCCGGGGAGCTAGACGGAGGAAAGAGTCCCTGGCCGCGCAGAGTAGATGCCTTGTGGGGGCGGTCAGGAGCCAGTCGTCCAGGTAGGGGAAGACCTGAATTCCCTGGAGTCTTAGGTGGGCCGCTATCACTGACAAAACCTTGGTAAACACCCTGGGGGCTGTGGTGAGACCAAAGGGGAGGACCCTGAATTGGTAATGACTGGCTCCTACCCGGAAGTGAAGGAACCTCCTGGAGCGTCTGTCCATCAAGATGTGGTAGTACACATCCTTGAGGTCTATAGAGCACATCCAGTCGTTCTCCTGCAAGAGGGGGAGAATGGATTGAAGTGTGACCATCCGGAACTTTTCTTTGGTTACTGACAGGTTCAAGAGGAATAGATCGAGGATTGGCCTTATGTCCCCCATCTTTTCTGGCACCAAGAAGAACCTAGAGTAAAAGCCCAATCCGAACTGGTCTGGGGGGACGTGCTGAATGGCTCTTTTTTCTAGCAGCTGCTGGATTTCCACAGCTGCAGCCTCCCTCTGATAGGGGGGACATCGAGGAGGAATCTGGGATTGCAAGGGGGATGAAGAAACGGGATTTGGTAACTTCTGGATATGATACGAAGCACCCAGCGATCTGTCGTGATGGACTCCCAAGCTGCCAGAGTGGAGCAGTCGGGTAACTCCTCAGGGTTGCCGCGTGGGCCGATCAGAGAATGATTCTCTGGACCCAAAACTCCTCGGACCCCTTCTGCCCCTAGAGCGGCATCCACCCTGTCCTCCTCTGCCTCGGAAGGACTGGGTGTCCGGAGCATCATGGGACTGTTGCGACTTCTAGAACCACATCTTCTTCTGTCCCTTTTGGTTCTTGGAGAAAGACCTCTGGGGAGCACAGAAGCAGACTCCAACGGCAGATGTCTTCCCATCCTTCTCGCTCTGGACCAAAGTTTCGCGTACGGTTTTGCCAAACAGGGCAGAACCATCGAATGGGGCATTAGCGAGCGACACCTACAAACTGATAAATAAATAAAAAAATAAATAAAATTAGCGAGCGACACCTTAAAGGGTTCCGCGAAATCACAGTGGTGGAGCCACACCTGTCGCCTCATGACGACGCCCACTCCGCTAGCTCTAGCGGCTCCTTCCATAGCATGGGATAGTAGCCGCATAGAGGTATTAGAAATAGACCTAAGAGTGGCCATTCGGGAAGAGTACACCTGCTTGTCCTCCACCGACATGGACTCCGGGGGCAACCCAGCGTACTCTTTAATAAGGTCTCGCTGGAGCCGTATGACATGTGCCATGTAGTTCAGTGACCTTACCGAGAAGGTAGCTGAACTGAAGACTCGCTTCCCAATGCGGTCCATCGCCCGAGACTCCTTGCTAGGAGGATGGACCGAGGGACTTTCTTGGGCCAGTTCCCTCTTGGTGGCTGCTGCCACCAACATGGCATCTACCGGGGATCCCTTACTCCAGTGCCCTCTGTCAGAGGAGGGACTAAGTATCCTATCAGGTCTCTTCGGGACGGGCTCCACAGTGTCCGGCTCCTTCCACGCCTTGGTAGTGATCAGATCTACCAGGGGGTTGGCTGGAGGGGACACCCAAGAGGTAGACGGGCCTGCTTCAAACGCCTCCGGGAACACAGACTCGTCCGAGGTGGGCTTTGGGGCGGACCACCCTCCCCTTATTCTGAGCATCTCCATGATGTCTCCAAAGGAGATGTCTTCAGGAGGTGATCTTGGGGAGCCCTTCCCCTTCCTCCAAATCTGTGTCCTTGGTCAAGGACTCAGGGGAGTCCAAGTGCCTCCTTTTGCACTTGCGCTTGTGAGAGACCTCCCCAGGGGGGGCTGTCCAAGGAGGCCTCACCAGGCTCATCATGTCCCAACAAGGGAACTACCTGGGACGTTAGAGCAAGCTGTCCCTGGTGCCGGGTTATAGAAGTCAGAGCCAACTGAGAGGGAGTGCAGGGTGGAGCCGTAGCTGTGGCCGGGGGCATGGAATCCCTCGACAGAGCCCTCTCCACCACGTCGAAAGCCGAAGGAGAGCTGTTCTCTCTGGGATCCGAGAGCAAACCCTCCCTCGGATCCGATGAGCAGATCAGGGCCGAAGCTATCGGATCCCACGGGCCAGTATGCTCCAACCTGGAAGGAGCCAAAGGCACACTGACACCCTCGGATCCAAAGCTCAGCTCTCAGCTTTGAGAGCTCGGATCCGCCGAAAAGGGACTGACAGACTCGAGGGCACTGTCGGCGCTGAAGTACCCAATACTATCAGCGCCGACACACCCCCGGCTCCAACGCCACTCAGCTCTGAGGACTCCAAACCCGGGAAGCGGGTTGGGGAAGGAGCTATCGGGGGTGAAAAAGGGGGTCAAGCTCCCCCCCGGAGGGGGGGGGAGGCAGGAGCACTCCCATTTGCAGTTGGGCCTGGAGGAATCTTCTCATCATCTGGTCCAAATCCACATCCATTAAGCTTTTGGTGGACCTGGACGAGGCCACCGAGGCGGGATGGGAGTGCCGCCTCAATGACCTCGAGGGAGACCGGGCCTCCTCCTCCTCCGGTCCCAGTGAGAAGCAAGGTGACCGGGGCCGGGAAGGAGAAGGCTCGGAGGTCTTGGAGGGAGAAGCCCGCTTAGCTGGCGGGGCCGATGTAGAGGCCTCGGCCTGCCACTTGTGGTGCTTCTCCCTGCGCTTCTCTTTTCTGGCTTCCCTATCCTCTTGGCCCACGGTGTGGAAGGTTGAGTCCCAGCCAGGGGAAGGGAAGCAGTCGTGGGTGCTGCCGCAGCTGCAGCAGGCACCACAGGGGGACCGGAGGTCGGAGCCAAGTCCGGGGGCAGAAGTCCCACCAGAATCAACCTCGACCTCTGGTCCTTAAGTGCCCTGGGGTTGAACGCCGCACAAATAGTGCAACCAGAGGAGAGGTGTTAAACCCCAAGGCACAAAACACATCGAGTGTGGTCATCCGCTGGGGATAGCTTATGGCCACACTTGGTACATTTAGCAATGAATGTCTTTGGGGCCTCAGACATTATACTAAGAAAGACACACACAGACACACGCCCTAACGCTCTCACATGGGGGGGGGGGGCTAAGCTAAAAATAAAATTTGTAGCGAAGAAAACTACAAGGGGAAGCTAAACACACACACAACACTTTTTTTTTTTTTGACAGGAAAGTAAAGAAAAAAGACAAAATTTCCTCACAAAGTCTTGATTAGAAAATCCCAACACCTGGAACTCAAAGATCAAGCTGCTGGCTTCAACTGCGGGAAACTAGATCTGGGGTCAGGTAGGGATGGCAGGGGATTACGGGTAGGGGGAGGAGCTTGGAGCTTGGATCTCAGCTGTTGGAAACTGCTGGCTCGGATCCGATATGGATCTGAAGACCCATAGGTTGATGCACAAATGAAGTTAACTACTTCAGATTTTATATATATATATATATATATATATATATATATATATATATACAGATTCATGGCAGATCAATTTTAAAAATCAGGCACATTCATATACAGCTGCACAGCAGGATCAGAGCATGATACAGTGCAAAGCATAAACAAGGGTAGTACAGAGGAGCTCTCCGTTAATACAATTCAGACTGTGTGGAGAGTAACGAAGGAGAGAAGAGTCTCGCTCGAGAGGAGAGACAGTAAGTGAAATTGGGATAGACAAAGGAGGCTACCTAGATCTGGACAGATTAGGAAAATGTAGTAGAGCTATAGAGAATGAAAAAGCAGGAGCAGAATAAGTAAGCAGGAACCATTATGGGTGAGGAGTTTCAGTAAGTGGTAAAGGAGAAATGAATGGAGGAAGGCCTGATATAAATTTAACAGTTTTATAAAATATGTGAGTGAGGAGACAGAATGAAGGAAAACTGTTTAGAAAGGTGAAGGCAGTGTAAGTTTAGATTGGTGTGAGACAGGGGCAGAGTCATGTATCCATCAAGTGTTGCTCAAGTTTTATTTTGAAAAGTTTTACATAGTCATTGTGTCTAACAAGGAGAAGAGAAGTTAGAAACGACTGAAAACAGAGCAGCATCAGGAAGATGAGATTGGTGTACAAGGTGTGCAGGCAGAAACACCTGTCAACCATTACATAATGCATTAGACAAATGTTAAGGGGGGGACAGTGATAATAAACAGAACCCTGTAGAAATTGAAGCAGAGGTGGAGAACGTTAGCAATGTGGATACACAGGTGACAGCGGAAGACAAAAGTGGTACTACAGAAAGAAGAAACTCACAAACAAAAGCCAAAGCTCAAAGGCATGGGTAGAAAGAGTAAAATAAAAATAAATTATTAGCTTTTCCATTTTGTCTACAAATGTCAACAGCATTAAGGGTGAATGTCGACAAATTTCCAGTCTTACAGTGGTTAAAAGAAACTAAATTGTGAGTTTTTTTTTTAATTTTCCTGGATGACACAGTGTACTCCTTTTGGGGAAAAGAACAATTCGGTAAACTGGGGGATGGTATTCTTTGTATGGTTAGGTATTGCTTTCCTTTAGAAACAATGTGGAGTAACAAAGATTTTTTTTGGTACTATGTACAGATAGGAGGTTTGTGGCGGATACAATGGTTCGACACACTATAGTAAGAATATGTGCATTACATGTTAGTCTAAAATACAAGGGCAGATGTAGCTTACTGAAGGAAATGACAGCATATTTGCCAACTGTTATAGCAGGTGCTTTAATCATAATATATAATGGGCAAGATAGCCAAAGATGGCAGAATAACTGAAAAAGAGTTTTTAATAACAGATCTGCAGTTAGACTAAGATGAAGGCTAGACATATTATTGATATTAAAAAGGGGAGTGCTGAACAGAGGCAGATTCTTATGTTATGAGAGGTTACAAGAATTATCTGGGGTAAAAAATTGACTGACTTTTTTGATCATTGTGGAACATAGGAGGAGTCTGGTGATGAATAAGGGAGTTTTGTAGTAGGGAAGGGCTTTAAATAGGACATCTAAATGGGTGGAGGAGGAAATTTGGCAGAACAATGGAAAATTTATATGAATACAAGAAACTGGTATTAGGACAGGTAGATAACTCTCCAGGGGAAGAAGTACTCAAGTATGTTTTTTTATATGTATTTCCAAGGATAACATGCAACAAAAATGCGTTTTGGATGTTTTGAATGAATGTCTCACTTTAGTGGGTTCACAATGACCACACAGTACATACCATCAGAAAGCTTTTTATGGAAAGGGGGGATAAACAGGAAATGAAAAACTGAAGATCTACTGCACTGTGTAACTCAAATTACAAAATCTTGATAAAAGTTCTACAGTTAAGAGTAAGAGAGGATATTAGTAAGGATATGATTACAAGAATGTATGGGGTGTCAGAAAAACTAATTAAAAAACTATTTTTAGCTAAAAATGTAATGTATGAAATACGGGCAAAGAGAGGAAATTTATTTGATATGTGATATAGCAAATACTTTTGAGAGTTTATAGCACAGACCATTATGGGAAACATTACAACAATATGGTTATGGTATCAAGATGCAGAAAGAGACTAATATATACAAGTAGGTAAACTGTGTCATTAATAAATGGGGGTCTCTATCATAAGATTGAAGAATAAAAATCTTGACTTACCTTTCAATGACACGAAAATCTCGAAGCTGCACTTCATCGAAACTGCAGATCACCAATTTCTTTCCAAGGGAAAGAAATCGGTAGGCCAACAACTGACAGCACATAAAAATAAACACATTTAAGTGGGGCACTTCACCCACCCACACCCTCCAAATTAAATATTCTAACTCCGAGATATCACTAAAGTCAGGGAAAGGGCAGATGTAACAGAACGGCCAAACGGCCATTCGATAAACTGCAGCTTCGACATTTCTGTGTCGATGAAAGGTAAGTCGACGTTTTATTCTTCGATCTTATCATATAGACCCATAAATGGTTGGGAAGGTACTCAAAATGTGGAAGAAATTTAGATGAGGATGCCATTAAGTGCATGCTTGTTCTTTCTTGATAACAAATACAGTACTTAAGTACATGGATGTTACATTTTTAGGGGGCAATAGGAGTTAAGAGGGTGAAAACTCCATGATTTTTAGTTTATGCAGAAGATTTAACAGGTTCATTGGTAATTACCAGTCTAGCTGCCATTGCAGGACATTTTAAGCCTAGTAAATTTCCATTTTAGTGCTTGAATTAACCTATCCCTTTTGCTGTTAGATTGGCCTTAACCATCCATGGTCAATAACTACACATTACCCTTAGTTGGAATATCATAACATAGATAATCTGAGGTAATCTATCTATGAGATGAAGCATTTAGTTGTTGCCTCTGCTCATTAGTAGTAAGGGGTGGCAATCCTGGGGTAAGTTTTTATTTCCCATCCACAGATCCAAGTTGCACTTGAATATGGACAGGAATAAGTTTTGTTTTACATGGATGGCGGGTTTGTTCCAGAGCAGTGGTATCCTCCTGTCTGATATACCTGTCCCTCCAAACCATTCTGTTGATAATACAAATTAGGTTTAGATCCACAGGCCAAGTATTTCTGATGCCATCTGACTTGATGATGTCCAGTAAATGCCTTGCATGCAAGACCCAGGTCACCTCTTAGCAGTCTGTAGGGCGCACAATATAATGACAAGGCTTTGAGGTGGTTCATGTAAGACATGTAGTTTAAGCCTTGTATCCTTTTAGTAATGTATCTCCATGGGCATTCTAGTTATTGCATGTTTCGATACAGATCAGTGCTTGGCCTAATGACGGTTGAGTAAAAAAGGACAGTGGCATCTCTAGATTTAGGCACAATTCATTGGTTTATAAGCTGCATAATACATAGGGATTTTCTTTCTTAATGCTAGTTTCTCAGAATAAACCATTATTGCTATATTTATTTGACAGGATGGAAAAGTCTTTATAGAAAGTAGGATTACAAATAAATAGAGAAAACGTAAATGGTTTGGGACACATGTTAGGATACCAGCTATAGAATCTGATTTATTGAAAATGAAAGCTTTAGGCCTTACTTTTGGTGAGCAAAAAAGCCTTCAGAGGTGATAGGAATCTGATTTCCAAAATGAAGAAGACAGCTAACTTTTGGAAAACCTTCAAAATATTCTTTAGGAATAAAGTTTATTTAATAAATGGGACACTTATAGCACTGGCAAGATATGTAACTAGGATTTTTATTTTGCTTAAGGAAAGGGAAAAAGAAATAATATACATTTTTTTATTCTTCTGGAGATTTCAATCAAATTCAATCAGAAAAAAATTGCTTACAGTGAAGTATCAAAAGGTGGGGGGGCCTGCATTTACAACATCAGGAAGCTTTTTTATAAATGTCATCTGTTGAGTGATTTTGTTTTTAAAAGATATCAATCTTTTTGGGATAGTTATGAAAAGGAAACAGTAAGATTCAGTGGGGAAGGAGAAAGAAGGAATTTCAGAACAGGGTGCATTAGTGGAAAATATGTTTACATGGCTTGTTGGTTGATAGAAAACAATGTTATACAGGTATTATGAAACTTTTTTACTACAAAGTCAGACGTGTTAACAAAAATGTACAAGAAAGAAAGAGAATTAGAGACAAGAGAATCAAGAATGGGGGGGAATAACAGAGCGAGGTGGTCAAGCAGAAACAGAGGAATGTAAAATACTGGGGGCAACCAACTGCTTTTTTTTTGTGGAGAGTTGTCTCACTTATAGGAAAATTGCAATAAAAATGTTTACAATATGGGCTTGCCACTCTGTTAAAATTAGTAAATATATGTGTAGAAAATGTCCTAAAGAATGCAATTTATGGTTGGAATGCCCAGTATTACAGGATAGAGCGAATGAAAGTGAAATAGAGACAGAACAGGGGAGGAAGAGGAGAGATAAGAATAATAATGAAAAAGGCCCAGAAGGGGGCAATGAGGATGAACTGCAGGAAATAAATGGAGGTAAACTGGTGTAGAAAGGGGCAGAAGTGAAGACAGTGAAGGAATGGATGAATAAAGAGGGACAGTGACTAAAGGCAAAAAGAAGTGAAACAAGTGTGCATAAATTTGCAGTGTTAGAGACAGATGAAGGGAAAGAAGGTGAGGTCAAGACAGTGCCTGAGAAAGATGGGATTACATCAAAAGGGGACAGTGGTGAGCAGAGAAAGAAAACAAATACAGAATAGGTAAAGATGCAAAACATGGAAAAAGTTGATGTTAATAGCTGAAAAAGTAAACAATTTAATGTTGAGAGACTGTTAGTATATCAGTAGCGTAAGAAGGTTAATGTTGATTTATGTTAGTTAAATATAAGACTTGTAGAAAAAGAAAACGAGACAAAAAATGAAGCTATTACAGGGGAAGGGGTCAGCATCATGGACGTTGTGTCAGGATGTGTTTTCAGGCATTGCTGTGTTGGTGAAAGCATCAGATATTAAAATTATGGATGATACACGGAGTGGCAGGCACATGGTTTACACATGATGTAAAGATTCAAAACAGCCAGTAAGTGACTGTAATTTAAAGATATGAGACAAGAAGTTTTATCTGAAGAAGTTAAGAAATGTGTCATTGTAAATATGAGTATCATATTGCTCAATGAACTTGAATTGTAACTGAAAGGAAAGATAGTGCACTATATACACATTATGAGGAAAGTTGTTCATGAGGGAACATTAACAATGCATATATAAAGGGTTTACATATACAAGGAGGAATATGAAAACAGAAATAGATTTTGTTTTACTCTCAGAAAATATGAAGGAAAACAAGGAGGCTCAAAGGTAAAACTGATTCTCATCACCTGACAGTATGGGCTAGGATCAGGAACAATGAAGAATTTAGTAAGAAGGGCAGTGATTTAAAAAGCTTGACTGGAGACACTCCAAGAAAGCAGAAAGAAAGACATTGTAAGACAGATCATTTGTCTGTGAAATCTTTTTATATCACATGGCCATACTGGTGGGAGATGTATAAAGAAAAGTCTATGTAAGCATGCAACAGTAGAAAGACAGCTGTATGAAATGAATAAAGAGAAAATTAAATGTTTCATCAATAAAATATTTCTAAAGGATAAAGGAAGCTTCAACTTTCTGGAGGGGGAGTGAAAATGTATGTAAAGGAGCATGATTCAAGTACAGGTTGGGAAGGGAATACTAAGACACAGACAGTATAAAATTATAGGAGTGGTAACAGGATATGCAGAAAGGCTGTCTGAGGAGGTACACGTGGTTGAGGAAGGTAGATGGAAAGTTAAAAAAATACAGAAGATGCAGAGTTTGGAAATGAGAGTTAAAGAATGAATAAGAGGAACTGTTAAAAGAAGTGAAAGAAAGGTCATCTCCAGGTGTATAAATTTTATAAAGAAATGATCGAGGAAGAGAAATTTTTTGTTTTGTAAATATCAAATGAATGGTTAAATTAAGGTATTAAAGAGAAGGAAAGATGTAGGATGAAAAAGGGGTGAGGAGGGATTTGAAAGCCAGAGACCCATTACACTTGGAAATGCAGATTATAATTATTTAAGATACTGCAAAAAAAGTTTCAGGATGTACTAAAAGAAATGGATCGTAAGTGTGCATTTGGAATTAAAATAAGCAGGTAAATTAAGATGTTATTAATTATAAAGAAGACCTCAGACTGTGTTTCTAAGCCAAAAGGAGAAGGAAAACTGGTTGCATGTGATGCTGTGAAAGCATTTGATTGCCCATGCCATTTACACAAATAAATGATGCTACCTAGGTATGGAATAGGGGAGAGGATAATTCATGTGCCAGAAACAGTATATGATACTACCTAGGTGCTGGTGATGGAAAACAAATGGTTAGGAAAGACAGTAAAAGTTAAAAAATGTGGTTAAGCAGGGATACACATTAAGTGGAATAACTGTTGTTTTGGTGATAGGTGTAGTTATAGGAGGGCATTTAGGTGAACTGGATGAACCAGAACAGTAGATGGGAAGAAGTTGCTGTAGTTGTGATCATACATAGATGATTTGGTGAGGATTTTTTT
Organism: Protopterus annectens; assembly: GCF_019279795.1. Classification (NCBI taxonomy): domain Eukaryota; kingdom Metazoa; phylum Chordata; order Ceratodontiformes; family Protopteridae; genus Protopterus; species Protopterus annectens. The sequence continues at coordinate 156,200,128 of NC_056746.1, read as the reverse complement.
TTAAATACCTTTATGGACTTATTACTTTTAGCATAGGCAAATTTACATTTACATAAATGTAACCAAACCATATTAACAAGTTCACATTTACAAACATTATACATCCTGTATATTGTTCTACACAATCAAATCAAATCAACATTACATAAATTGCTTAGTTCCTGCCCTCTCTTAAACCTCATTCCTCCTCCAATACATTTTTCTGCATGTATTGTTCCAACAATTTCTCCTTTTCCAGTTAATTTACTCCTACCCTTTTATAAAGATCCCACTTCCTTTTCTTTTATCTCTGTTACAATATTCACCACTATAACATTATGGTTGGATTAGATCAGCAGCGGCTGGTGACTTCAAATCAAAGGGGGGTTTGTAGGAGACAGCCGAATGGGTGGGGGCCAATGGGAAAGGGGCGGAGCTATGCTCAAAACCTCAAAAACTAGGACTTAATTAAATACACTGCCCTGGGTGCCAAACCATCATTATGAGAGTCCAATCAAGACAAAATGAAGTGGAGAAGAAAAAATATTTCAATGCATTGGCTACATGACAGCTTACTTAATATCTAGATGGAAACAAAAAGATTGTGAGCCATGAAAAAATAAATTACTTTTTAAATACATTACTGGAATCCCCGAAAGATACAACAACAACATTGGAATGCCAGTCAAAATCAAGTAGCAAGTAAGCAGCAGCACTCAACTCAAACCACTTCTTGTACTGCAGTTATAATTTATATTCAGCTTTATAAAAGTACCAAATAACATGCTGAAAGTAGCAATCTCTGTGATACCCCCACTTGTAACAATGTTTCTTATCCAAAAAAAACCTGCTGCCTGACAACAACTATCTACTTGTTTCATGGGGAAAACATGATCAAAGTACAAAATGAACAGCAAACAACAAACAAGCTCAAGATAAATTGCTTAAAGGATTACCGCACAGGTTATGGACCACACATGATAGATTGGCATTCTGTTTAGTTTACAGGTAAAGCCTGCAAAGATGACTGCAAGTCTCCAACAAATGTAATAAGCTTCTGAAAATACTGTAATTCTGTCCTTAATTACAAATACTGCCATAAGCATTTCAATACCTAAGGTTTATACGTTATTTAGTTATGTAAATATTCTCTGCATGGCAACAAGAAAAAGGATTTCAATGTTGATAATTCTTTAACAGTATGCTTATTAAAGCTTACTTGCATTTTACAATATCAGACAAGCTTACCTAATGGTCATTAAAGCATTGCTACTTAAACACAGAGCAACAGACACTGCAACAACATGCATTTTCTGAATAATGTTGTTGTTTGTCTTTCGGCTTTTTCCCGGTAAGGGGTCATCACAGCGGAACTCTGGTCCGCTAATGATTGGCAGTAGATTTTTTTTTTACGAAAAGCCAAAGTGCCAGCTCGACGCCCAACCTTCAACGAAGGCACGCCCATTTACACACGCATGTCTTTCGAATGCTACCCAACCGCGGGAAGGACATGCAGACTCCACACAGAAGGCACTCCCAAGCCAAGCCGAGAATCGAACGGGAGAACCTCTTGCGGTGAGGTAACAACGCTACCACCGTACCAAAGCGGAATTAATGCATTTTAATAAGCATAAATCAACAGTATAAAAATACGACAGAAAACCAGAGCATTCTGCAAAATCAAGGGCAGATGAAAAGCCACTGAAGTACTTGTGTCTACCTTGGATGGGGGGATACTCTGCACACTTAAACTGCATAACCGCTCCTTGCCTTGCTTGGACACATCCAGAGTCACTACATGGGGGAGTGGGGTACAAGTATGTCACAATTTGAAATGTCTCTGGCTGATGGACTGACGGTGATGGCCCTGACATATTTGTCATACCTGTCAACCTCACAGCAAGAAATCTGGAGAAAGCCATAAAAAGTGGGACAAAGGCCCAAAAATGACAATTTTTAAATATTGCTCTTATAAACTTAGAAAGATAACAAAATAGCAGGTCTTGCATTAGTCTGAACTTTCCGAAGGGTATGAAATCTGAAACTTAAATGTTTGTCATTTTCTAACTTTAATTTTTAATGATTTGCCACAAATTTGCCAGAAAACCACAGTTTTATGAAAAACGGACCAAAAATGTGATGCAAAAATGTGTCAAAAAAGGGACAATTTTTTAATATTAGTACTGTTAAATTGAGCAGCTGACAAAATAAGAGAAGCTACATGCATTTCTGAAATAAAAGTAATCTGTAACTCTGATCATTCCAATTATTTAATTGTAAACCCTCCACGTTTCTTCCAAAATTGCCATTTTGCGGAAGGATTATTAGGGGGAGAGCAACATTTTGAGCCAAAATCGGGGATAGTTGAGAGGTTTGGATATACCTAATTCTATAAAGCAATTTATTTGCATGTACTTCTCAACCTCTTAATGCAGGAAATCTGGACAACCCAAATACATTGGGGGAACAAACAAACAGTACTAAAAATTGCTCTTGTATAAACAGACAGTTGATAGAATAACAGGTCTTGCTTTAGCATGCATTTTTCTGAAGGGTATGAAGTCTGAAACTCAATGTCTGTCATTATTTAGTGATTTCATTCCTAAATGATTTGCCAGAAAACCACACATTTTATGAGGAACAAACATAAAATAAGAAGCAAAAATCTATTCATTCTGCAAAAAATCTGGACAGTTGAGAGGTAGAGTTCAGCCGGAAGAACTGTGCGGCAGAAATCCTATATGATGGACTTAGCACCATAGATGTGGACAATAAGACCCCCCCCCCAAAAAAAAAACACGAAGATCTAAGAGAAGTGATTGCTTCAATCTGGCTTCATCACTTTCAGTAGCATTCAGACTCAATCAGTGAAAATATTCAGTAACAAAAAAAGTTTGTGCTTGCAAACAGTTGATTTAACTGGTTCCTAATCGAACACATCCAACCAAGAACTGGGAGGGGGCGTACCTGAGCTAATCAGATAATCAATAAACACCTTCCTGATTGTATTAAATTATATTCCTTGTATAATACAGTACAGATGTTAGAGGGTGTTTTAAATTTATTGTTTTGAACATTTTTCCAGTAAACAATGAAACAAAATTCATGCACACATAATGACAAAACTGCCAAATTCAGAACATTTCCATCATAAAAGTCTACTCAAACTTCTACAATCCACCAGTAAATATGCACAATCTCTGCAGAAGTAGAAGTCATCTAAATAATTACACATTAAGGAGATCTGTAACTAATGAAGAGGTTGCTGCTAGCAAACAACTTTACATTCCCTTGTTTCATCTACAAATAAAGTGCCTGTTGCCACTGAGGAATAAATTGCCTATGTTACATTAAAAAAAAATGATAAGCTAGTAATACTGCAATAGGGAATGGATGGAAAACTGATAACAGGTTACTAGGTATCTCCACCAAAGAGGACATTCTCAGGACTGCAGCATCCACCCCCAAAAGTACAACACAGTACAGTATTAGCAATGCATTTACATACTGTGGCAGTAGAACCCATAGCCTTCTGCATCAAAAGCAAGTATTCAACCTGTTATGGTATTAACAATGCAAGCAGACTCAGCATAAGCAGCACTAAACTTATCTTCTCCTGAAGCTCTCACCTCCTAGCAAAATCCACTCAACTGTACCTCTCAACTTTGCAGCGCAAGAAATCTGGAAAAAGCCAAAATGTATTGGGGGAGACAAAAGCCCGAACACCAGGGACAAATTTAAACATTGCTTGCATAATCTTGGAAAGTTGCTAGAATAAAATGTGTTACCACCATGTGTTTCACTGCAAAGTCTTGAACCCAGGACCCTGTGCACTACAGTCAGAGCGACATACCACTATGCCAAATCAGCCATTTCTTGAAAGACAGGAAGACTGAAACTTAAATGGCTATCATTTAGTGAATTCAATTCTCACCATAGCTCACAACCTCTTAGCACAAAACACCTGGACAAAGCCAATAATGGGAGAGTACAGACCCCAAACATATTCAGTGAATTCAGTTCTCACCATAGCTCTCAACCTCTTAGCACAAAACACCTAGACAAAGAAAATAATGTGGGAATATAGCCCCAAAAATAGTGACAAATTTCAAATACTGATCTTATAAACTTAGAAAATTGGTAGAATAAAAGGTTTTGTGTTACCATGTATTTTCTGAAGAATATGAAGTCTGAAATATGCCTGTCATTATTTAGTGAATTCAATATGTCACTGAATACAAAAATCCAGAAAACCACAGATTTTATGAGGAACAGAACAGAACAAAAATATGAGGCAAAAATCTGAACGCTTTTCACAAGTGGTGATGGGTAGGGATTTTAGGCTCTTGCTACATGTACTCAAGGTGGTTTGAGCCTGAGTAACTTTAGTCACCAGGCATATTTAACTGGGACATTTTATACATACACATACAGACACACACATAGACACTGTATATTCCCTTGCAGTTTCGTTCCTGGAGACTTCGCTTGTACCCTTCTCTTGCAGTGGGAACCAATCAGTAGCTATCCATGTTGTACGTGAATGCAGATGTGGCAGTCCGCTGTCCTTACAGTCTATGCGGTTACAACCCACATAGACTTATAGGCATCTGTACATTGATGCCTTCTCTTCGTAATCTGGGCTGGTTTAACAGCAGTCCAGATTTACAGAAACCCGGAACTCACACTGATGCCTTCTCTTCATAATCCGGACTGGCTTAACAGCAGTCCGGATATACAGAAACCTGGAACTCACCAAGCATATATGTGCAATTCAAGTTCCAGGACTTTGCAGCTAATTATTTTATTTTTTAAATTATTTTTCTTTCATTTTACAGCTGGGAAGGCTGCAGTCCTGCAGTCTGATAGCACGAGCCTCCCCTGGCTTAGACTTTGATTTCCATATTCTAGTAACTGCATTGTTGTCAGTCACCAGAACTAAACTTAACAAGGCCTTACTATGTTAAAGCAATTCAGATCCTGTATTTCAGCTCAAAGAAATCTTTTCCTGACAGAGTACTCTGTATGGATTTTTATAAGTCTGCCAACTCATTACATTCCAGGAACATACGCTCCCAGTACTTTTTCTTCCTCATTACACCTCCATTTGCCATCCACCTGAGAAAAAAATTCTTTGGAGTCTGATAGGGTATAAAAGTACCTATGCAAGTACATCAAGGCAAAAATCCTAAATCATCCAGTTTTTGTTGCATATTTGGCAGCCATATGTATATATTTCCATTGTTTCTTTGCAAACTGCTTATCTAATATCTCTTATCAATCTTTTCTGACATCCTCAGATTGATTCCTATAGTTATCATGCAATATTCTATATGCCCTACTAATTATCCCTTTTTTAATAACAGCTTCTGTTCTACATTCAACTAAAAACTTTCATTTAGGATATCCCTATCCAATTCTCTTTGCCTATACACTGATATCAATACCTGATAGGAAAGGCAGTTTCTAGCCAGCAGTCCAAACACCATCTTGGCCTCTTCCCATTCTATTACTTTTCCCTTTCTATTTGTTCCCAGTACCTTGGCTCCTTTGGCAGCTTTCTCCAATAAATTCCAGCTCTCTCTAGCCTATTCTCTGTACCCCTAATTGCAGCTATCTTAATTGGCAGAACTTCCTTCCACCATTCCCATATTGGCTTGTTTCTTAGTAAACTTTGTGCTACTGTGTAAATATAATATTCTGCATGACTGCTGTTATCCTCCATAAGGATCCTTATCCAAAATCATATAAGTTCATTAACCATGCAGCTCTGAAATATCCATTCAATTCAAGTGGTCCTAAACCTCCTTGTTCTATTGGAAAAATCAACTTATCCCACGTGACTCTTGCCCTCTTCCCCTCCCAGATAAAATCATTCAACTCTTTGTTAATTACTATTCGCAACTTCTCATCTTGTTGATAAAAATATGCCTGACCTGTGTATAAAACATAAGAACCTAAAAACATTTTACTGCTTTTATCTTGCAGTCCATATCCATAAACAACAGCTTCCAGTTTCTCAGTTATTTGTACTATGTTTTGCTTAGTCTCGTCACAGATACCCTTAGCTGCCATAATAGAATCCCTTTTAACTCATATTCCTAAATACTTCATTTTATCATGTCCACATAAATATGGATATTGCTGTGTGGGTACATAGTTTACAGCTATAACCTTTTTCTGGTTTTATCAGGTACAAAATATGTGCAAATAAAGCCAATGTTTCTTGAAAACCATGCCAATTATATCTTTGAATTTCTGAGTCCTTCTAGTTTCCTAGCCAATGGTTCTAAATATAACACAAATAACAAAAGGGAAAGAGGATACCCTTGTCTGGTTCCTCTGCTCAGACACACCTTAACAGAGAGGAACCTTCCCACTTTGATTTTTGCCCCGATCCCTCATATATTATCCTAATTAACCTTATTATTGTTTCAGGAAATACAAATTCTTCCATTGGCCTACTCAAAATCCCAGCTTACTATGTTGAATGCTTTTTCTGCATCAATACTGACCAACAGCAGCAGTAGGTTCTTATATTCTGCTTCTCTCTGGATCACCACTGTTATATTAAAAAGAACAAGCACAAATGAAAGCATTTATAGAAGACTTAAATATGACATGGTTAGACGTAAAACAGGCCCAACCATTACATTTTCTCCCTGAGCCTCCTCAGAAATAGGGTTTTAACCCAGCTGGATTTTCCCAGTAAATAATGATAGAAAGAAAGACAGACAGACAGATAAATAGACTGGATTAGATTAGACAGAGAAGTAAGTATTACAACAGAAAAGATTATGTGAATATTTAGGTGGAAGAGATAACTGAACACTTGTTTGTGACATATAGGAAGAATGAAATGTTATGGACTAGGTTTAGAGAAAAGTCCAAACAACATTATTTTACTATTTGGGAAATGTAGGGAGGGAAAAAGAACTGAGATGGATGGATGGATGATATATGGAAAATAAGGTATAATGAATTGCTGTAAAATGAAGTAAGGGATATGTAGGAAATAAAATGGCTGCAGCAAAGGGGGTGGGAGATGAAAAGTGAGGAGATTATTAAAAGCTGAAAGTTGTTAAAAAATTAAGGCACTTATGTAGATAACATATGTGTACTGTATGATGAGCAAAGTATAACAACATACCACCCCATACTCTTTTTGATAAATACCATGGGATCTTTTACACTCACCTGAGTTTCCACCATTTCAGGCAGATAACACTTGTTTAACATCTTATCCAATGTATGGCAGATTCTGGAGTATAGCAACAGACACACAGACACACACACACACACACACACACACACACACACACACACACACACACACACACACACACACACACCTATAGCATCCAACACTGGAAAAATGAATCCATCTACCTGATGTGGGAATAGAACCCTCAGTCTTCTGGTCTTTTAGCAACAAACATGTGTGTGCTACCTGTTGAACCACAGCCTGATATTTAAGAAAAGAAAGTAACAGCAGAAAGAGAATGAAGTTTGTGGGGAAGTGAAGAAAGTGGATAACAAAAGCACATCACCTTGAGGGAAAGAGGATAGAGGTGGTAAAATAACTGAAATGAAGAAGAAACCAGCAGGACAGAATTCATGAGCCAGTGGTGACAGGCTGGGATACAGACAAATGAAAATTTTAAAGGAAATACAGGGTTGACAAAGAAAAGAAAGAACTGGTGGGTGATACGATGGAAGAATGAGATGAAGCAGGCAATAAGAGGGCAAAAATGTCTGTCTATAATGGAGAATAAGTTGAAAAATGTATCACAAATATGAAACATCTTTAAATGATTGACAGTTGACTATAAAATGATCAGGAAAGAACTATTATGAAAGGGGACCTTGATCTATCATGGGAAAACTAGAGAATTCATCATCAAAAGTAGGTACAGAGACAATAGACTTCTAGAGCTGTTTGACAGGAATGAATTTAAAGAGAAAGTATCAGAACTAGAAACAGTAAGATTCCTGATTTAGGTGTTTGTAAAGAGGATAAAGTGAATAATCTATAGGTCAGAGCTCCTCCAACTAAGAATAACCATGTAACAATAGGGTTCACATTGGCCATTAGGCACCATGGCCAGAACATGAACAAATATGAGTTTGGGATGATCACAGAGAGTAGAATGTGATAAAATAGGAGTGTTCCTAGTTAGGTATCGGTGCAGGTGGCAAGAAAATGAAGGAGTAGAGTGACAATGCAACCCCCTCAGTTGGACAACATGAGAGGAATGGAAAAGGGAGAAAACATGCTGGAAAAACAAAAAGACGACCAGTATTGGTTATCAGACAGATGAAGACAGTCTTAAGAGAAAAGGAAAAGAAATCTCAAAATCAGTGTATAACTGCATCACAGAAACAAAAAGAAAATGAGAAAAAAGCCTAACTCCTGACATTAAAAATGAGTCAAAATGGACAGTACAGGTAAAAGGTAAGAACTGAGACTAGGGAATTGGCTTGGAAATTGAAACATTATAAAAAGGCTAAGGAACAAATATACGTTTATTAAAAAGAAAAAAAAAAGGAGAAAAATCAATCTGGGCAACCAAAGCAGGGACAAGGAGAAAACAGACAAATATATTAATGGAACAAGTACAAAAGGCTTTGAGATGTCAAAAGTAGAATGAAGCACAGGGACCCAAACAGGATCCCACTAAACAATCTAAGTAACATAATTAAGGGATCTGTTAATACCTCTGATAGAACTATTCAGTAAGCTCCCATAGAGACAAGGTGGTTCCAGGGATTAAAGAAATTAGCAGTAACACCAGTCTATAGCAGGATAACACAACACAGCCTGGGAACTATGGAGCAAAATGCTTGACTTCACTGTTAAGCAATGTAACAGAGGCAATATGAAGACAAAGCTTAAAATGTTTGAGAGGAGAACAGAATGTTCAATAAATTCCAGCATGAATTCTCAAAAATGAATTCAAGCTGAGTTATCAACATTTACTGCAAACCTAAACTTAATGAAAAAACTACCTCTGAAATATTTCGGCGACTGAAAAAGAAAGTATTTTTAATGTGTTGGGAAACCCCTCGTAGTTTTTCACACCTACTCCACAGTGGCACAACAGCTCAAAAAAGTATAAACTAAAGTTCACTGAAAGAGACTTTCACCAAAATTTTCATGAACTCTTTGTATTGGAAGTGTGTGTCACTGATCAGGTGTCTGGCTTCCAAAACCAGGTGCATCTCATCACCCTAACCTAATTCAGTAATACCTAGACCATAAAAACCAGATTTCACCCTCACTCAGTACACAACACTTTCAGAGTGAGCATTTCTGAAGCCACATCAAAAATTATGCTAAAATCTGGATCAAAACAATTTTTTTGGCTTTTAAAAGGCATCTTAAACCTTGTCTTTTTTTTTTCCAAACATTTATTTTATTGAAAATTTTCAGTATTGGATAGACAGGCAAAAACAAGATATAAGAGATTCAAGAGACATGCCAAAACAGTTATACCTTGAAAAGACAAATAGTTTAGAATAAATGGCATATACTTCCTATCAAACTTGCAAAGCCAGAACTAAATTTGTTGACACTAACACACTCATTTTAAAGCTTGTATATTTCCTCCTAAACTTCATAATACAGCCATCTTTTACTCTATGACCTAAACATGACAGAAACAGGTTTAACCAAAGAGGAGTTTCTAAGTTACAAAATCAATCCCAATTCTACATAAAGCATTTTAACTACTTGATTTCAGAAGGAACAGACAAAGAAAAATCAGGATAACAAAGGAAACCATTTGGAATTACCAATATTTATCTCATCAGTGTCAGTGGAACAACAGGTAGCACACTAGCCTTTGCTGCTTGCAGACCAGAAGGATGTGGTTCTATTCCCACTCCAGGTGATTGGATTACTGTCAATTCAGTGCAGCATTAGGGGGTTGCTGCCCTTTAAGTGTGTCATCCAATGGGTGAGATGTTAAACTGAAGTATATCCACTTCAGTTAGTGGCAGCTTATGAGGATATAAAAGATCCCATGGTTCCTACTGAAAAGAATGGGCTCCTTTATTTATATACAAAAATAATTTGTTTTACAATCATACTAAATTTTCATGGAACCAGAAAAGGAAGGCACAGTCTTCAAGAAAAATGTTTATTCCCTTTTCACACACTCTAGCACCTCGGCTGTTAGGCCTTCAAGGAGTACAAATACAATGCAACTTCCCTCAACCCCATATATACTAGTCAGTCAATTAAACAATTAATGAAATTAAATACTTCCAGTTAAGTTCTGTGTTTAAACCCTTGGGAACCAAGTTATCAAATTTCAAAGTAAAAAGTGCTTTTTTATACAGTTTTGTCGTTTACTGCTACAGGGTGTAAAACATAGACCCCCACTTGTTCTAAAACACAACCTTGCAACAATTTAATTAAACTTACTTTCATGAAATTCCCAAATTTTATACATAACAGAGAAATTTTATTCACTGTAAAATATATACTCCCAATCTTTACTACATCACCTAAACCTTTACTTTTCTCTTTATATAAAGCCATACCTATCACCTCTAGACACTCATTTGTACAAATTACTACTTCTTTTATCCATATTATGTTTTTGCAATTATGATAATGTCATCTGTGTATGCTAATATATCTTAATCCTTCAGGTGTTACATACCCGCCTCCTTCATTTTGTAATTTATTTCATATACTATCACATTTATAACTAATGCAAAGGGTATACAAACTCATTGGACATCCCTGTCTTACCCCCACTCTTCATATGTACTTCTTGGCTTATACAGCCATTTACAAGTATTTTTATTTTATTATTACTATACTCTGACATACATAATTTCCTAACTTTCTCACTTATATTCTTTCATTATTCTCCATAAGATTCCATATCCATTTGTGCCAAATACCTTATTAAGGTCTCCTATCATGATTTTTGCTTCTTCTTTTCTATTCATAATATGATTCGCAATTTCTCTATCATTAATAATTCTTGACAACCTTTCCCCTTTTATACTATATATACTATCTTCCATATTATTTTCCATTTTAGTTTCAAATCCCTGTTGTATCATTTTCATAAAGATTGCATAATAAGAAGTTATGTCTTACCATAACGTTCCACGTTAGTTGTCTTCTTCTCGCCTTCTTTCTTGCTGGATGGGTTTGGAGCCGATCCTCGGCTCCGACTCGGCCTATAGTATAGCTCGAGAGCTATTTTTACTGGCTCGAGGCAGCCCTATATCCCACAATACCATGCGCTAACTCCCCAGATCTCGTTTGGAAGCTAAGACATAGTATAAATAATAATATTATAATAATAATATTATAATCCTCTTTTACGAGTACAGATTACCTGCTAGTAACACTAAGGATACAAGGAAAAAAACGCAACATATTGTATCTCCAGAAATGGAAGGACTCAGAAACCTTGAGTCTATCCAGGCTAGGGGGCAGGAGGGAGGGACACAAGAAAGAAGGCGAGAAGAAGACAACTAACATGGAACATTATGGTAAGACATAACTTCTTAATGTTAAGTTGTCATTCTCGCCTTCATTCTTGCTGGATGGGACAGCGTCCCTAGCATCTTAGTCCTGGGTGGCTCGATGGAACAGACTCCTGAGTACAGTGGAACCAAAATCAGCTCTATTTCTGGAGGCTAAATCAAGCTTGTAATGGGCAATAAAGGTATGTTTGACGCCCATGTAGCAGCTGCACAAATGGCATCTAGTGGTAACCTTGCTTGAAACGCCGTTGAAGTTGATAGTGCCCTGGTTGAATGAGCCTTAGACCTAGGGGGAAGTTGCCTGTGTCTCAACTCATAGACCAAGGTAATAATAGATGTCAGCCATCTGGAAAGAGTAACCTTCGATACCGGAAGCCCTTTCTTGCCTGCAGCATAAGAGAGAAAGAGCTGGTCTGACTTTCTGAATTGTTTTGTCCTGTCTAGGTAATACTGTAATTGGCGATGAACATCTAATGAATGTAATTTTTGTTCAGCCCTGTTGGTATAGTCTGGGAAAAAGACAGGCAAATCAATGGAGTGGTTTAGGTTTGCTTCCGATAACACTTTTGGTAGGAAGGAAGGGTATGTTCTGAGAGTTACCCTGTCTTTATGAAAAACCAAATAAGGAGGATGGACAGACAAGGCTTGAAGTTCCAATACCCTTCTGGCAGATGTTATAGCTACTAAAAACAGCGTTTTCCAAGAAAGAAGTTTGAGGGAGCAAGAAGCTGCAGGTTCAAAAGGGGGCAGAATTAGTGAAGTTAGAACTAAATTCAAATCCCATTGTGGGGGTGGATCTTTGACTGGAGGTCTGAGCAAAAAGATGCCCTTGAGAAAGGCTTTACAGAGTTTGTGGGACATAATATTTGCTTCTGAGAGTCCAACATGAAAATTAGCAATGGCAGCTAATTGTACCCCGATAGTGGCCGATGATGACCCTGAATGAAAAAGCTCCGCCAGAAAGTCTAGAACCTCATGAATGGGTGCATGGAAAGGATCTAAGGACCTAGTTTGTGCCCAGTGTGAAAAACGCTTCCATTTACTCGCATAAGTCTTCCTAGTATTGGACTTATGGGAAGCCAGAATGATACCACGAACAGGAGGAGAAATAAGGGGAAGCCTGGCTATGGCTGGAAGTGGAGCAACCAAGCTGTGGGGTTGATGGAATGTAGAGACTGATGCAGCTTGCCCGTGAGGTGGGTCAACAGATCCGGAAGGGGTTCCAGATGGCAAGGCTGTTCCAGTAGGTATTTGTGCAGGAACGGGAACCAAATTTTGTCGAGGCCAAAACGGGGCAATGAGGATCATTTTGGATCTCAATGCGGTTGCTTTCTGAATTAATTGCGGGATCAATGGAAAGGGAGGAAAGGCATAAAGAAGACCCCGGGGCCAAACGTGAACAACAGCATCTCTGAGGGGTTGGCCTGGTAGAGGAAAAAGTGTGTAGAAGTCGAGGCACTTGCCGTTTTGGGGAGTTGCGAAAAAGTCGCAGCAAGGCTGGCCCCACTTCCGAAAAATTCCGTCTGCTACCGCTTCATTTAGAGACCACTCGTGAGGCATGAGGATAGTTCTGCTCAATCTGTCTGCTATGACGTTGGACTTCCCGGGGATGTGCATTGCTATCAGAAACCGTTGAGATGAAATCGCCCATTGCCAAAGTCTGAGTGCTTCTCGACATAGGACCTTGTTCCGCCCTGCTTGTTTATGTACCACACCATAGACAAATTGTCCATTTGAATTGCTATAGTCCCCGTGGGAAGAGAGCTCTGAAGGGCTTGCAACGTCAAAAGCACCGCCCTCATCTCCAGGACATTTATGTGCAGGTGGCATTCTGACTGTTGCCAAGTGCCCTGGACCGTCCTGCCCTGATAATGCCCCCCCCACCCGATCAGGGAGGCATCTGTTGTGACAGTGTCAACTGGAGGGGGGAGAACAAAGGGTCTGCCCTGAAAAAGCTGAGGGGAAACCATCCACCAGGAGAGATGTTTCTTGCAAGATGGGGTTATCAAAATGTTGTGGGTCATTGGTAGCTGTTGAAAGGACCACTGAGAAAACAGCATCCACTGAAGGAGCCTCATGTGGAAGCGGGCTAAAGGAAGTAGAAGAATCGCTGCTGCCATGAGGCCCAACACTTTCAATACTAGCTTGACTTGGACTCTGTTGGGCTGAAACAGGGGCTGAACATTCCGCCTTATGTCTGTCACGCTCTGAGGTGGTAATGTTGCAGACATTTCTGTGGTGTTTAATACGGTGCCTATAAAGTTTATACATTGACAAGGCGACAAGGAGGACTTTGCAAAATTTATAGAAATACCCAGACTGTTGCAACGTTGAATAGTGTAATCCCTGGCCATTATGAGATCCTGTTTGGTGGTAGCGGAAATGAGCCAGTCGTCTAAGTATGGAAACACCTGGAATCCTTTCTGTCTCAGGTGAGCCGTGACCACTGCCAAACATTTGGTGAACACCCGGGGGGCTGTGGTGAGACCAAAGGGCAGGGCCCTGAATTGAAAATGACTGACTCCCAGCCGGAAGCGGAGAAACCTCCTGGAGCGCCTGTGTATCTTTATATGGTAGTACGCGTCCTGGAGGTCTAACGAGCACATCCAGTTGTCTCTGCCCAAAAAGGGTAGAATGGACTGCAGTGTTACCATCCGAAATTTTGTCTTTAGTACAGAGTTGTTTAACCTGCTGAGGTCTAAAATGGGTCTCCATTCTCCTGTCTTTTTTGGTACCAAAAAGAATCTGGAGTAAATTCTGGATCCTAGCTGATCTGCTGGGACTGCTTGGCTGACTCTTTTTTTCTAACAGCTTTTTTATTTCTAGCTGAGCCTGACCCCTTTGTGCGGGTGGTACGTCTGGTAGGGGTTTTGGCGGTTGTACCGGAGGGAAAGTGAAAGGGATTTTGTAACCCTTGGATATGATCTTCTCTACCCATGTGTCTTGGGAGAGGGCTTGCCAGGCTTCCGGGTACAGAGATAATCTTCCCCCGACTGCCTCCGAAGGCGGACAGTCGGGCAGCTTATCAGGGATGCTGAAAGGGTTGGTCAGGAAAAGATTCCCTAGAGCCCTAGTTCTGAGGACCCCCTCTGCCCCTGGGGCGGCGTCTGTTATTATTTACCCCTCTGCCTCTAGAGGGAAATTCACCACGTGCGGCAGGCGCAACTCCCTGAAGTTTGTGGAACCACATCTTTCCTCCCTTCTGTCCCTTAGGATAAGGTCTAGAAGGCGTGGAAAAAAGGACTCCCACGGCAGAGAGAGTCTTACCATCTTGCTCGCATCTGGTGAGGGTATTCTTCACCTGAGGTCCAAACAATTCCAAACCATCAAAGGGAGTGTTGGTGAAGGACGCCTTGAAGGGATCGGCAAAGTTACAGAGTCGCATCCAGGCATGAAGTCTAAATGCAACGCCTGTGCCAGCGGCCCTACTCGTTCCATCGGCTGCATAAGAGATAAGCCGCATGGAGGAGTTAACAATGGAGTTCAGGGAAGCCAGCTGAGAGTTTATTTTGTCCTTAAACCCCGCAGCAGAAGGATCCTGTACCGTTTCACCCAGCTCTTTGAGCAAGTCTCTCTGAAGGCGGGTGAAATGACATAAATACTTCAGCGATCACATAGAAAAGGTCGCTGAAGCAAAGGTCCGCTTGCCGTACCTGTCCATGGTCCTGGACTCTTTGTTAGGAGGATGAACAGATACAGAAGGATCAGCCAATTCCTTCTTAGTGTCTGCTGCTACCACCATAGCATCAACTGAAACACCTTTGGTGAGAAAGGATTTGTAATCTGGTGCAGAAATAAATTTAGAAGGCCTCCTAGGAGTAGGTTCCATTGAATCAGGAGCTGCCCACTCCTTTCTAGCCACTACCTTTATTAGTGGGTCGAAAGGGGGAGTCACCCAGGAGGTGGAAGGGCGAGATCCAAAGGCGTCAAGGTAAACAGACTCATCCTCGGAAGGGTTGAGAGTGGACCAATTTCCCCTCTGTCTTAGGATTTCCAGGATGTCTGAAAAGGAGACATCCTCAGAAGGGGATCTGGGGGAACCTTCCGACTCATCCAAGTCGGTGTCCAACGTGACAGACTCGGGGGAGTCTATGTGCTTCCTCTTACACTTTCTTTTCCTAGGGGGTTCCCCTGAAACTTCAGGGGAGCCCTTGGAAGAGGAGGAGACACCCAAGGTGGGCACCCTATGCTTTGGATCTCTGCTGTCAGGTGTAAGAGGATGGCCAGAGACCGTAACAGGCGCTACAGAGGAAGGAGCCGCAGAACTTAACCTTGGAGTGGACACTGGGTCCAGCACACTCCTCATCACCTCGAAGGCTCCTCTATCAGATACCAAAGGTAGCACCGGCTCCGAAGAGACCGGAACCTCCCCCGGAACTGACAGAGAAAGCTCAGAGAATGATGTCGGGGCCGAACTAACCAGAGCCGAAGCTCCAAGAGGGAGAGCGGGGTCAGACAAGGGTCCGATGCCACTCGCCCCCTCGGAGCAGACAATGGAGTCTCGGCGCCCGGACTTCTCCACGGATGGAACCAATGAAGAGGTTGGAGCCGACGACACCGGAGCCGAAGGAGGAAGTATCGGCTCCAACGTGGGCAAGGTCACGGTTCCGACAAACTGCGGCTCCGAGCTTGAGAGATGAGTCAGAGGAGGAATGGATAGCTGTATCGAAGGAGCCACAGTCTGGTGAGATGGGCTCTGGAACATTTGGGCCAGTGCCTGAGATTTTATGAGTCTACTGACCACCCTCTCGATGTCGTGGTCGGAGAGCCTGGATGACCTCGATGAAGGAGTCCTATGACTCCACTCTGATAGGGGAGAGGACCTCGGAGCCGATCTGACGGACTCTAGCAAAGGGGACCTAGAGGGCTTGCGCGCTGGGGTCGGCTCCGATGATGGTTTCGGAGCGGAAACCACTTTGCTCGCCTCAGAGCCAGCCGGAACTGAGGTCGGAGCCGTCTCAATAACGCCAACCCTCGGCTCAGAAGCTGGAGCCGAGGGTTTGGTGGTTTTTGATGACTTCCCCGAGCCAGACTTGGACTGGGAGTCATCAGGCTTTAACAAGCCCCTTAGGATGAGCTTGTTACTCCTTTCCTGCAGGACTCTTGAACTAAATCCGTGACAAACGGAACAAGAGTCCTGCAGGTGTAAAGGCCCCAAGCAATAGACACAAGAAGTGTGACCGTCTGTCAGAGACATTTTCTGACAGCACGAGTCACACTTCTTGAATCCCGAAACCTTAGGGTCCTTTGACATCCTGACAAAAATAAAAAGGAGCACAGTCAGCCCACACACACACACTTATTTAAGTTAAGGAGAACTGACTAAAAAAACCCACACACACACTGAAAGGGGTGGGGGAAAACTAAGGAAAAGCCCGTAGGCCCAAGATAAAAAACTAACTAAAGAAAGGGAAAAAGGGCTACCGAAAAGGGTAAGGCAGTTAGAAGGGACCTAAAGAAGGGTAACTAACTGGAAAAAAACTACTGAGACTGAATAAATATCTGAAAAAGCACTTACTGACCAGAGCCGGTAAAAACAGACTACCTCACAGCGAAGCGGCAAACGAGATCTGGGGAGTTAGCGCATGGTATTGTGGGATATAGGGCTGCCTCGAGCCGGTAAAAATAGCTCTCGAGCTATAGTATAGGCAGAGTCGGAGCCGAGGATCGGCTCCGAACCCATCCAGCAAGAATGAAGACGAGAATGACAACTTAACATTCATTATTATTAAATACTACTGGTCTCCAGTTTTTAGTTATTTTCTATCTTCATCCTGCTGTATGAATTTAAGCATTCTACTGCATTATCTTTATACCTAAAACCTTAATTTAACCAGTTATTCAAAATTGTTAAAAAATATATTTTTTTGCCAATCCCTTAAACTTTTATACAATTCATATCTTATTCCATCTAGTCCTGCAGTCGAATCTGCATTTACTTGTCCTAATACTTTATCAGACTAATTTAAAGAAATCTCCTTTTCTAAGTCTTTATTCTCTTTTTCTGTTAACTTTTTAAACTTTCCATGTTTTTTTTTCACTACCTTCTTTTTTTCTTTAAATATTGCTTGTACAAATTGTACTACACTATTCATAATATTTAACTGAATTCTTTCTATTTCTCATTTTACATTTTTTAGTTCTTTCATTACACTAACATCTCCTTTACTAATCTGTTTAAGTAACTCAATTCTTCATCTCATTTTCTTGTAAAAATAGCTTTGCTTATATAACAATGCTTGTATTTCTTCTTCAATTCTTTCATATAATTCTTTTTCTTTGTCAAAGTACTTTCTGTTATTACGTTCTAAATCTTTCAATGCATCATTATATGTTCTTTTATTTTTCTTTCTCTTCTTTTCTCACATTATATTGTCACTGTAAACAATATTTTTTATTTTTTCTTAAATATCATCCACAATTCAGACCATTTTTTATAAAATGTTATCATGGTAACTGTATTACTAATCTCTTTCCTTTATCATTCCATGCTTTCTCATTTATCCTTTTTATTTATTTGCCTATTTTTATATATTTCTTGTTTTCTTTTATCTCTAACCATATTGAAGGATGATCAGAAAACACTGTTTCAACTACATCCCCTTCTCCTATAACTAAACCTTGTGATACTATAAAATAATCTATTTCATTTCTATACTTTCTTCTTTCCATGAATTTGTGTCCCAACGTTTAAACTTACCACATCTTATAACTTCTAACATTTTTCTTATATCATTTACTTTCTTTTTATGCTTGCCTCTTAAATGCCAAAGTCTCCTGTTATTATAACATTCATATTTATCACTACATAGTCTAAACCCTGATGAAATGAGCTTTGCCTTTTTTACAGTTAATACAAGCATATAATGATATAATTTTATATACTTCTTTCCATTTTAAATCTACATTGATTAACCTTCCAATTTTTGCTATAAAGTTGCATCTAATATATTTACTGTACTTCTACAGAATATGGTTGTTCCAGAACGTCTCTCATTTCCCAAATTTCAGATTATCTTTCCTCCTTACAGTTTCTCTGTTTGTAATCTTTCTTCCAAAATCCCCATTCTTCTAACTATATTCTTAACACTACTCATATTTACAGAAAGCACTCTAGAATTTTAATTTTCCCTTTTCCTTAGATTCATGGTTTCATAAGTTCATAGTTAATTACCAGTCTAGCTTTCCTAGTAGACCATTCTAAGCCCAGCCAATTACCTTTTCAAAGGTGAGAATCAAACACTGTATCTTGTGTCTGTGAGTTATGCAAATTAACCATTATACCAACCACAGTCATTAGCTGTATATATTCTTTTTAATCCATTTCCTCTTTTTTTCCTTTGCACTTATCCTTTTCAAATTTCTTTTTCTGTCTTTTACCACTAGAATTCTTTTTTTTCTTTTACTACCTCCCAGTTTGTCATCATCACTTATTCTAGAACCTTCCTCTATGTCCTCTATTATTTTTTCTCAACTAATTATTTTTCTTTCTCTCAAATTTCTTCTCTTTGTTCATTTCCTTCTCTTTCTTTTTCCTTACTCGTTTTCATTTTGCAATCCATCATTAAATATCCAATTTTGTTACATTTATAACATTTCAACTGACATTTTTTCTTTGCTTCATGTCTCATCTCATCACAAATATAACATTTTCTTTTGTCATAGCTATTTATCAAATGCGTTTCTTTTCTACAAAAAATGTTCTGGGTTGTCCCCAGTATTTTACAACAACCCTATTCCCCCTCCAAATTTATCATGTTTGGTATATGTATATCTTTTTTCTCTATTTTCAACACGATATTACAATCCCAGTCTATAAACCCCTTTTGTCATAAACTTTTACAATGTCCAGTATTTCTTTACAGAAAGTTTTCAAATGTACTTTCAAAGCTCTCTTTCTAACTCTGTTCAAAATTGTACGAGTTTTCTTTTTTGTTGCCCTGTTAAATGCTTTTTTTAATATAAATATTCCATGGGTTACAGTCTTTCTTTTTTTCATATTCAAGAAAACGTTCCATTGAAAAAAAAATGTCACAAAATGTCTCTTTGTTAATAAGAATACATGCTCTTACTTCATGTTTTTACACCCAAATGAACTATTAAATTGCCTCACACGTCATACCTGTCCATTTCTTAGTCTTCTTTACTTTAAATTCTTATGATGTACTTCCATTTTTCATTTCTTCTGCCTTCTTTTCTGCTACTCCACTTCTGCCTTCTTTTACTTTCTCTGCATGTTTTCTTTTCCACCTCACCACTACTCTTCAAGATTGTCTCTGCATCCTCCTATTGTATTTTCTCCATAATGCCCCCTTTTGTATTGTCTCCATAATGCCCCCTCCCCCCAGAAACATCTCCTTCATTTTCTGGCTCACTCTGCATCACCATTTCTTTAAGTAAATCCTCCCACAACTCTCCCAACTGGAGGGCTGTGATTAGATATCCATCATTTGTTGACTTTTCTCTATAAAACATGTTTCTTTGAAATATTTCCTTAGAATCCTGCACACATTCTCTGGTCTCAATATTTTCTTTTTCCTACAATTTTTACCACTCCATCATCTCATTTTTTTCTCCATCTACTTTCCTGTTTCTCCGGATTGCCTATGTGCCTGGGATGGAAACAGGAAGTGCTCTTCCAAAATGAGTCTCACTTGTAACAGTGACAGGCAGGAAGTTACCTGATGTTTTGGCTAAATTTACCCTAGTAGTAGAAATACAACTCTCAGGTCTCCCATGAAAAGAGGCCACTAACCAGGCTGATAGACATTTTAGCAATGGCCAAGACTGGCAGCAAACATCCTGTTCACCATCCTGAGAAGCAATTCTTATCATGTACAATGATATGGTTCGTAGAGATGAAGTGCACTTTCTGGTCACTACAGAGATTACTGTACAATTTGTACTGCATCTCTATATGTGCACAATTAAAACACATCTTAGGAAGAGAAAACTGAATAAAGCAAACCACAGTTGTACAACTATATAACATAAGAAAATCATGGAGCAATGGGTATTCTAAACTAAAATGTCAGCATCCACGAAATGGTTTATAATTTGGTACTCAGGCAGTCAAAGTCCTAGAATTTTATGGAATTTTTGCGAGGAAAATGGAAAATCAGTGTCCCTGTCCATTGTGAAAGAAAATATAGCAAAAAAACTACTTATGATAATTTTCATCTTTCCTTTGCCTCAATACTTACTCATTTTGTAGGCTATGTATTTTAGCCAGTACTTCAGCACCCAAACTGCAATACCGCCCAACATCTTTCAGCTATAGATGCCTGCCACTACAAAAAAAATATTGTTAATTTCAGGCTATAATACATTTTTTTTTCAAGCATGTTAAGCTTACTCATGTTTTCAGAAACTCAGTGTTTTAATCAGGAGCTAAAACACAGATAAGAACATCTACAGTTTAGCTACCTGGGGATTGTTTCCTTGTACAAACCCTTAATAACACACAAAGATTGATCAGTACTACTTGCAACAACCTCCACTTGTACAGGTACCATAACAGCAACAGTTACTTCTAACAATTAAGATGGCAAGGACAAATGCCTTAAAAGTGTAAGCTAGTTAAAACTATATCAGCTAGAAAATATCTTGACAAAATGTCTGCTGCCTCATACTTTGATATTCAGAAGATTTTAATGGAAAAAGAAAACCAATATCCAGCTTAGTAATAAAGAATTCACAAGAGTTGCTTCCACAAGGTTCACAAAACTTGGAATAACGTATACATCAGTATTTCAACATATTTCACTGATGGCATTGCAAAATGTTATTTCCACGCATTCTATTTTCTGATAAAAAGTTTTATATTCTATCAGTGTCCACAAAATCGGTGATGCAAACTGCATAATTTGTTTAAATAAAATATTATCTCACAGCATAAGGTTCTGTGTTTTGGCTCCTGGCTAGGGGGACCTTCTGTGTGGAACCTGCATTCCATTGTTTTGTTTTGTTTTTTTTGGGGGGGGTTGTCCTGCTTTTTTCCCATATCCCAAAAACATGCAGATAAGGGAAATGGCAATGCTGCAAATTGAATGAAGGAATGATTTTGAGTATGCATGTCCACGCTCTGGCAGGCTATCATCCTATCAAAATTGGTTCATGTCTTATTTCTATTACTTATCAAAATAGGATATGCCTCTCTTGTGACCCTGAAATGAATGAAATAGGTATTGTAAATGAATTATAAGAATTCAGAGTCAAATTTCAACTGTATGAAGATGTAAAGAAGCTGTGGGAAATCTACTTAGGGAGTTTCAGACTACAGTAGAGAGTCGATCATCTGAACTAATTGGGACCTAGGGTAGTTCGGATAATCAAACATATAACTGAACCGGAATAAAAAAACTTCTAATATCTTGTTTTTTTCTGCATGAAGGAATACACTTTTCAACCATTCAGCAATTCCAGTGGACAGTAACAAATATTTTTTCACATACAAGCTGGCTACAAGCTCAAAAAAACATGTTCAAACAAATACGTATAATGTTTATATATTCAGACGTTATGATTTTTCCTAGCCGAAAACTTTGGAAAACTGGTTCTGATAACTGACATTTCTGATAATCGACGTTTGGATATTCAACTCTACTAGCATCATAACCTGTATAAACCAGAAAAATGTACCCCTGGTGACACAGTACACAAATTAAGCATTTATTTTTTTTTTTTTTGCATTTAAGAAATCAGTAAAGTCAAACAGCAACATTTATGTGCATTACTATTAGCTTAAAGATCTCCACACTGTAGCATCATAAGCAACTCTTTTAAAAAAAAAAAAACTGACACCGCTGAACAATTTATTCCTCAAGTGTAAACATGGCACAGATTTGTACTACAAGATAAGTTCATAATTACCTGATATACCATAGCTGATAGTACTGTATGAACACAACCAAAATATATGGAAAGCAAACTACATGCTCTGACTGGGTATCCATGAACTAAATCTGAAATCAGTTTGATGGATGTGCAAGTTGAAAATATACATTATTTGGCTATGGGCCCAGAGTATAAATGTGGTCCACATGGCACTGGGATATGTGTCTATAAAACTGCTTCCGTTTTCCTTGTTAAAAAAGACCAATCTTAACTTCCTGACCTGCAGCCAATAAAGACAATGGAGTACCCCTGACTCATCACTTTCTCTCTTTACACTAGAGAACTACCCAGCTCAGTTTGCTGAACATGATAAAGCAATCTAAACTTTCCTCCTCCCTCACTGCTGTCTGTAGGAAACATTGTTTAACGCCTTTCCCTCTCTCATTTTAAAACTCAGTAACTAGCAGCTGCAGCATATTGCATTTGTTCTTCCTTCTTTGACAGAGAGGAAGCATTTCTGCTTTATCAGCACTGATATTCACACTATAATCGGGAAGGGGTGTTCTACACACAATATTCCCGCAGTCAGCATTGATAAGAAATAATCAAGTACAGCAGAGCTAAAGCCCTGACTTGTCTTCCAACTTGAAAAAAAAAACTTTTCCGCTAAGAAGGGTTCAAGAACATTTCCTATGAGATCCTTATTGTAAAATAAAAAAGGGAGAATGGATGATTTTATTAGAATTTTAATTTCTTTCTGCTAAAAATACTTAAGTGTAAGAGTAGTCAGAAGTACATTTCATTCCAGTCAATAAACGACTGTAGCTACCACATATTTTCTATTGCAGCAGGATTATAAAAGTGAGAAATAGCTTCTTTGCTACTCTCTAATAAGATATTTTACAGATTTCTTCAAGAAGCGAACAGTGCTAGACAGCACAAGTCCACTTAATTAGCTAAGTCCAACAAGGTACCCTTTTCCTGGCTCTAGCATAAATATCTTACTGTTCAACTGCTGTGAAATAAACATTAGCCTTTTTACGGCTGCTCAGAATTAAATACAGGCTGCTAAATTCATTCCTTTCAAAGGGGAAAATGGCATTTGGGGAAGATTCAACCTTAAATTTTATTCCATCGGTCAGTAATTCAAGAGCCAGAGGTAAATGGCTACCAGACTATGAAGGGTAAGAATTTTCTGCACTAAGTCAGCAGTTCTGTAGTAGACTGTTATAAATTCTTTGTTACTTTCCCCCTCAGACACTGGCAGTCACAGTAAATCAGGTAGAAAATGATGCCTATAAAAGAGTTATTAAAAATTGCTTGCACTGCCCATTTACTAGTTTTTAAAGAACAAATGCTTAGCACTGCAGTAGATAGTGAATAAAGATATGGAACATTTCGATGCTACCATAATCATTCAAGCTACCTTTGATTCTCTGATATCCTGTCACCATTCTGATGGCATTTTGCCACTCTGAAGAGTCTGAAAAAATCCAATTACTCGGTTACACTATGATGTCTAACAGGCAAGATGATTTCAGTGAAAAACTGCAAAACCTGATTGCTGATTTTTTTCTTTTATAGAATAGCAGAATTATATCGTCAAACAATGGTTTATATATAATGAGACTTCAATTGTATAATCTGTTATAAATTTTAACACATTTTCTTTTTCCTACATCAGGTTTCACTTTGTAAGAAGAAAAGTCAATTGCTGTGCTACAAAAACTGCTAACATAAACACTTAGATAATAAAGCTCAGTGCTGAAAAAAATCAGTTATAAAACAAAAGTTACACAGGAATTAAAAAACAAAACAAAAAAAACCAGATAAATCCTTACTATATCAGTTCATCTGTGATAAAGACTCTACTTGACAGGTCGATTAGCCAACAGTTAAGTCTATCTTTCCACCAATCAGCATATATTTTGGGTGTTTCTGGTCTCTGGGTGCTAAGCCTGCCAGTGACATTATATGCAGTAATGCCATGCATTAATTAGCATGTGATCTCATGCTACACACCTGCTCATTTCAGATGTTGTCACAGGTAAGTACCCATCTACAAATTAAAAAAAAACACAAGATTTTTACTTTCATTGCTAAACATATTTAGTCCAAATGATAGGCATCCTGCAGCCCAAGCTAGAAGAATAGACCACTTACCCGCAGAGGAAAAGAGGGAGGGTATTCCTCATCCAGAGGATCTTATATCATGGATCAAATGATGTGATAAAAACATCTGTCACATGCAACATTGTGGAGCCTTTTTGACAGCATCTCCTGATTGGGCTGAATCTAATGAAGTAAAAGCACCCAAGCAGAAAGAACTAAAGAATAACACCAGGGTCAGGAACAAGGCTGAGCCACTGAGAGATGTGCAAGAGAAAACCTAACCCTGTAGCAAAGAACTAAAGAATAACACCAGGGTCAGGAACAAGGCTGCACCACTGAGAGATGTGCAAGAGAAAACCTAACCCTGTAGCAAAGAACTAAATAACACCAGTGTCAGGAACAAGGCTGAGCCACTGAGAGATGTGCAAGGGAAAACCTAACCATGTAGCATGGACCAAGAAAGAGAATTTATCAGACTCTCAGATCTACTGTGATGACGCTCAACAGGTGTACATCTAGTAACTAATTATTTAATGATAATTAATTATAACTTCATCACACAAGCAGCTAGATGAACTCAGTCATTCTGAGGCGTCATCTGCTTTGGAAACAAGCACCCTACACTTGATGTCATCAGAAGCCAAGGAGGTAGACTGCTTACAGCACCTCCTAACTCAGAGGTAGGGTGCTTACAGTGCCTCCTAACTCTGTGGTCTAGATTGCACCAGGATTCACAAGAGTGCAAAGGGAAGATCAGCATGTGTGGGAAGTCAGGTAGATTAAGGTACATATTTAGTAAAATACGCAATGGTGGAACATAAGAAGGTGAAACCTGCATCAAGCAAAGAAGTGGCAGCTAAATGAGGTCCATA
Organism: Protopterus annectens; assembly: GCF_019279795.1. NCBI lineage: Eukaryota > Metazoa > Chordata > Ceratodontiformes > Protopteridae > Protopterus > Protopterus annectens. The sequence goes on along the minus strand of NC_056746.1, from coordinate 156,174,815 downwards.
CCTGTGAAGCTCTACAAACGTGGCTCAAAGGTCCACCGAGAGGCAAATAAGTGCTGAATATGTTATGCTTGGGCAGCAGACATGTAGGCTGGTTCACCCTGTAATTCCTCCTCTACCATGTAGGCTGGCTCACCCTGTAATTCCTCCTCTATCAAAGCCATATAGCCAAGGTAGGATAAGAGCCACCACGGACCATGGAATCTACCACCCCATTAGCCTGATGGAGCATGGTCTGCAAGGCTATGGAACTTATAAAAATGACTTTGGTAATCTCCAAACTCTGAACCCCACCCAGTTTGGCTTTGTAAAAGGCAGATCATGCCTCCTAAACCTAACAGACGTCTTTGAAGAGGTCACCAAAAGCTGTAGATGAGGGTAAGGTGGTTCACACAGCTTATCTAGATCTCGCCAAGGCTTTCGACACTATCTCCCACTCTGATATTATAGATAAACTCAGTAAACTAGGTATAAATGCCTATGTCACAAGATGGGTTGCCAACTGGCTCATTGACAGAACCCACACTGTGAAAGTAGCAGACTCCAAATCCGACTTCAGACCAATGACAAGTGGAGTACCACAGGGTTCAGTCCAGAGTCCTCGCCTGTTTGGTATCTACTTCTCTGAAGTACAGGCTAACACAGAAGGTCTTTGGCTAATGAAGTTTGCAGATGACTGCAAACTAGGAGCCATAATCGAAACTCCTAGCGATGTGGACATCATACAAAAGGGCCTCACTGAGACAGATGCTTGGTGTCAAAGCCATGGCCTCAAGCTCAATGCCAAAAAGTACATTGTCATCCCTTTTGGTAAAAACTCTGTACCCATGAACTACCACATAGGTGGTAGTCTACTTAACACAGAAAGTGTGATAAGAGCCCTTGTGACACAGGTGGACAGTAGTCTCTCCTTTGATAATCACATCACCACAGTAGTCAGGAAATCCTTCTACATGGCACACCTCATCACAAAAGGTTTCTCATCCAGGAAAAAAGAGGTCATTGTTCCCCTCTACTCATCACTCATTAGACCCATTCTAGAATTCAGTGCCCCTTTTGGTCTGTACCTCACAAAACATCTACAACAACTGGAAAGGCTGCAGAAATACCTCACAAAGAGGATTACTGGCCTCAAACAGATGCCCTATGCAGACCATTTCAAAAAACTCTAGCTTTACTCTGTCGGATATCTCCTACTCAGAGGCGCTCTCTGCCTAACATACAAAGCTATGTCAAACCCAGAGCTTTTGGACATGCTCCACTTAAAGAAATCCCAATCCCTCCGAGCTACACGCTCTAGGGACCTAAACCTTGTCACCACAATAAACAGAACATGCTGGAGGGAGATATTCCTGTCCCAGAGACTTCCAATACTCTGGAACAAACTACCTATCTATATCAAACAAAGCTCCTCATTAGCTCTCTTCAAGAAAAATCTTGATTGGCTGGGTGATAGGAAATTCACCTAGGGGATCACTTCTGTGGCTCTGCTCGACAGGGGCACAGGAAAATAATTTTCTTGGGTGGTGAAAGCCAGGGTACCTTTTTTGGCTAGGCGTATACAGCCCTAGGGCCAACAGCCTAGCACCTACCTATGAACCTATAAAGGCAAGCCCAAGGAGAATTCATTGTCCCAAGTACTCTGGACGACTCTAGAACTACTCCTGATAATCATTCTTATCAGATACAGGACCAAGCTAATCAGATGTGAAAAAGACCACATGAACTCCATTGGCTGTACCAGCCATGGTGGGAGCTAGGTTTGGACCTCTCCCAACATTCAAGCCCCGACAGAGATGGTGGACCACAGGGGAACTGATCACTCCTTGTCAAGGAGAAGCCCCACCCTAGAATAACTGAAAGGCTGTGGATAATGTGGATCTACTTCTAAGAAGCAATGACCTTAGCCAATCCTTCAAGCAGAAACTCAAGTTAAAAGTCTCTTCATCTGCCTGGTGCTGAAGAGGTCTCTCTCATTATTGCCTCAAGAAGTTCCTTCCTCAAGCTTCCCAAATTCAGAGATGCACCACAGAACCAAAACACATGCAAACAAAAGAATATTCAACACTCTGCACATGATAGCTAATAATGAGATCATAAATGGTAACCATCTGAAATGCTGGGACTTGCTAGATCAAGTACCGAAACACGGAATTTGAATGAACAAAAAAATGGACTTGCATATACTAAGTCTGAGATGGTCATTTTCCAGAATATTCCCTTTTCTACAAGGTCTGGTGATCACAGAGTTGGTATTATATAAAGTTACCCCCACATCTGAGGATGTAGGAGGACCTGCCCCTCTGCAAAAAAGTTTAAAGGGAAGAGTGATGTTCAACATTTGCTTTTCTGGATTTTCAGTCACTTTTTTTTTAAGCTTGTTGTCACTCAGCATTTTGAGTGCTGACATTTAAATAGAGACCCTCATAAATATGTGAGAGGTAAAAAAAAATGCTGTTTATGACAGATAAATGTGACGTGAGAAGGCATTATCCCAATACAACATGTATTGCTTAGCATGGAAACTTGCAGAAAAAAGACCAGTGAGGATACGGCCAACTTAAGGCCCATCAAGGAAGGTACTTAATGTTACATCAGTAGGATATTCGGGAAGATCTCTGCCAGCAAGTCACAGGTTAAGATCATAATAATTACCATTAGCATCATGTAATAGCAGCACAGAAGCCTTTCAGCTAAGTGACCATGGACAAATTTTCTCTAATATCATACTATGCCACCAAAGGATCTATAAAGTTGTAATGAGCAACAATGAACCCTCCCCATGGCTTACACCAAGCATAAACTCAGTTAAAGACACCAAAGAGCAGTACTAAAGAAGGGGGAAAATGTGCTCACTCCTATGTAAAAAAGAAGACCTAGTGTTTGCCTTACAAATACAAGGGTGCAGGGTTTGAGTCTCACAAGGGATAATTGGCTAGGCTTACAATGGCTTGCAATGGCAGTTAGCTTAGTACTATGAACATTCAGTGAACATTCGGTGAACAAAAAAACACTATTTACCTAACTATGACAGATGATCCATGGTTTGGTTAGGGGATAGCATGAAAACCACTGTTTACAAAAATCTTAAAATAATACTTTAACAGTAAAACATTGTCTCCTCTGAATGTACTTAATCATCAGGCACACAGAAAAAAAGTCTAAAAAGTGGAAAATACTTGGCTACAGTGGCTACAGTCTGGGATTATGGTTCTTCATAAATGTAGGATGCCGGCCAGCTGCATTATGCCTTCTGATGCTGCAATAAGACAACATCTGCCGTAAGAACGAAATAAAGAATTTTTTTGATGCCCAAGTATAAGAACTCTACAGACTCGAGGAAAAAACATTACAGAATCGAGAATGCACAGTTATAGAAAGTCTCAACAACATTCATGATGGCAGCCTTACTAATTTCTAGCCATAAAAAAGAAGCCAAATAATTTATATCGCTAATAAAATATGTCCTTACTTAGATGAGTAATTCTCTGCCAAATGATTCAAAGCAGATGGTGACGCAGTAAGTCCAGCAGAGTTAAAAAGCAAATTGTAACAAAAATGATGAAATAATTTAACTAAAAAAGTTGAAACATGGAAGACATGCATACATCTAATGTATGTAGCAAGATTGGTTTAAGACTGCAACACTAGAGAAACAAATAACCTGCAGACAGTTGACCTAGCTCAGTCAATGGAGGTAACAGGCAGATTGGTGTTGAGTAAAAATTTTAAATCATGCCCCCCCCCACTTCAGAATAAAGTTAGCATCTGTAAACTGATGAGCTGTCTCTATAAGAAAGACCAAATAAATGTCTTCATACCAAATGATACGATCATTTAATAACCTAACTATGACAGATGATCCAAGTGTTCGAAAAAGAAACAAGTTATAGTAAGGAAGATGTACTTGTTGAAGATGTAAGATGTGTGCTGCCCATCTGCAAATCAAATGGGACAAGAGTCACTCGCTTCAGGGATCTCAACCTAGTCTGAGATATTAACAGAACATGCTGGAGAGCCAGATGTATCTCCCAGACACTCATGCTCCTCTGGAATAAACTCCCAATTCACATGAAGCAGAGCTCCTTAATGACCCTTTTCAAAAGCAACCTAGACAACTGAATGGGAGACCATAAATTCACCCCGGGGGTGGCACCTATGTCTCTCTGAACAGGGGGATTCAGTCTAAATCATAGTCTCGCTCTGTGAATAACGACCATATAACCAAGGTCAGTTAGGGAACATGGGTATAACATGGCTAGGCTTGTAAAAGACCATTAGCCTAGTAACCTCCTATGAACCTATAACATTTAAGTAAAAAATCAGTGCGTTTGAAGTACAGGTCTACAACACCAATGTTGATACCTCCCAAACAAGAAAGGTCTGTGTGGCATCTGTCTGCACAGTTGTGACTATCAAATTACTCAAAAGAAGGAAAGGCAAAATGGCCCATGGATTTACCTATATGGCAGAATGTTGTAGCCCTGAACCAAACAGAATCAAGAAGTACATTCTCCATAACCTAAAAGGTACCATAATATAATTGCTGCACATATACACAGGAAAGGTGGCCCAAGAAAAATATCTCCTATGCATTTTTACATGACAATTCTTTCATTTGTATTAGGTACTCTGACTCTTACATTATTATTAGTTTTACATTTGGATATCAATGCAAAGGTGATCCCTAAGGAACATTTCTTAGACATTGGTGAAAGTATACTGCTCTAAGAAACTCCAATATTTATCTTCTTACATTAAACATCTGGAAATAGAAAGCTATTATGCATCAATAAGCTTTGATCCATTATCAGAATCCATTCTTAAGTAATTTAAATGGTGGAAGAGAAAACAGGTATTTAAGCGCTATTCAAACTTGCATAACATGAGTAGATCCTTGCAACTAGGGGAACTGAAGAAAGGATTTCTTTTTTAAGGAGGAGAAGAGGGGTAATTCAGGCTAATATGCAAACAGTTCAAGACTCCTAGAATCAGGCAAAGATGAAACAGTTCTAAGCAAAGTGAGGGCCCACAAACAACCATCTCTCAACTCTGCCTGCTTAATGGAAAAAAATGTCCTTAGCAGTGTTCTATGCTAAATACCATTCATAGTCACTGCAGAAAGATATGATTAATCTGCCTGGTATCCACAGCACCCGAAACACAAGATCCCACACATTTCAAGCCAACCAGCCACCCTGATCTGTCTCTGGGCTGATTCCAGGTATAGTGACAAACCAGCTTCCTTCTTGCTGATGGAATGCACCATAGCAAGATCTAAATGACTGGTCCACAAGGAACATTGAGGTAAGCCATTCTTGGAAAGTGTTCCACATGGCTTATGAAACAAGGAGGACCCATTCAGATCTCAAGTAATTATAATAAGAAAATTCTAAAATGGGTCTCATTCCTGTACTGAAAAAATACCCATGAAAGCTTCAACAAAGGACCCTGACATACACATAGCTAAGAGACCTCTACTCATTCAGAATATATGACTTATAACCATTACTACAGGTTCTTTTGACCTACAGATGACCATTTCATAACTGATCTTGCTTGAGTTAAATCATGGCAAATTTTAGTACAGCAAGACGGAAGAGGAGGACACCACAAAAGCATGACAAGAAATAATGGGCTGAAAATTGTAACTAAAGTGATATCATTTTGTATGTTTTTCGTTTACATAAATGTACGATTGTCTTTGTCATATGTGTAAATTTAATAAAGAAGTTTGGGGAAAAAAAAAGAAATACAGAATATTACTGAAAAGTCTGTGTATAAACCATTCTCCCCTTTATGAATTCCCTGTAAAGAAAAGCTGTCATGTCATAACGCTGTAGTGCATTTGCTGAATTAAACAAACACTACAAAACAACTCATCCTTTTAGCAAGGACAAGTAGCAGTTAGTTATCAAACACACAAAACAAAAGTAAGTAGATTTCGATTCTTACACCAGCAACATAGCCCTATTACTGCATACCTTGTAACATCTGCATCCAATGTTTGTCTTTTTGGCTTTTCCTGGTTAGGGGTCACCACAGCGGAACTCCGGTCTGCTAATGATTGGCAGTCGATTTTTATGGTGCCAAGTTGCCAGCCCGATGCCCAACCTTCAGTGAAGGCACGCCCATTCACGCATGTCTTTCGAAGGCCACTTGACCGTGGGGAGGACATGCAGACTCCACACAGAAGGCACTCCAGCCGTGAATCGAACAGGAGAACCTCTTGCTGTGAGGTACTAACGCTGTACCACCGCGGCTTAACATCTGCATCCAATAATACCGTAAAATAATTTAAAGTTTTCAAAGATAATATTTCCTTCAGAACTCTCTTCTACCTGTAATTGCCCTAGAATCAGTCCATGATTTATTTCTGTCAGGCTTCGATATAGTAAATTAAAGTTTAGTTCCTGACTCCTACTGAACTCCCTATAGGCTTCTGTGCCATAATAAGTAAAAGTTTAAGTGTTTTCATCTTTTCATGGAGGGCTTAGCCCTTTGCCCACTAATACATTCATAAGTGATGCACCACTTCAAAGCATAAGCACAGCCAAAAAACAGTTACAATGAAAATGTAAGAAATTTCTTATCAGCCATGTAACAATCTAAGCTGCACTTAAAACACATTACATTAAAATCTTTCGCAAAGACAAATGTAAGCAGTTTCACTTGTCCAATAAAAATCTCTCCTTTGAAATGTCCAATGCTTAGGCTAGACCAACGTCTTCATTTCCCCAGATTCTCAGGATAGCAACTTAACTCAAAATGTAAATACCAAGTTCCCCCCAGATTCTCAGGATAGCAACTTAACTCAAAATATAAATACCAAGTTCTCAATGGGTCATTCAAAGCCTAATATGTCTTATAAGGATCCCTGCCAAAGTAATAACACAACACTAAATAATGATTAAGCTCCTTCACATGTTTAGTATAAAGGGAATCTGCTAAACCCTATTACAGTCCTAGTTCAAAAAGAAAATTATATGAATTATTTCCAGGTCTCCCAAGTCCATGCAAGTTTAAAAGCATAATATGTTAAATGATTCAACTTCAAGACATACTGCAAGTACACACAACAGAACCACAACCAGAACCCCCTTCACAGGACTGACAAACACTTGCACTATTTTAACGAATAATACCTTCACTTCCATTGACACAAAAGCTCAAAGTAATTATTATGGTCTCTAGATCCTTCAATATGCTCATCTAGGCAAAACTCAGATATCTCAAGCTAATACTGACAAAATAAAGTAATTTTCTATGTCCACAAAAAGAAGAAACACCACTGGTCACAGCTGCTAAATTCCAGAGGTTTATTAACAACCAGGTTTCCAAACATTCACAAACAGGTTAAGCTCTTTCATTCAAATATTATTAGGACTTCCTCGGAACATCAAAATGATAAAACCCAACCCTTAAATACCCACACGCTGCCTAATTAACAAACTTAATTGAGCATTTAATTATTTAATATATCAATGATTACATCATTACATGTAAAACAAACTTGTAAAACATTAAAATATTACAGTATTATGAAAATCTTCATGCATCCCAAGCCCAATTAAAAGCATAGGGTCCTACCCTAAAATACATTTTAATTTGAGCAAAGTAGAAATACTCACATTGTCATTTATACCTGGGAAATTGGATGCGTCCAAATACAATTGCCACTTTAATTCACAAATGTCCAGGTGCACATCTAAAACTCTACCTTGTGCATCTTTAATCAATTGCTGCAACATAAAAAATCTAGAACCGTGTCCCTGGCATTTGGAAATGTGCCCGGCTAATGCATTGGTAGCATTCCCATTTTTGATGCCCAATAAATGCTCACTAATCCTTTCTCTAAAATGCCTACTGGTCTTTCCAATATAAAATGCTAGGTAGTGTTGACATTTAGCCATATATACCACATTTTGACTTAAACAATTGAAATGCCCCTGTATATACACATTAGACCCATTAATGCATAACTTGCTTCCAGTTTCCATAATGTGCTTACAAGTTGCACACCTTACACATTTAAAATTACCTATTTTCCTACTCGTACTGTGGGATTTCACCTGACTGCTCATCTCTAAAATTTCCTTAAAGGACCTATCCTTCCTAAACACAAATCTCGGGGCATTCCCCACCTTTTGTTCAACATTCCTATCCAGTTGTAAAAGTCCCCAGTTCTTCTTAATAAATTGGGTGACCCATTCCACATACTGATTCAATGTGGTAATGAGCATCAACCCCCTTCCTCTAAAAATTCATCAGGATCCTGCCCCATGTTCCTGCTTGCATGACTTTTCAATGCCCTTACTGTGGTTCCTGTTAAAATGGCTCTGTAAAAGCCTTCATTTTTTTTCCTTATGATTTCTTCTTTCAGTAATGCACAAAGTGGTTTGGGGTAATCATTTTTAATAAATAACCCAATTATGAATTCTATTTCACTTAGGAATTCTTATTCATTACTAACCATCCTGGCTGCCCTTACCAACTGGCCTTTAACTATAGACCTCTTTTGGTGGTAAGGGTGCCAGCTGTGAAAATATAGATACGAGTTAGAAAAAGTGGATTTTCTATGTATCCATGAACTCAAACTCTTGTTCCTTTTGTCAACCTTTAAGCTCACATCCAAATAGGATATCATCTCACAACTATATTCATAAGTGAACTTAAAGAATTCTACTGTCTGACTGATGTGTTCAAAAATGTTTTTCAATGTGTCCTCTCATCCCTCCCAAACCATAAAAATGTCATCCAGGAACCTCATATAATGTTTAATATGGGCCTTAAATTGACTGGAAAACATAATTTCCTGTTCCCAGTAGGACATTACATAATTGGCATATATGGGGGCACCTACAGCCCCCATAGCCACACCAGTCAGCTGTTTATAATACTGCCCTTGGACAGAAGAGCTCTGTTCTGCTAGCTCTTTCTTTGTGGCTGCCACCACCACCCTAGCATCAAATGGGACTCCTTTGCTGAAGTGGGGTCTATCTCTTGGTGGGGCTAAAAATTTATCGGGTCTTTTGGGAATCAGTTTGACAGTATCCAGTTCCTTCCAATCCTGGTGGGAAACCAAATCAATAACTTCATCTGCCGGGGGGGGTAGCCCAAGATGTAGATGGGCCAGTACCAAAAGCCTCCAAATATACTGATTCTTCGGGCAAGGGGTTTTGGAAAGACCAGCCACCTGTCCATTTTAGGATTTCCTAAACAGCTCCAAAGGAGATGGCTTCTGGTGGTGATCTGTGGGAGCTCGCATTCATCAAAATTGGCATCCACTATGAGTGACTCCACTGGGGAGTCAATGTATCTCCTTTTGCACTTTCTCTTCAAATGCACTTCTGTGGGATATTCAAGTGAGGCGTCAGAAGAGTGGGGAAGTTCCTCAACTAGAACTGGTTAGACACTTATTGGAACTGGCTTGTCTCTGTGGAGTAGGTCTGATCAACTCAGACCTCAAAACCAATGACAGAAAAGGGTTAGGATCCAAAAAAAATGGCAGGACAGTTCTCTTGGGAGATAAAAAGCTCTTTCCACTACCTTGAAAGCTGATGGACCCAGAGAAGTGTCGACCTGCCATCTAGAAGCTGAAACTCCTGATGAAGGAAGGTCTCAACCTCCCTGGGATCTGCACCTTGAGGATGGAATCAGATCCAAACTGTCCAGGGTCAAGGCTTTAAGAGGAAGGGACAGAGCCAACAAAATTCGAGCTGAATCTATTTCATTGGATCCAACACTGACACTTCGGCTCCAGGACGCATTCTGATCCAAGGGTATCAGAATAGAACTAGTAAAGGATATAGTCGGAGTGAAAGAAAACGCTTTCCTCGGATCCGACACTGGACCGCTCAGGAATTTCCGATCCTGGGACTCCAAAACCACTGGATGGATTGAATAAGAAGATAGAATGGTCCTGGATGTTGCAAGCATACACATGGATCCGAAAGAGGACGGAGCTGGCAAGACCAGCATCTGGATCTGAGCTCTGAGAAACTTTTGCATCACCTTATCAACATCTGCTTCTGATAAACTTCTGGAGGACCTACAAGAAGTACTGGATGAGGATCTGGAGTGTTTTCTTGGGTATCTGAAACAACTAAGCAGGCAAGGTGGGTGACACACGTTTAATAAGAAATTCTGGTGTACAATTCCTATGAGACGTACGAGGCTTCAGATCCGAAGAGCCAGGATCTGAAGGTGTTCTAGTAGGGGATGCTCAAATAACAATAGGATCCAAAGCTGTCAGATCCCAATTTTTTCTTGGTTTGGTCACAGGCTCTGACAAAGACCTTGGGAAATTCGGAGAGCATTTCTTATGCTCCAGTGGAGCTGAAGTACTTGGTTTTGAGGGGGTTTGAGCTCCAGAAGTAGTAGTAGTAGTAGCAGATAGCAAACCTTTTAAAATAAGTTTGTTATGCCTATCCATCAAGGTCCTAGGATTAAAGGTAGAACAAACCTTACATGCAGTGTCTATGTGTTTGGGACCAAGGCAATACACAAACTCCTTGTGAGCATCCAAATTAGGGATTTTGTGCACACAAAAAGTGCATTTTTTAAATTCATTCGGCTTATCCAACATGCGAAATATAAGAAGAAAGTCAAACAAGGAAAAAGAAGAAAAGCACAGTAAACAGTTTACTACCAACAATGGTAGAATACAGAAAATACCCTGTTAAGCAAAAAGGGGTAAATGACAGACAAAGGAAATACCAATCTGAGGTAATGGGGATGGAATAGGAAATTACGTCTAGAAGAGGAATATCCAAGGATCGGATGCAAACCCATACATTGAGGAAGAATGAAGAGGACAACATCAGATACACAAGTTTTATTATGAATAGACTGAAAATATGAAGAAAAAATCTGGATATTCTGTGAAAATCCGTATAGCTAAGAGGTATGTTTCACACCATACACCTCAAAAAATGTAGGTCTCTCAGTTATGAAAATATGAAGATAAACATGAAAATATGAATAATAAGTGACAAGCAAAGATTGATTTCTCCTCTGCAGGACATCCTAGCCTATTAATCTTAGTGTCATTTTGTTTATAACTCCTTTCCCTTTATAATTCTGCCTATTATTAGCTGGTAAATCACTTAGTTAAAGAAACCAGTCCCAAAAACACTGTAAGGAGGTAGTGGTGTGAACTGGAAGTATACAAAAAATGTATTATAGGCTTGGATGAGTTAAGTGACATGCTCATATTCACGCAGTATGCAAATGGAGCTAGAAAGTCTCAAACCTTGCACCCTTGACTACAGGTAACAGTTCATTAAGAGCTTACATCCTTAATACACTGCACTGGCAGACCTTCGTAACATCTTCATTTTCTGATTAACTATTGAGGATAACCATCAGCCAGGGGCAGCTCGTACATATGGACTGCAGGACTGCAGCCCCCCCCAAGCCAAAAACCAAAGTCCCGGCACGAACTGCATGCATGCGTGCTCGGCATGCGATTCAACCAGAAGTGCATGCATGTGTGCAAGAATCCGGACTGGGTAAACAGAAGTCCAGATTTAGAAGAACACATTGTGGTCAGACATACCCCAGAAGTCTATGTGGTTACAACCGCATAGACTGGAAGGGGATCAGACTGCAACGTCTGCAGGCTGGATAACTTGCCTGCTCTCGTGGGAGTATGTGGATTTGTAGCGCGGAACCAGGGGACTTGATGAAGCTGCAAGGTACAGGAGGACTCTTATGGAGAGACTGGGGACATAGATGAAGCAAGCACTCCAGTGCAGGTACTGGTGTGTGTGTGTGTGTGTGTGTGTGTGTGTGTGTGTGTGTGTGTGTGCTACAGAATTTCACTTCAGATAACAATATTCTTCGCATTCAGTATAGAAAAGCATTTTAAGATCACTGTTGTCTGCAGCTACAACTATGATGTGTTTGGAAAAGCTTGTAACTTTTGTTTTATATAAAGTCAAAATAGCAAGATACCAAGACAGCTACCGAGAATTCTATAAAGACCAGGTAGTCATGTTGTCTGGGTTTCCGTTTTTTTATTTTATGCATTTTGTTAGGAAACAAAATGTCTGAGGCATTTGGATAGCCCTGTCAATGAATGGGAAAATGTACAACAGAAATGCAAAGCCCTTAAGGCCATGCAGGAAGCAGGCACTTCGTGCATCAGTCTTGTTTAAAAAAAAGTTGTACATAAGCCAACCATAGTTCAGGTTTACTCATTGTTTTAATTCACAGCTGCATAAATCATTGTCATTGCAAATGAAGCAAAGACAGTGAGACAAAAACAAGAAGAGCACAATTCTGTACAACGTTTAACAGTGATAATTAGAACACTAAACAGTCCAGTGAAACATTCCCTACTTGTTTATGTTACAGTTCGGTTTGATACTTTAGACTCTAAGAAACTTTTCCTGTCTCGACCAGTTATAAAGAGTCAACAGAAAGAATGCAAGCTCAAAATTAAGAGCAACACACAACAAAAATTACTGTTACTTAATTTATTGAAAAGCTCGCATTTTCTTTGCATATACTCTGCATGTAAAACCATTTTTGTCATCTTTATGTCTACAGTTTAGCGTGACTTATTATTATCTGGAACCTGCAAACTATGCCTTAGGGATGTAGCTGAAATCTTAGACTCAGTCCACTACCCCGATTATTATCAAACAAATTAAATAAATAAATAAATATGTGCATAAATATCTACACGCAATACAATGCAATAAAATAAACCCACAAACAGAAGTATGTGTTAACAGAGCAATCACATTTGCAAGAGGAAAGTGATTACGTGATACCAAATTAAAGCAAATATTTGACTTTTAGAGTTAAATATTATTTTATTGGCAAATAAAACATTTTAGGGGTTATGCTTTGCACACGGAGACTGGGTTTTGAGCTACAGATTTTGGATCTGATGTTAGGAAATGCTTGTTATTGCAGGTTAAGGCTAGAGTGTAACTGAAGAGGAGAAAGAGGAACATAGGACCTTGATATCGGTTTTAAGGCAAAGCATACCCCCCCAACTGTTTATGGTTGTGCCTCATAAAAATTGTGGTTTTAAGATTACAATCACTTAATAATGGCATATATTTAAATTTCAGACTTCATATCCCTCAGAAAATGCATACTAAGGCAAATCATGCTATTCTAGCAACTTGCTAAGTTTATAAGAGCAATATTTAAAATCTGTCCCTATTTTTGTCCCTTTATCCCCCTTTATTTTAGGCTTTGTCCAGATTTCTTGAGCTAAGAGGTTGATGGGTATGAGGCAAAGTCTATTACAAAGATTAACACAAAAGTTAGATACAACAGCTGATAGATAAGGCTGTAAGTGAAAAGCTTGAAAGCACTGCAACTTTTCTAATGTAAGGGATTTTTGACTCCTGCAGGAATAATTATATATAAATCAACATACTTTAATTAGTGGAGCCTGAAGTGTCTGGAAATCAGATACAGATGTATCAGCTACAGGAGGTAGTCTGTACTGCAGTATAGTAATAAGAACCTCCTTCCAAAATGGAACTCTTCCTCCCTTAGTAAAAGAATCAAATGTTTTATATGCATTTTTATAGGAACCTCCTTCCAAAATGGAGCTCTTCCTCCCTTAGTAAAGGAATCAAATGTTGTATATGCATTTTTTATAAACCTGGTTATACTTTTTCTAACATGCTCTGTAAAAGTGAGAGTAGGGTCGAGCTCAGTTCCTATGTCTCTGAAGGGAGTGGCCTGTTCAGTGATAACCCCAAATGGACCAGCTGCAGAAAAGGGATCAGCTGTTGGATGAGACATGCCTAAACGTGCCATGAAACTCTGTTTTTTAAGTAGATTCTTGATCTCTTGTGACTAAACCAGTCAAATAAGAGATTTGTCCACTAAAGGGTCTACACTAATCCTACAAGACTTGTTAATCTGCATATATGATGATGATGATAATTTAAGCAATTGATATGATGATGAATCTGTGAAATGTGAAAAGCAATAGGCCCAGAACACATCCTTGGAGAACTCCAGACTGGATGAGAAAGGAGTATGATAGGGCTTCACAACCTTAATCCTGAAGGTTCCATATACAGCGGCAGTTTTGAAAGCATTGCATGACTGTCCTGCAATTCACTAAGTAGTCCTTTATAAGAAACCATTTTTGTCAACTTTAAATCAATGACATATATTAAGGAAAGCAAGGAGGCAGTTGAGTCAAACTCATGTTGGAATTCATAGACACCTTTCTCATGGATTTTGGTAATAATAAGAGCAGAGAGAGATTTGGCCATGTTTGATGTATTTGTGTGTAAAATACCCCAGTTAATATATACTGGTAGCTAGAGAGAAATCTCAGGAAGTATACCTGGTGGTGGTTAGAGAATAACTCAGGCTCAAACCCTGTACCTTGGGTGCAGGTAGCAAGAGCCAAAATTCCCTATCCACCACCATTTGTAAAAACGTTTTAAGATTTTTGCCTTATATTTTTGTTCTGTCCCTCATAAAATCTGTGGTTTTCTGGAGTTTTACTTCACTAAATAATTGATGGTTATTTTGGGGGCTGTATTCCCCCATTATTGGCTTTGCCCAGGTTTTTTGTGCTAAGATGTTGAGAGCTAAAGTGAGAACTGAATTCACTAAATGGTAGCCATTTAAGTTTCATTCTTCCTCTCTTTCAAGATACAGCTGATTTGGCATAGTGGTATGTTGCTCTGACTGTTTTGCACAGGGTCCTGGGATCAAGACTTGGCAGTGAAATGTATAGTGGTAATACAGCATTTTAATCTAGCAACTTTCCAAGATTATACAAGCAATGTTTAAAATGTGTCCCTGGTTTTTGGACTTTTGTCCCCCCCAATAAATTTTGGCTTTTTCCAAAGTTCTTGTGCTACAAAGTTGAGATATACAGTTGAGTGGATTTTACAAGGAGCTGAGAGCTTTAGTGGATTAGAAGTCTAGTGCTGCTTATACTGAGTCTGTTTGCTTTGTTAATAGCACAACCGGTAGTGTACTTGCTTTTGATGCAGAAGGCTGTGGGTTCTGCTCCCACAGTATGTAGATGCATTGCTGATACTGTACTGTATTGTAAAGGGGGTGGATGCTGCAGTCCTGAGAATGTCCTCCTTGGCAAAGATACCTAGTAACTATGAACCTGTTATCAGTTTGCCATCCATTCCCTATTGCAATATTACTATCTTATCAGTTTTTAATGTAACATAGGCAATTTATTCTTCAAGGGTAGATAACACTTTATTTGTACATAAAACAATGAAATATAAAGTTTTGAAAGTTTTGTGCTAGCAGTAATCTCTGCATTAGTTACAGATCTCTTTAATGTGGAATTATTTAATGACTTTTACTTCTGCAGAGGTTGTGCATATTTACTGATACTGGTGGATTGTAGAAGTTTGAGTAGACTTTTATGATGAAAATGTTCTGAATTGGGCAGTTTTGTCATTGCTGGTGCATGCATTTTATTTTATTGTTAAAATGTTCAAAACAATAAACTTAAAATGCCCTCTAACAACTTTACCGTATTATACAAGGAATATAATTTAATACAATCAGGAAGGTGTATAAAAGAACACATGTATGTTTCGTGTGCAAGGGGCCTATGATATGAAAACAGCCCAAGGGTCCTATGATATGAAAACAGCCCAAAGTTAATCTTTATCTGCCACTGGCCAAATGTATTTTCTTTGAATGTGGGTTTGAATGCTGTTTCAATGAATGTGAGTTTCAAGGGCAGAGAAGTTTTAATGCTAAGTCTATTTTCATTGTGAGACTACATTGCTTTGTTTAGCACATGCCTATTAGTGTATGTGCTGTAAAATGCAAAATAAAGCTTTCAAATGAAATCCAAATCATCATAGAAGTAAAGCAGTATGCACATTACAGTGTTTATGGTAAATGGAGTGAAATAGCCAAGTAATGGGACATTGGAAAGGCTGCAGGGGGAGGCTCCATTTGACCATGATTTTGTGAGGCGGGAAGGGCTGCAAACTCAGACAGCCCTGGCTGAACTACACCTCTCAACTGCCCAGATTTTCACAGAATGAATAGATTTTTGTTTCTTATTTTTGGTTTGCTCCTCATAAAATGTGTGGTTTTCTGGCAAATCATTTAGGAATAAAGTCACTAAATAATGACAGACATTGAGTTTCAGACTTCACAGTCTTCAGAAAAATGCATGCTAAAGCAAGACATGTTATTCTATCAACTAAGTTCATACAAGAGCAATTTTTAGTACTGTTTGTATGTTCCCCCAATATATTTGGCCTTGTCCAGATTTCTTGTGTTAAGAGGCTGAAAGGTACATGCAAATTCTAAGTATTTTGGTTTAAACACTTGGGCTTCATACAGGCTGTTTTACATTAAGAAGATTTGTGGTCTGATCTGTTGTGGCAGGACAGGTAGCTTACATACTTCTAAGCTGGGAATTGCTGATTGAAGGCCCAGTGTCTGCCATTCTAAAAGTGTATTAGTTCTGGCTTAAGCACTTGGGCTTCAGGCCAGTTATTCTACATTAAGAAGGTTGTGGTCTGCACTCTTGTGGGAGGAGAGGCTGGATTCTACCCTTCTGAGCTGGGAATATCTGGTCACAGGCATATTGTGCCTGCTTATTTGAATTGTTTTTTTCTGAAACTGGTCTGGCTTGCTGCTGTAGCATAGACCAGATTCAGCCCTGCTGAATCTAGCTTTGTTTGTATAACTTGAGCACTGATCCAGGCCATCTTTTTTGGAGAAGGTTCCCCTGCACCCTAGTAAGCAGGGGTGTGCAGTTAGAACTTGTCTGATTGAAGACTGCTGGAACAGGGCTCAGTTTTGAGCTTTTTTCTGGTCAATTGGGTTGTTGTTGTTGTGTCCTTCGGCTTATCCCGGTCAGGGGTCACCACAGCAGAACTCCGGACCGCTAATGTTTGGTAGTGGATTTTTACATGCCGAGTTACCAGCCCTGATGCACAACGTTCAATGAAGGCATGCCCATTCACGCATGCCTCCACACAGAAGACGCTCTAGCTGAGAATCGAACTGGACATTGTCTTGCTGTGAGGCGACAACGCTACCGCAGCACCACTACTGCGGGTTTAACTTGTTTAAATCAGTTTGTTCATTTTCTATTGTTTATATATATATATATATATATATATATATATATATATATATATATATATATATATATATATATATATATATTTCTTCCTACTTTATTACTAGTGGCATTGACTACAACTCTGATCTGCGATATAAAACAATAAATATCCTTTTCTGTGCATTTAAAGTGTTTTTTGAGTGTATCTGCTTTATTATATATATATATATATATATATATATATATATATATATATATATATGTACTTGTTTCCCACCTTTCTAAGCTAGTATAGTCCAGTATTCAGGTTAGTGCTGAATTCAGGGCTGTGTTACAAATCCCTGTGTTTGCCCATACCTTACTTGGATAGAAGGAAGTTCTCTGTTCACCTGTGAGAGAGGGGAGCTTTGAGCAGCCTGTCTGTCCCTGAAGGAGTGGTTTCAGCCCAGAAATGAGTAATTTATTTACCATTTTGGGCTAGTTTCTATCTCTTTCATTTCCCTGCTATAAATACCGTATTTGCCCAGTTTTGCGTGCAGGGCAGCGCCGGTTAGCTAGGGTAAAACTATTCCCGGCTCCACAAAGTCTCCTCTTCAATTTTTCCCTTGGAACTAGACAAACTTTCAACTTAAGCACTCAAGCCACTCATTTCTCAGCCTGGCACTTACTCAAAACTTATAGAAAGCACTTATAAACCGTAGCACTAGACCCCTCCTGTACTGTACAGAAGGACAAGGCTCTCTATTCAACCTCACCAGCCATCCAGCAAAACAGTTCACTGTACCTATCCAGGCATGTCCAAAGGGCAGTTTCAGGTGTACTCCCCAGTCCAACTGGTGAATCTGGGCATTTTGAGGCAGTGTTACAACTGCCTGATGTACACAGACAACCCCCTCCTCCTACCACCAAACACTAATACATGCAAGAGATGCAATTATACAGCCAAACTGGAGGCTAATCTCTCTCAACCCAAGATTGGATCAAACAGCCAAGAGGAGAAGGGAAATACTTGCATCACACCACCAGTCTCACATAAACCCATTAAAGCAGCACTGGAAAGAAACACAGATAAATACATGAAAACATACTCGGAGGCTCTAAATAAAAATCTGCAAAACCAACAGAGACCTCCAAAGCAAACATCCAAGCAGCCTCCACCCACAATGCAAACCATGAAACAAATTCCTCACAAAACCAGTGTGCCATGCAATCACAGCCCTTAAGACAAAATAACATACCCAACATACTAGTAATAGGTGACTCTATAGTCACGCACACTGACGTCCCACTCACTAGGCTGAATGAGGAGAAGGTTACGGTTAGCTGCCTGTCAGGCGCCAGGATCCGCCACATAACACAAGCACTCAGGTCACTTCAGAACAAGTACAAATATGACTCTGTCATTGTCCATGTTGGTGTGAATGACCTGAGCCGTACCTCTCTGGACTACATGAAAGACATGGAAGAGCTATCTGATGACGTAGCATAGGCCGGTATGACCCAGACCCTGAGTAGCATCCTGCCCTCACCAAGAATGATACCACGGTATAAAGAAAAAATTCTCAATTTCAACAATTGGCTAAGTTTCTGGTGTCATTCAAAGGGGATCCAGTGTCTGTCCGTCTGGGATGACATGCTCGACAAGCCACGCTGCTTCGCTAGAGACGGCTTGCACATGTCACTCTTAGGCTTTCGAATACTGGCCAAGGCTCTTGCCACCCCCATAGTACCTTTTTTAGGCAAGGCTCAAAAGACAAACCTACCGTCGTAAATAGCACAAGTAACAAAAAACTGAGGGTAGTGCTACTCAATGCCAAGTGTGAACCTCTAAATGCATGCACTCGAGGCACTCCTCAGTATGGAGAAAATCGATATATGTGCAGCAACAGAAACCTGGTTTAAGGCTCCAGAGAGCACCCCAGCACTACCAGGCTACAACTCATACCATACATTTCGGCCACAGAACCCAAACCGAAATACAAAAGGCGGGGGCGTATCCATATTCATCAAGGATACCCACACCTCCAGGTTAGTGGCACAGCACGATGCTTCAGAAATCATCCACGTGCAACTAACAATGGGCAAAACTGCAATTCAAATTGTAGCTTGCTACAGATCACCCATCATGTCCAAGGACCCCCATTCCACATTCCTGGAAACACTGGGAAACATAAAGCTTCCTACCAAACGCCCTAATATTGGGTGATTTCAATTATCCAAACATTAACTGGGAGAACTACTCAAGTACTAACTCCCTTGCCCAACATTTCCTAGAATTTATTAACTCAAACGCCCTGGTTCAACTGGTCAACACTCCCACCAGAGGTGACAACATACTGGACCTGGTCATCACCAACATGGGCGACCAGTGTTCCACACCAGAGGTCAACCCCTCGCTGGTTAGATCTGACCATAAACAAATCACTTTGGATATCCACATTCTGCCCCCACCCCTGGACAAGAAAACCACCGTGAAAAACTTTATAAAAGCAAACTTCATGTTACTTAAGACCAAGGTGGAAAGTTTCAAAGCCCCATGCTGAAGGATAACGCTGCCCAAGCTGCAAAAATCTTTACTAATGCATTCTACGGGCACCTACAAGAATGCATGGATCATGCCATCCCAAGCAAAACCAAGACTCACTCCTCCAAGAAAAGGAAACCAGTCTGGTAGACTCCTGCCATAAACAAGCTATACAATAGAAGGAGGAAACTAGTACAGAAGAGAGTAAAATCCCAAGAAGGGAAGACATCCCTGATCAGTATCAGCACAAAACTACGATCCTTCATAAAATCATCCAAGGCGAGCTTTGAAAGAAAAATTGCCAAGGACGCCAAAGATAATCACAAGGCATTCTTTAGTTATGTCAAGAATCTAAGTGACAATGCTCAGATCTGCTCAGAGTTAGTGCAGAATGGCACAAAATACACTGAACCGATTGATATCACCAACATCCTGGAAGACAGGTTCAGTGCAAACGTCACCCCCCTCTCACCCCCAAGAGGGCCCATAACCATACCAGAAGAATGCAGAGTCCCTGAAATCACAGACACTCAGGCTAAAACAGCCCTCTCCACAGTCAAAAACACAGCATCAATTGGACCGGACAGTGTCCCAGGCTGCGTCCTACACGAGCTCAAAGACAAACTAACCCCCTCACCTAAACACACTGTTCAAACTCAGCCTCTCCACAGGCTACGTACCCATAGAGTGGCGCACAGCAGCGGTTATTCTGCTCCACAAAGGTGGAGCCACAACAGACCCTGGGAACTATCGCCCTATAAGACTGACTAGTTTGGTCTGCAAGGCTATGGAGCACATCATCATGGAACTCATTAACAGAGACAATGGGAAACTCCAAACACTGGACCCTACCCAGTTCAGCTTTGTTAAGGGCAAATCATGCCTCCTGAACCTGGTGGACTTCTTTGAGGCAGTTACCAAGGCTATAGATGAGGGAAAGGTGGTACACACAGCCTACCTAGACCTTGCAAAGTCCTTCAACACCAGTCCCTATTATGGTATTATAGACAAGCTCACCAGCCTGAACATAAACCCCTACATCACAAGATGGGTTGCCAACTGGCTCACGGACAGAATCCACATGGTGAGAGTTGCAGGAGCTAGGTCCGACTCTAAATCGGTTAAAAGTGGAGTTCCCCAGGGCTCAGTCTTAGGACCCCTCCTGTTCGGCATATACTTCTCAGAGGTACAGGCAAGCACAGGAGGACTATGGCTGACCATGTTCGCAGACGACTGCAAACTAGGGGCTATAATTGACTCTCCAGCTGACACAGACATCCTCCAAAAGGGTCTCACTGAGATGGATACCTGGTGTCAAATTCATGGCCTCAATCTAAATGCCAAAAAGTGCATAGTCATCCCCTTTGGAAAAAACAAAGTACCCACAAACTACCACATAGGTGGTAGTCCCCTAAATACGGAAGATGTAATAAGGGATCTGGGGACCCAAGTAGATAGTAATCTCAACTTTGATAATCACATTGCCAAAGTAATTAGAAAATCCTTCTACGTGGCCCACCTAATCACAAAAGAGTTCGCATCCAGATCAAAAGAGGTCATTGTACCCCTCTACTCATTACTCATCAGACCCATCATAGAGTACAACGCCCCATTTGGGATGTACCTTACAAGACACCTACAACAGCTGGAAAGATCACAGAAGTACCTCACCAAGAGCATCACTGGCCTCAAAAAGATGCCCTATGCAGCTCGACTGAAGAAATTACAGCTGTACTCGGTTGCATACCGCCTACTCAGATGTGATCTCTGCCTGACATACAAGGCCATGTCCAACCCAGAAATGATGGACATGCTCAACCTAAAGAAAACCTTATCCCTGCGAGCCACACGCTCTAGGGATCTAAACCTCACCACAACAATAAATTGGACGTGCTGGAGGGATAGATTCCTGTCACAGAGACTTCCCATTATTTGGAACAAGATCTCAATCTACATTAGGCAGAGCTCCTTGCGAACACTCTTCAAAAGAAATTTTGACGAGTGGATGGGAAACAAAGTTTACCTCTGGGATCACTTCAGTGGTCCTGCTGGACAGAGGCACAGGGAACTAATATAACGGGACGGCGAAAGCCAACACATTCTGGCTAGGCTTATAAATGCCTTCGGGCAGATAGCCTAGTACCCACCTATGAACCTATGTTTGTATGTTCCCCCAATATATTTGGCCTTGTCCAGATTTCTTGCATTAGGAGGCTGAAAGGTACAAGCAAATAAATCACTTTATAGAATTAGGCATATCCAAACCTCTCAACTGTCCACGATTTTGTCTCAAAATGTTGCTCTTCTCCTAATTATCCCTCCACAAAATGGCAATTTTGGAAGAAAACGTGGAGGGTTGACAATTAATAACTGTAATGATCAGAGTTATAGATTACTTTTATTTCAGAAATACATGTAGATTCTCTTATTTTGTCAACTGTTCAAGTTAACAGAACTAATATTAAAAAAGTGTCCCTTCTTTGACAGATTCCTGGCTGGATTGTGTGGCTATTTTATATGTTTGCATCACATTTCCATTATTCATAAAATTCTGGTTTTCTGGCAAATAAGTGGCAAATCCTTAAAGACTGAAGTTAGAAAATAATGACAAGACATTTGAGTTTCAGATTTTAGACCCTTCAGAAAATTCATACTAATGCAAAACCTACTTTTCTATTATCTTTCTAAGTTTATAAGAGCAATATTTAAAAATGTTCCTTATTTTTGGGCCTTTGTCCCACTTCTGTATATGGTTTTGTCCATATTTATTGCTCTGAGGTTGAAAGGTATGACAAAAGTATCAGGGCCATTACCGTCAACCAGAGACTTTCCAAATTGTGACATACTTGTTGCAACCCCACTCCCCCATGTAGTGACTCTGGATGTGTCCAAGCAAGGCAAGGAGTGGTTATGCAGTTTAAGTGTGCAGAGTATCCCCCTATCCAAGGTAGACACAAGTACTACAGTGGCTTTTCATCTGTCCTTGATTTTGCAGAATGTTCTGGTTTTCTGTCATATTTTTATATTATTGATTTATGCTCATTATTCAGAAAATGCATGCTGTTTCAGTAGCAATATTCTAATGACCATCGGGTAAGCTTGTCTGAGATTGTAAGATGCAAGTAATCAATAATAAGCAAACTGTTGAAGAATTACCAACATTGAAAGCCTTTTTGTTGCCATGCAGAGAATATTTACATAACTAGATAACGTACAAGCCTTAGTTATTGAAATGCATATGACAGTATTTGTAATAAAGGACAGGATTACAGCATTTTCAGAAGCTCATTACATCTGTTGGAGGCTTGCAGTCATCTTTGCAGGCTTTACCCGTAAACTAAACAGAATGCCAATCTATCATGTGTGGTCCATAACCTGTGCAGTAATCCTTTAAGCAATTTATCTTGAGCTTGTTTCTTGTCTGCTGTTCATTTTCTACTTTGATCGTATTTTCACCCAAGAAACAAGTAGATAGTTGTTGTCAGGCAGCAGGTATTTTTTGGATAAGAAACATTTTTACAAGTGGGGGTATCACAGAAATTGCTACTTTCAGCATGTTACTAATTACTTTTATTAAGCTGAATATAAATTATAATTAGAACTGCAGTGCAAGGAGAAGTGGTTAAGGTTGAGTGCTGCTGTTTTTTCTTATACTTGATTATGAATGTCATTCCAGTAATGTATTTAAAAAGTAATTTATTTGTTCATGCCTCACAACCTTTTTGTTTCCATCTAGATATACATAAGCTGTCATGTAGCCAATGCATTGAAATATTTTTTTCTTCCACACTTCATTTTGTCTTGATTGGACTTTCATAATGATGGTTTGGCACCCAGGGCAGCATATTTAATTAAAGTTCCAGTTTTTGTGGTTTTGAGAATAGCTCCAACCTTTCTATTTGGCCACACCCCTTCCTATTGGCCCCGCCCATTCCACTGTCTCCTGCAGCCCCCCTTTGATTTGAAGTCACCAGCCGCCACTGCCATCAGCCAATAATGTTAATTATTAGTTTCATAGTCACTAGCAGAGTAGTCTGCTACTTGGGCTGTTAACAAAATGTTTCCTGTATTCAAAAGCACATGTTTATGTATATTTATTTGTCTTTGTTAATCAGGAAAAGTCAGAGTGGGCAAAGCCCATTTTCAGTGGAGGCCCGGAAAGAAAAGCTTTACATTTAAGCTGCACATTATGTACATTTATAATTGCAGGCTAAAAACATCTATACATGAGCTTATTTACATGAGTTTTAAATATTTTTAAATATTTCTTACATGAACATAACATTTTAACACACAATAAAGAGAGAAATTAAACTGGTTAATTAGTGAATAGAGAAATAACATACAGTAACAATTAACATATTTATATCATGATGGCTATAGGCAAAAGATCAAATTGGGGCATTTCTGAGTTTAGTAAATTTACAGACAAGTAGAATACAGCTTAAAAAATGATGAGAGATATGAAAGGAGAAGCTATGGAAATGAACAGGAAGATAAATCGACAGAGGAGGAACTGTAGTTAGTGGTGGGGAGTGAGAGAAGGCGGAAGACTAAGAAATAAATGCAGTATGAGGAGGAGCAATAAGGTACAAAAAGACTGGGAAACAAAGTGGCTGCAAAAGTTGGAGAAAAGCAATCCAAGTAAAGCTAGACACATGAAGAAGAACAACAAAGCCATCTTTGATACACATGCTGTTAAAGAAAAGTTCTGAAACTATTTCATTTTTCTATCTGTTTTAAATGTGAGAGGATTTCATTCCAGAGCTGACAGATAATCAGAGTACAGAGACAGTCTCCAGCAGTGTCAAATGTCTTATTGATGCATATTAAAAGTTTATTGTTGGAGTGTAGGTCTCTAGTTTAAATCTTTACCTCCAATTATTTACTGTGTGCCTTTGAGTAATTCACTCAAATACTGCTCTTGGGTTATTCCTAAAAACGGACACTTTGTACAGTGAGGTTACCTGGTTAACAGCAGATAAAGGAAGGAACTGATGGAGTAAATAAGGGCATCATCATATGAGCCATGTTCTTGGGCACAATTCATGGTTGTATTATTTGGTTCACTGTTGACAGTGTATTTATTTGGCTGAGAATAAACTGGACACTATGGAATTTAATTTTTTGCAGGCACATAGGTGTGCAATGCGCTGTGTTGTCCAACAGTCGGTTTGCACTTTAGTGCAGATG
The DNA here is from genome assembly GCF_019279795.1 of Protopterus annectens. Lineage (NCBI taxonomy): Eukaryota > Metazoa > Chordata > Ceratodontiformes > Protopteridae > Protopterus > Protopterus annectens. Next base: position 156,150,042 of record NC_056746.1, on the reverse strand, counting down.
AGGAAGGCTAACAGTAGTTGCGGTAATGCAGGGCTTGATTCCCTCTTTTTTCATTTGTGCACTGTATGACTCACCAAATCAGTTAACTAGATGGGTCTATATTAGAAAGTCGACCGCTGACTTACCCGAACGCCTAAATGTCTACCCGTCTTCATCGAACCACGAAAACATTGATCATCCAGAAGAGCGAAATCAGAAACATCGAATCGTCATGATTGGCCTTCTGCGGTATAGCTCCGTAAGGTAAGTGTGCGATAGTTACGGACCTTAGGGTTAGGGTACGGGTTAAGGTAAGTGCATATATGGTAATGTATGTTAGATTTAGTGGAGGGTTTTGTTTAAGTGTATGTGTGTGGATTAATTAGTTTGTTTGGGTTTAGCTTTTTAAGGTAAGTGTGCAATAGTTACGGACCTTAGGGTTAGGGTGCGGGTTAAATTAAGTGCATACATGGTAGTATATGTAAGATTTAGTGTAGGGTTAGAAGTAGGGTTTAGTTTAGGGTTAGAAGTAGGGTTTTGGTTCGTGTATGTATGTGGTTTATTTAGTTTGTGTAGGTAGTATGTAGCAGGCGGTGGGATGGGACAAGTATGAGTGTTCAACTTTTTACATTTCACGGTTTACAGCATTCGGTGTTTATGCAGTTCGATGATGACGGGTCGACATTTAGGTATTCGATTAAGTAAGTGGTTAATTTTATAATATAGACCCAACTACACAGTGGCTCCTGGGCTTCCACTAAAAAAGGGGATACTTGCATCTAGTGGGCTGTTCCAAGCTGTTAGAAACTATGCTGCACATTTGTCTTTTAAATTCACCCTGTCTTCACTTAGACACTAATTAGTGCTTCCCTATATGCTACCTGACTACGAGTCCCATCACGTCTCTTTCACTTTAATGAATTGCTTGATTCATTTTCAATAAATATGAGTTTTAAGGGAAGAGAAGTTTACTGCAGTTCATGATAAGCATACTGTTAGTGTCAGGCTGTTTTGTTTAGCAAATGGCTGTCAGTGTTTTGCTGTAAAAATTGTAAGAACAGTTTTAAACCGAATCCAAATCTCTCAACACTTCAAAAGGAAAAAAGAAAAAAGTATGTGCGGTGAAAGGTTTGAACAGTGTTTTATAGTAATTGAAAAGAGACAGACAGGTACTGGGATACTGGTACGGCTGCAGGGGGTCCATTACCCTGCCCAGGGTCTCATTTGCCCATGGTCCAGTTCTAACTGCAACAGATTATGCTAAAACACTGGCAGACAGACAAATGTCAATAGAAGGGAACATCAATTTTTCAAGTTGACAAATGGCTGTGTATTGTGGTAAAACTCAAAACGCAGTCAGGAAAACACCCACCAGTCACTAGAGTAGTAAAGCCACTCAATGAAGTACAAAAGTGAATAAAATCAGGCTTATGAATAAAACAATAATGGGCTACTGATTTGCTTAGTAAAGTCTCAGATGTTACAGTGATATTAAAAACATAAAATACAAGAAAACTAACTTGACAAAGTACAGGACATGCTATGCAAAGTGGAGCAAATCTGTGTTGGGCTAGGCACCTAGGCACTGCCATCCTGCCTTCCAACACCACTGTCCCAATTTAAATGAATATACAGGTGAAAAAGTGGTGAATGTAAAATGCTCTTAAAGGGCAAAAAAACTTGGTTTAATATCACCTGCCATTAATCAAAAGAATAAGAATCTCATCTAGGCATGTAAATAAATTAACGAACAGCAAAAACCTTCCCCAAATTACCCACCTTACTCTCAAATGATTATGGTTTTCCCAAAAGGCAAAATGTTGGCAGGGAGTAGAATCGTTTTTCACTGTAAGACTGAGCCTCTCTGCCCCCACATTCCAGAGACACAAACACCACCCTTAATAACCAAGGATTAGATCTGTCACTGAAGCTGCCACAAAATTATTTTATATTTCTACCAATTATTACAAAAACAAAGAGAAGCTATTAAAGGTTCAGCTTCATCAGAGTGTACCCTGCCCCAAATCATCTGAACAAGTTGTTCTGTACCAAGTTGTCAGAAGAAAAAAAATATCGACTAAGCACATTAAATACCCCTTGAGGGAGATTTCAGCTGTCACTCAGACTTTTTATTATTCAGAAAGACAAGACAACAAACAACTCAAAATCTAATTTGAGGAGTATCCGGATTCAGGACAAGATGTCCACCAGCATCTCATTTACAATTTCTGCAAGCAAAATCCACTGGGCAGTAGCTTCAGCTGAGTGCTGATAACAGAAGAAATAAGATAAAGCAAACACAGCAGCCCTGAAGGAGGCAAAAGTGAATGCCGTCTTCTCTACTAATATTGTACACAGAACAAATAGTCAATGACAAGCATTCATTTTAGGTGACTGAGACTCAAATTTAGTGCCTGCCTATAACAAACACTGAATTCAAGAAAGTATTTTATTAGTACAAGTGGACAGATATGAACAAGGTTAAACAACTGTACAAACAGATCTGATAGTACAAAAGGCTCTTTAGTTCATTCGTGTCTGTTCAGCTGTAACTACTGCCTTAGTAATAGCAACTTTTTTTTTGCAACAACTTTTTTCAAAGTCCACTAGACCATTTAATTGCTAGTTAAGGATGACACCAAATTTGTTTGTGCCACATCTTGACTACATTACTCCACTTACCCATAAACATTTCCGTCCGGAAAAAAAGTGCATTCCTCTATTATCAATGTTAATAAATCCCTTCATTCATTGCTGACCTCAGATTAAACTATCATACCTTCAGCACATCCTAACTACCAAATTTAGTGAACCCTCTCAAATTACAAAGCCTGAATTCAAATGAAATAATTTCTTGAAGAAGCAATTATCCTACAGACACACAAGCGTATCTCTACCTTTCTGAAAATGCCTCCTGGAGTACACCATAGACTTGCAGTCTTTCACTGTATGATGGATCCAAACAGACACACATAGCATTATCTTTGCTGCGCTGCACAGCCCTGACTCTAAAATGTATGCATTCTCCAGATCTACATCTGAAACCTGCACACACAAGAGCTTCAATGGATTTTCCATCTATTATGTCAAGCATGTAACCCCAATATTTAGGAAGCAAACTGATGATTAGTAAATAAATTAAAAAGGCAGAGCAATAAAACAAAACATAGGGTGATAACACAGCAATATTAGAATCTAGGAGCAGTCCTTCCTGAAAAAAAAATAACCATGACTGACAAAAATGGACCATCTAACTAAAGCAATGTAATAGTACGAAAAACTCCTAGGCTATGAGTGGTTAGTACTGAACTCCACCTATGATGGTGTTCCAAAACATCATACGTGTATTTAAAAAAAAAAAAACACACACACACACACATACACATCCTAGAGAGACACTTATCAAGATAAGCATATCATATATACTTGTTGAATCTAGACCCCTGAATCTGCCCCTCCTAGTGAGTCAAATCACCTTTTTACTTGTCCATTTCATGTACCATATGCAATTAAAACATATCTGGATGACACACCAACACATTGGTGCAGTACTCAGTGTCGCCGTCTCCCAGTGTTCAATTCTTGGCTAGTGTATGTTGTACATGAAATACACATGTTTTGCAGAGGTCTCTTATTATTCTCCAACATTCCGATGATGTGCTGGTCAGTGGACTGTTGTGTCAATGTACTCACCCCAGAAGATGCAACATTCAATGAAAAGTATCTTGTAGAATGTTAGCTTGCCAGTTACCATACACTGAAGTAACTATTTCCTAGATGTGCCTTGCACTAGTTTACTGAACTGTGAGTCTGCTGTGTATGCGACTTCTGTTTTACAGGGTGTTGATCTTTTCCCCGCAGCTGTGTAACAGCACTGTTAGAATATTTAGGCAAGGGGGTGGGGTATAGAAGTGACACTTTCTCATTTGAGGTGTGCAAAGGAGTTTGTCCCTCTACAAAAAAGAATGTTCTAGATCCATCTTCAGCTGCCGCAGGTAGTTTTTCAATGGTTTTATAATGGGGAGAGTGAAGTCAGCAGGCGGTGTGTTAACTTACTGCAGTAGATGTGTGTGTGTGTGTGTGTGTGTGTGTGTGTGTGTGTGTGTGTGTGTGTGTGTGTGTGAGGGGGTGTGGGCCTTGTGAAGAAATGGCATCCAATCCATAGCTTTTATTTTTTCCTGTCTTATCAGTGTTGCTTGCAAGGACAGATTCGACCCTACCAAGGAGTGGACAAATCAAGTATACTGTATGGATGAATTTAAAAAAACAGCAGAAGGTTTTTGTTCGGTTCATGTGCTTGAAGAAAATTACAAAGTTTCTGTTATTTTAAACCATAATAATGCATACAGTACATGATAGCGCAGTTGCACTACACAGATAGTATCTGCAGTGAATTTGTGATCATGTTACTGTTAAAAGATAATAAAGTACTTTTCAAATTCATATTTTTGTCATGCAGTTAGTTATTAATTCTCCTATTACCCATTTAATTAAAGTCACAGGGGAGACAAACCTATCCTGGTACAAAACAGAAACAACGTACAGTAAAGAAGCTTGAATGGGGTAGCAAACCACTGCAGGACAAACACTTACTCATACACAGCCTACACACCTACAAGTAATCTTTGATTCACCTGCAGCACATCTTCTGGATTTGAAAGAAACTAACACCCAACAAAAATCCAACCAAACCTAGGATGGATGTGCAGCCTCTCCATAGAAGGTTCCCCACTCAAAAAATTAAAAACAGGTTGGGCAGCAATATTAACCACTGCACAACTGTGCTGCCAACTGCAGACAGTACATGAGTTCAGCACCAATGTCCTGACAGCTACAGACAGTACATGGGTTCAGCACCACTGTGCTGCCAGCTGCAGACAGGACATGGGTTCAGCACCAATGTCCCACCAGCTGCAGACAGGACATGGGTTCAGCACCAATGTCCTGCCAGCTGCAGACAGGACAAGGGTTCAGCACCAATGTCCTGCCAGCTACAGACAGGACAAGGGTTCAGCACCAATGCCCTGCCAGCTACAGATAGGACATGGGTTCAACACCCGTGTCCTGCCAGCTACAGACAGGGCATGGGTTCAGTACCCATGTCCTGCCAGCTACAGACAGAACAAGGATTCAGCACCAATGCCCTGCAAGCTACAGACAGGACAAGGGTTCAGCACCAATGTTCTGCCAGCTACAGACAGGACACAGGTTCGGCATGGGTTTGTACTTTGTACAAAAGCTGACTCTGCAGAAGTAGAAGGCTTTGCAGTTTTCACGTGACTGTGTTACCAAGTGTTTCTTGTCCAAAAGTATCAAGATGGCTATTTATTTCAAAATAAATAGGAAAAGACAATTGATTCATACCTCTGTAAGGGTGAGCTAAGGGCTGCATACATTTTTAATATGCATTGTTTTACAGATTATACATCTTGAAACAGCAGGGCATAAACACTATAAGGCCTATAGCAGCAGTGCCTTCTCAACATTTTTTTTCATTAATGCACTCTATGCATTGCCCGAAGAGCAGAATTAATGTTCACAGAGTTTAAAATTCAAGTTCATAGCAGGTCACAGGGTCTGTAACACTGAAATTACTGTGTGGGTAGGAGCTGTGCTTTCGAGAAAGAAACTAATACCCAAAAATTAATTAGCCATAGTTATAAAAATACAAAATGTGGCAATTCAATTTCCTTGCTCCATTTCCCTCTCTGCAGCAGCCAGCATGAAGTCATCGGCAAATGGAATCTTAGGTCTGCTTTTGGTCTTCGATACTACATACATACAACATCTTCTCAAACAACATGAAAATAAAAAGCATGGCTGCAGCATTTTTATGCATCTCAAACGTATTTCAAGTGGTTACACTGGACAACATGCCATGCATCAGTACTCTTGATTCAGAGAGCATGCATACAGTGTGAGGTGCTGCTTCTAGAACTGAAACATCAAGCCTTTACTAACATGACATTTTTGATACAATTGTATTAGGAGGTTCAAGCAGTTATCTGTAATGCCGGCATCCCATGATTTATCAGTAGCCCAGGCATAGGTTCTAAGGTTATGGGACAGGTATCCACTAATGGTCAATCTGACTATTCCAAGCAGGTAAGTTGGGACATTTCATTACTGCAGTAATCCTTGGTGTGATATAGGCAACAAATTGCATGAGACCCAGCCTCTTTATACTTCTCACGCAGTCAAGGGGCAAACGTGTCACACAGCACAATAGCATTTTCCCCAGCTGCAAGCTAAAAGTACAAAGGCCTCAAATATTCAACTCACTGAGTGACCAGGGGGAGACAAGAGTGCATAAAATAAACATATGAAGGAATTCCCTGTCAGAAATAAGTAAAACAGAGGATTAGACTGATGAGTCATTAATGAGCTGCATCCTGTGGTACAGGGTTCGATTCCCATATCCTTCATTTGCCTATTATGTGAACTTTAGCAAGTCACACGACCACGTAGTACTTTGGGGAAATCTGGAAATTGGGCTAGGCTTTCTAATCGTCTCCTGGACTGCATAGGTTCATAAGTTGGTACTAGGCTATCGGCCCTAGGGCCTATGCAAGCCTAGCCATAACAATTCCCTGGATATTTCTTCCCACAATATTTACTTCTCTGGACCCCTGTCTAGCAGGGCGACTGACATGATCCCCGGGGTGAATTTCCTATCTCCCATCCAATCATCAAGGTTCCTTTTGAAGAGGGCCAAGGAGGCACTCTGCTTGACATATATGGGCAGTCTATTCCAGAGTATGGGGAGTCTCTGGGTCAGGAACCTATCCCTCCAGCATGTTTTGTTCATTGTGATGACAAGGTTTAGATCCCTGGAGCGTGTAGCTCTGAGGGATTGGGATTTCTTTAAGTGGAGCATGTCCAGCAGCTCAGGGTTTGACATGGCCTTGTATGTTAAGCAGAGATCGCCTCTGAGTAGACGATATGTCACAGAGTATAGCTGGAGTTCTTTTTAGACGGTCAGCATATGGCACCTGCTTTAGGCCTGTGATTCTTTTAGTGAGGTATTTCTGTGGCCTTTCCAGCTGTTGCAGATGTCTTGTGAGGTACATACCAAACAGGGCACTGTACTCTATAATGGGTCTAACGAGGGATGAGTACAGTGGGACAATGACCTCCTTTTTTCTGGATGAAAAGCCCTTAGTGATGAGGTGTGCCACATAGAAGGATTTCCTGACTGTTGTGGTGATGTGGTTATCGAAAGTGAGACCACTGTCCACCTGTGTCCCTAAGTCACTCATCACACTTTCGATGTTTATTGTCCTGCCACCTATGTGGTAATTCATGGGTATATGTTTTTTTTCCAAAGGGGATAACTATACATTTATTGGCATTAAGCTTGAGCCCATGGCTCTGGCACCAGGCATCTGTTTCTGTAAGGCCCTTTTGTAGAATATCTACATCATTTGGGGATTCAGTAATGGCTTCCATTTTGCAGTCATCTGCGAACTTTGTTAGCCAGAGTCCCTTAGTGTTGGCCTGTACTTCAGAGAAGTAGATGCCAAACAAGAGTGGTCCCAGGACTGAACCCTGAAGTACTCCACTTGTCACTTGTCTGGAGCTGGATTTGGAGTCGGCTACTTTTACAGTCTGGTTTCTGTCAGTAAGCCAGTTGGCAACCCATCGAGTGATGTAGGGATTTATGCCCAGCTTAGTAAGTTTATCTATGATTCCAGAGTAGGGGAGGGTGTCGAAGGCCTTGGTCAGGTCCAAATAGGCTGTGTGGACCGCCTTACCCTCATCCACAGCTCTGGAGACTGATTTGAACAATCAGATTCAGGAGACAAGATCAGCCCTTTACAAACCCAAACTGGGTCGTGTCCAGTGTTTGAAGGTTGCCAATGTCTTTGTTTATAAGTTCCCTGATAATGCGTTCCATGCCCTTGCAGATCAGGCTTGTCAGACTGATGGGACTGTAGTTCCCGGGATCCAATGCAGATCCTCCCTTGTGGAGTGGGATAACTGTAGCTGTGCGCCACTCAGTGGGCACAAAGCCTGAGGTGAGGCTATGATTAAACATGACACTTAGATGAGGTGCCAGTTCATTTTGTAGTTCATGCAGTACACAGCCTGGGATGTCATCTGGTCCCATGGATGCTGTATTCTTAGCTTTGAAGAGTGCAGTTTCTACCTGTGTGGCCGTGATTATCGGAATTTAGCAATCTTTTGGTATTGAGATGGTCCCTTTAGGGGGTGAGAGGGTGGTGAAGTTGGCACTAAATCGATCTGCCAGGATATTGGCAATATCCTTGGGATCAGTATATTTAATGCCATTCTGTTGTAGCTCAGAGCATATCTGAGCATTGCCATTTAGATTCTTGACATAAGTACAGAATGCCTTGTGGTTGTCTTTGGAATCTTTGGCAATTTTATTTTCGTAACTAGCTTTTGAGGATTTTATGAGGGATCTCAGCTTCTTACTGAGGCTGGTGATGGAGTTTTTTGCATCTTGGGATTTTCCTCTTTTCTGCAACAGTTTCTTCCTTCTGTTGTACAGTTTGTTTATAGCAGGGGACCACCAGATTGGCTTCCTTTTTTGGAGAAGAACATCTTGGTTCTATTTGGGATGGCACGATTCATACACAAGTGGATGTGCTTGTACAGTGCCTTAGTGTAGGATCTGCAGTCGAACTTCCAGATCCCGTCTGCGTGGGTGCTGTGAAGTTTGTCACTTCTGACTTCAGTAGCATGAAGTTGGCTTTGGAGAAGTTTTTTAAGCATACCCAGTAATTACCTATGAACATATAACAAATGTCAGCTCTCCTAATGTACATGCATAAATTCTGTAGTCCATTACCATATGTGTGCAATATCAAGCACCACATATATGCAGTTATCATCACTACGGTGCATTCACAAGGAATCATTCAGACTTTACAAATGCTACAAAGCTCATGCACAGCAGAACCAGCCTTACCAAGACCTAAAGCAAAGGAGTTTGTATCAATACCAAATGTTGGCTTACAGCACACTGGCAATATTTTATTAGCATCTAATGACAGAGAATATTCTATAAAATTATCAGGTTACTTAATAAGACTGTTGTTGATTTAAAAAGTAATAAAGGATACAGACAAGATAAAATACCAATTTTATTTTGAAGTAGTCTTCTTCTTCTTCTTTCGGCTTTTTGTAGTACAAGAATTAAAAACATGAAGTAGCCAACACACTAAGCCACCACACCCTGGTTTGAAAGGTCGAATCTGTAGCCCATAGGATTCAGTGCAATAATGGTATATGATGTTCTACATTGTGTAGTGTGCTTGGATTCTGGATTCATGATGTATGACTGCACAGCAAGCCTCTGACAACCAGGGTGGCAAAGGCAGAAAAAACCTGCATCATTAACTTGTTATGCAACTGACCCAGGTGGTGAACAATGAGCAACACACACAGAGACATTTTATATAAATATATATATATATATATATATATATATATATATATATATGTACACACACACACACAGACATTTTATATAAATATATATATATATATATATATATATATATATATATATATATACACACACACACACACACACACACACAGTGGATATAAAAAGCGTACACATCTCTGTTAAAATGCCAGGTTTTTGTGATATAAAAAATTAGACCAGAATAAATCATTTCAAAACTTTTCCCACCTTTAATGTGACCTATAACCTGTACAATTTAATTGAAAAACAAACAAATCTGTTAGGGGAAAAAAAATAAAAAATGTACAATAAGCTGATTGCATAAGTGCGCACACCCTTAAACTAATACTTTGCTGGAGCAACTTTTGAATTAATTACAGCATTTATTTAGTTATGACTTTATTTATTTTATTTGACATTTGTTGACCGGGTTAGTCCGTCTGAGCTTGTGCCCTTTTTCAGTGGAGGCCCGAGGAGAAAAGCTCCACACTACAAAATTATACAAGTATAAGAATCAGACGACAAATTTTGCAAGTAAAAAAAAAAATCACAGTTCTGTACAGTGATTCACAGCTCCACATTGCAGAATACACAAGTATAAAATTCAGAAGGACAAGTTGTGTAGGTGATATAATTATAGTACAAAAAACATATTCACAGTACAGATTATGCTAGTGTAGAATTAATAGCAGTACATATAAACAGATATAAAAGGAAAGGTAAGGCAGAAGAACAAATGTAGTGCAAAATGGAATGTCTGTAAGCGAGGGATTACAAGTTAGGAGTGAGAATTAGAAGATGAGAATTAGAAGAGCATTTGGTCCGAGCAAGGTAGTTAAGATGCAGAAAAAGTGTTTTTGGTGGTTTAGTATTAGAGACATAGACGTTAGTTTGACAAGTAGTAGTGTCAGGGGAAGAGATAGGGAGATTAGTGTCCGATTACTAGGGACAGTAAATTAGAGGGGTACAGAGAGTGGTAGAAGAATAATACGTTGGTATACAGGAAGTTAGTATCAGGTTACTGGGAGCAGTAAGTCTGGAGGGGTGTAAAGAACAGTAGTAGGGTGAACAGGAAGTAAGTATAGATATTATTGTGGGAAAGGAAGTCATAGAGAGGAATGTAAGGAAGGGAAAAGAATAAGACAGGACAGAGTAAATTAATTTACTTATTTATTTATTGGCATTTGTGGACAGAGGTGGCCAAATTGGGCAAAAAAATCCCATTTTCAGCAAAGGCAGAGAGAAAAAGCACTAGTTACAAAGTTTACACAGTATAAAATGACATTACAAATAAAGGCAGATTTAATTTTTTAACAATCCTAGCAGACAGTTATACACGTGGTAAAATATAGCATACATAGAAGCAGCTGTTTTATATAATTAAAGTACAGTTGTATACAGAGGTAATAAGCAGTGGTAGATGCTACAGATTGTAGCTATAAGTTGCTATCAACATGGTATAAAACAGTCACAAAGAGTATTACAAAATCATTATTTACATAGCTAACACATAATTAAGCTAGCACATGGTAAAATATAGCACAGAGCTAACATCCAGCTGTGCACAATGTAAAATATAACACAACCAGAAGCAACTGGTAAGTCAATGTGCTCTGCTCTATTTAATTCATTGTTTTATAACTGGTAGGGGGATAACCAGACTGACCTATGTGGCACCTTTTCAAACATAATATGCAAGACAAAAGTAAAAAAAAAACAAGTTTATTTATAGCATATTTAAGAAAGCAGAACGGTCACCAGGCAAAGAAGAAACTGCATTGTACTGTATGAAATAAAAAGCACATACAAAAAGCCACATTAAATAAATACATGGAGTTCATAACATTGTTTTTGCAGCCCTAGCCAGATAGGTACTGTACTTATCCAAGAGGTGAATTTATCCTCTTCTTTTTATGTTTTAAACTGGTAAAATTGCCTTTTTTTTGTTAAGGTAGGCTTTTAGCATAAAAAGGTATTTATACAAATATATAGCTTGGGTGCATTTCTCAGGTAAAGGACAGCATTTTCTAGCATATGAGACCACAGCAAAGAAATCATTGCACGTTTGTCCTGGCTGCAGAACACACAATTTCTGACTAGGAAGAAATGCCAAGTAATGCTAAACAATAAATAAATAATTAGGTTATGGAATAAGGTTGGATAGTAACTGAACTGTAGTACTTTTAAAAGTTAGTGTTCACATAGTGTCAGCAAAAGGAACCAAAGCTGTCTCTGAAGTGAAGTACAATGGTATACTATCTGAGGTGCAGAAAAATAGCAGTGCATTCATTTCACGCACTGAAAGCTGAGGTGGAAGCAACACTTAAAAGATGAAGAGAGCACTTGGGAAAAAATGCATTTCTTACTCTATTAGGTGACAGCAGATTGTATGGAAGTAAGGTACTCCATAACCGAATAGATGATGCAACAGCAGAATGCAGTTCATCAGTATTACAAGCAGCACACCACTAGGATCAGGGATGCAAACAGCCCCAGTCAGAAGCATCGGATGGTAAGGTAACACAAAGTGCAAGTGTTGAGGTTCCTGAACTCAGCCTGGTCTCACCACTGATTTCATAGTATTTGGTGGTGGTGAGGAAGGCCACATGCCTGGATGACAAATTCTGAAAAATATTCAAGGCTGGTGACTGCTTTGCATATGGTTCATTTTGTAAGGATGTAAAGAAGACAAACAGTCGTTCTTCAAACATAAAACAGATGAAAGAATTTGTTTACTTCTATGAAATGCGAGGACAAAAGGTAGCAATGTGCAGAACACTGAAGAGAGTTGTCTTCGTACAGTCCACTATAAATACTGACCAGGATGGTGATATCATGGTGTCTTTGTACAGTCCACTATAAATACTGACCAGGATGGTGATATCATGGTGTCTTTGTACAGTCCACTATAAATACTGACCAGGATGGTGATATCATGGAAGCCCTTTTCCATGTGACCTGATACTTCTGTCATTGTTGCCACTGATACTTCTCTTACCCAAAAGACCAGGCCAGAGGAGATACTACAATGGATGGTGATGGAGCAGTAGGGGCACATGCTGACAGGCTTTGGCATGAAAATGTCTGAAAAGCTGGATCTGTGGGGTAGACACTTTGGTCCTGATGGCTCCCATTTGGCCTAGGTTTGATTTATGACCTTAGGGATGAATGCAGGACCCAACCAGAAGGGACAGCAGTGATAATCTGTCCCAGCTCTGCCATCACAGTGTGGGAGATACTGGTACCTAGCGCAGGAGCTCCACCTGTGGGAAGACCTGGTACTGCAGCTCCTGGAACCAAGGGTTCATGGGAAAAGATCTGTGAAGGACTGTGCAAGCACTCTAGTCACAGAGTAAAAGAATGTAGGAGCATATCTCTCACTAAGTACGGCAAGCCAAGCACTACAGTATGTTTTCTGGCCATAAGGGAAGATTAAAAGCACATAAATAAACCAACCTCCACTGAGATCCACAGCTCTCACTTCATCTCACTATGTCCTTGGACAGCAACAAATGAATGAGTCCATAGAGGATGGGTGACAAAAAATTAGAAGTTATGTACCTACCATAACGTTCCATGTTAGTTGTCTTCTCTTGCCTTCTTTCTTGCTGGATGGGTTCGGAGCCGATCCTCGGCTCCGACTCGGCACTTGCTTTAGCTTGAGAACTCCTTTTACCAGCTCGAGGCAACCCTATATCCCATGATGCAAGGCGGAACTACCTCAGATCTCGTTTGGTAGCTAACCTACCCTGCTAAGGACTAACCTAACATATTTAGGAAACCCAAGTCCATAATAAAGAGTCCTCTAATGAAGGCTCAGGAGGAAGCAACCTGATAGGAACTCTTCAAGATCTGTCCAGGCCAGGGGGAAGGAGGGATTTAAGAAAGAAGCAGAGAAGACAACTAACATGGAACGTTATGGTAGGTACATAACTTCTAAATGTTAAGTTGTCAATCTCGCCTTCATTCTTGCTGGATGGGACCGCGTCCCTAGCACCTGTATCCCGGGTGGCTCAATGGAACAGACTCTTGAGAACTGTGGAACCAAAACTGGCCCTGTCTCTGGAGGCCAAGTCTAACTTGTAATGAGAAACAAAGGTATGAGGAGTGGCCCAAGTAGCTGCTGCACAAATGGTATCAATGGGTAGTCTATCCTGAAAGGCTGCAGAAGTGGATAGACTCCTGGTTGAGTGTGCTTTCGGTTTAGAAGATAGCTGCTTGCCTCTGAGAGAGTACACATAGGAAATGGTGGAAGACAACCATCTGGATAAGGTCACTTTAGACACTGGGAGACCTATCCTGTTTTCTGCATAGGAGACAAATAATTGGTCCGATTTCCTGAATTGTTTCGTTCTATGCAAATAGTACCTGAGCTGACGATGGACATCCAAAAAATGAAGCTTTTGTTCAGCTCTGTCAGAATAGTTTGGGAAAAAAACTGGTAGATCTATGGATTGATTAATATTGGTTTGAGACACAACTTTGGGGAGAAAGGACGGGTTCATTCTTTAAGATACCCTGTCCTTATGAAAAACCAAGTAAGGGGAACGGATGCAGAGAATCTTGGAAACCCTTCTTGCTGAAGTGACAGCCAGTAAAAATATAGTTTTCCAGGTCAATAATTTCAAAGAACATGAGGCAGACGGTCCGAAGGGAGGTAACATCAAGGATGCCAACATTAAATTTAGATCCCATTGCGGAGGAGGATGCTTTATCGGCGGCTTTAGGAGAAAAACTCCTCTCAGAAAGGCCTTGCATAATCTATGAGACATAATGTTATTATCATGCAAGCCAACATGATACTTGGAAATAGCAGCCAGTTGAACTTTAACTGTAGATGAAGAAGATCCTGACTGAAAAACCTCAGCCAGGAAATCTAAAACAGAATGCACAGGAGCAGTAAAGGGATCAATATTCCTGAATTTGCCCAAATAGAAAAAACGCCGCCACTTGCTAGCATAAACAGTTCTGGTGGACGACTTTAAAGAAAACACTAAGATGTCTCTGACGGAATCAGAGATCATCGGAAGCCTGGCTAGGAAGGAAGTGGAGCAACCAAGCAGTGAGGTTGAGAGAATGAATGGCCCGGTGCTGTTGACCCGACTGGTGGATCAAGAGATCCGAACTGGGTCCAGATGCCAGGGCTGCACCAGGAGGTGACGATGCAGAGACGGAAACCAAATTTGTCGAGGCCAGTAAGGGCAATGAGAATCAACTTGGCCCTCAAAACGGTGGCTTTCTGAATGACTTGTGGAATCAAGGGAAAGGGAGGAAAAGCGTACAGAAGTCCCCAGGGCCAATCCTGGGTTAGAGAGTCTCTCAGGGGTTGGCCTGGTAGGGAAAGAGGGTGAAAAATCGGGCACTTGTTGTTTTGGGGTGTAGCAAAAGATCGCAACAAGGTGTGCCCCACTTCAGAAAAATCTGATCCACTACAGATTGATTGAGAGACCACCGTGAGGCATGAGAATGGATCTGCTCAGCCTGTCCGCCAAGAGGTTGGACCTGCCGGGATGTGCGTTGCTATCAGAAACCGATGAGAGGAGATTGCCCATTGCCAAAGTCTGAGAGCTTCGACACAACGGATAGGACCTGGTCCCGCCCTGCTTGTTGATGTACCAGACCACGGACATGTTGTCCGCTTGTACTGCAATAGTCCCGTGGGAAGAAAGTCGTTGAGGGCTTGCAACGTTAAAAGCACTGCTCATCTCCAGGACATTTATGTGCAGATGGTATTCTATGGGTTGCCACGTCCCGTGGACCATCCTGCCCTGATAATGCCCCCCCACCCGATCAGAGAGGCATCCGTAGTAACTGTGGCAACCGGAGGAGGGGGAACAAAGGGTCGGCCCTGATGAAGAAGAGGGAAGATATCCACCAGTTCAGATGAGTTCTGCACGATTGTGTGACTAAGATTTCGTGCCTCATCGGAAGACTGTGGAACGACCACTGAGTGAATAACATCCACTGCAGAAGACGATGTGGAAGCGAGCCAGTGGTAGAAGAACAATGGCCGCAGCCATAAGACCTAGAACCTTTAGCATCAATCTGGCTTTGACCTTGCTGCTCTGCAATAGAATCTGAACAATTTTTGGATGTCCAGAATTCTTTGATCTGTTAGTCTGGCTAACATTTTACGGTGTTTAATTCTGCCTATAAAGGTGATAGATTGGCAAGGCCGCAGAGAAGATTTTTCAAATTCACTGAAATTCCCAAACTCCTGCAAAGCTGCAGAGTGTAGTCTCTGTTCTGAAGAAGCTGACACCTGGTGGTGGCAGAGAGGAGCCAGTCGTCTAAATAAGGAAACACCTGGAATCCTTGACGCCTCAGATGAGCTGTGACCACTGCCATGCATTTGGTAAACACTCTGGGGCTGAAGTGAGGCCAAAGGGCAGGGCTCTGAATTGGTAATGACTGGTCCGCGGAGAAACCTTCTGGAGCCTGTGAATCTTTATGTAATAGCACGGCGTCCTGAAGGTCTATAGAGCACATCCAGTTGTCCTTGCCCAGAAAGGGCAGAATGGACTGAAGCGTGACCATCCGAATCTTGCCTTCTTGACAAATCTGTTTAGACTGCTCAGGTCTAATATTGGTCTCCAATCTCCCGTCCTTTTGGGGACCAAAAGAATCTTGAGTAGACGCCGGATCCTACTTGGTCTGCTGGAACAGTCTGATGGCTCTTTTCCTAGGAGCTTTGAAACCTCCTGTTCTGCCAAATCCCTTTGACCGGGTGAGATGTCTGGAAGGGATTGTTGAGGTACGGGATACCTTTCAAGGGGATTTTGTAACCCTCGGATATGATCGACTGTACCCACATATCTTGTGAAAGGGAATGCCAGGCTACTGGGTACAGCGAAATCCTTCCCGACTGCCTCCAAGGGTGGACAGTCGGGCAACACCTCAGGGTGCTGAAAGGGCTTGTCAGGAAGAGACTCCCTGTTGCCCTGGTTCTGACGACCCCCCCTGCGTCTAGGGTGCCATCTTTTATTGTTACCCCTCTGCCTCTGGGGTAAACTGACCATGTGTGTCCGTGTAGCTCCTTGGGCTTTATGGAACCACATCTTCCCTCCCTTCTGACCCTTGGGATATGGTCTAGAAGGGTGGAAAATGGACTCCAACGGGAGAAAGAGTTTTACGGTGCTGCTCACACCTGGACAAGGTATCCTTCACCTGAGGTCCGAACAAAGTCGAACCATCAAAGGGGTATTGGTGAAGGATGCCTTAAAGGGGTCATAAAATTACAAAGCCGCATCCAGGCTTGACGCCTAAGAGCCACTCCTGTGCCTGCCCTGCTCGCTCCATCGGCCGCATAGGATATGAGCCGCATGGAGGAGTTGGATAAGGAATTCAGGATTGCTAGCTGTGAGGCAATCTTTCTTGAGCCCCAGCAGCAGAAGGATCCTGGACCACTTCACCTAGTTCCTTGAGAATATCTCTTTGAAGCCTGGTGAAGTGACAAAGGTAGTTCAGCTTAACGATAGCAAAGGTCGCTGAAGAAAACATCCGCTTCCATACCTGTCCATGGTCCTAGAATCCTTGTTAGGAGGATGGACAGGTACTGAAGGATCCAGTTCCTTCTTAGTGGCGCCGCCACCACCATAGCATCCACAGAAACGCCTTGGAAAGAAACTGTTCGTCCGTAGGGCCTGTAATAAACTTGGATGGCCTTCTGGGGACAGGTTCCACAGAATCTGGAGTTGCCCATGCCTTCGAGCCACTACCTGCATAAGTGGGTCGAAAGTCGGAGACACCCAGGAGGTGGAGGGTCGGGATCCAAAGCCTCCAGGTATACCGACTCATCCTCGGAGGGATCAATGGATGGCCAATTCCCCTCTGTTTGAGGAGCTCAAGGATGTCTGAAAAGGAGACATCCTCAGAGGGGATCGTGGGGAACCCTCCGACTCATCTAAGTCGGTATCAGATGTAGTAGACTCAGGGGAGTCTGTGTGTTTCCTCTTACACGTCCTCTTCTGAGGGGGTTCACCTGCAGGATCAGGAGAAACTTCGGAAGAGGAGGAAATTCCCAATGGGGAAACCTGGGGCGATGGATCCCTGGGCCTGAGAGCAAGAGGCTGGCAAGAGGTGTCTACAGGCACCGAAGAGGGAGGAGCTAGAGGGATGGACCGTTGACCTGGCTCAGGAGCCAGGACACTCCTCATCACTCAAAGGCTCCTCCCCGGAGACCGGAATATCCCGCCCGAGGAAATAGGAATTCCCGGCTCCACTGAGAGGGAAGGCTCCGAGGCTGATGTCGTTGCCGAGCTTACCAAGGCCAAAGCCCCGAGAGGGAGAGCGGGGTCGGACAAGGGTCCGATGCCACTAGCCCCTCGAGCCGACCAGGAAACTTCGGCGACCGGATCCCTCCAAGGAAGGTCTCAGGAGGAGATCGAGCCAAGACGACGGAGCCGAAGGATGTATCGGTTCCGCGCCAAACAGTCACTGTCCCGAAGCTCCGCCCGAACTCTGGTGGGAGTCAGAGGAGGAAGTTCAAGGGTGAAGCAATAGCCAAGTCTGCTGAGACGGGCTATGGAGCATTTGGGCCAGTGCCTGCGACTTTAACAGCCTGCTTACCACCCTCTCTAAGTCGTGGTCAGACAGCCTGGAAGATCTCAAGATCGGCTCCGATGGCTCGCTCCGACAAAAGAGGAGACCCCGGAGCCGAAAGTGGATACTCCAAGAAGGGGACTGAGATCTCTTCGGACGAAGTCATCGGAGCCGAAGTCCCTGAATTCCAGATGGAGCCGAGGTTTCGCCCGATGTTGGATACGGTGTCGGCTCCAGCCGAGCCGACAAGGCAACAGTAGATTGGGTGTCGGAACCATCGGTGCCGAGCCCACTACTTTAGCAGAAAGATCGGCTCCAGCCGGAGCCGATCTCGCCCGACGGACCCCGAGCCACCGGAGGAGGCTTAGACACTGTAGCCTGAACCTTCGGAGGCTTAGAAGGTTTACTGGACCCTGTTTTAGAGGGAGAACCTTCTGGCTTAAGCAAGCCACGGAGGATCAATTTATTCCTCCTTTCCTGCAGGACTCTCTGGCTAAAAGAGTGGCACAAAGTACAGGAGTCCTGCAGGTGCAAAGGCCCCAGGCAGTAAACACAAGAAGTGTGACCGTCTGTCAGAGACATTTTCTGACAGCACGAGTCACACTTCTTGAAGCCTGAGACCTTGCCTTCCTTAGACATAGTCCAAGAGGAAGAAAGTCACACACACCCCAACAACCACACAACTAATCCCCAAACACACAGACACACAGGTAGGGATTAAGCAAGGGGGTCTAGGCCTAACTGAAAACTCTTTTAGAAATATAAAAAAGAATTTAAAAGTTTTTAACTATAAGGGAAATAGGGTGGGCTGTAGAAACTCTACACACTATAAAAAGGGGAAAAAGGGAGAAATAAATCCCTGACTAAGCTTTCTGAAAATATCAACTTACCTCAGTTGGCAAAGGAGACCTCTTTCGCTAAGCGGAAAACGAGATCTGAGGTAGTTCTGCCTTGCATCATGGGATATAGGGTTGCCTCGAGCTGGTAAAAGGAGTTCTCAAGCTAAAGCAAGTGCCGAGTTGGAGCCGAGGATCGGCTCCGAACCCATCCAGCAAGAATGAAGGCGAGATTGGCAACTTAACATATATATATATATAATTTAAAAAAAAAAAAAAACATGCCACTTACAAGGTTAGTGCTATTGTAATTCCCTACATCAATAACAATGACAGACTGTACATCTCACTTGAGATAATAAAACCACCACTGTACCAACGGCCTAAAAATTCAGTCTGAACATGTTTAAGCCCGATTTGCTCTTCGGCACCTCTGCTACCAAGCTCTGGTTATGTATTTCGAAAGACATGTCAAGTCCTTCAACAATTATTGTGAAGTCAGTGAAATTTCTCATTATTAGTCTCTCAGCCTTCATAATCATATTTTACCATAAATTTGTAATGTAAACTGAAAGACTGAAGAGAGGCCATAGCCTGGGACTCCGTTTCGTAAAACAGAAAAGAAGACTGAGGCTAGAAGACTGAACTGTCTGCTTGATATCAGCTGTACAGATGATGGGTAGATTGCAAATGATCGACATGTGATGGGGAAGAAAAGTAACTGGAAACATATTTTTCAAGACTGGAATGAGTTGGCAGACTTTAAAAATTACCTGGCAGACTTTAAAATTTCCTGTAGACTACTCTATCAGAAATTACTGGATGAGCAAATTGGTGTAACTAAGGAAATTATTTTTGAGCAGTGATACAGAATCAGAATTGCTTAGACGTTTACAGCCTTGCTGAGTTTAAATGCTGGTGACTGCCAAAAAGCAATTGCTAGAAAATCGAAATCACAGTCTAAACTAACTGTACTAGAAGTAGTGAATATAGTAACACAGAAAAACAACTGGAATTGGGATATTTAAAAAAGGACAGCAGCAAATTACACAGAAAAAAACGAAATGGTTGGAACAATACATGTAGAATAATGTTTTGGGGAAGGAATGAGGTTGTAAGGGAATGCAGGAATTGAATGAGCAATGTAATGCTTCATTCATAATGTCTGTGCAGATTATAAGTGATGTATGACGTCTGCAACTGAAAATATGTCACTATGGTTTGTTTTCATTTATATAAATGTATAACTGCCTATGTCATAACTGATAATTTAATAAAGACAACTCTTGTTTAACAAAATGCACAGATGATGGACTCAGCAGAGAAGGACTAAACTGTAGAATGCCCAGAAAGCAGTGTGGCGTCAGACCTGAGGTGACACTGGTTCACAAATGAAAGGTCATGGCTGAGAAACCTAACACAGTTCATTAACTAAGCATCTAGGGCACTATTCAGAAGTAACAGGGCATTTGATATAACATGCAACAATAAGGCTACTAAATAAATTAGAAAGATTTGGGAAACTCTGGATAATAGCACAGGTAAGACTTTAGCGAGACAGCTCCTGTTTTCAAATAAAAAAATGTATTAAAAATATATTTGACAAAAATGACACTGGAAAGATGATAAAAGCTCTCAGCAAACCAAAGCAGTTTGAATAATGGACTGTAGCACATGGGATATTAAACGGATCAGTTGTTCTTTTCTGTGCTTTTATTAATGCCACTGGAGGTTGTTGTCTCTTTCGGCTTAGGGGTCGCCACAGCAGAACTCCGGTCCGCTAATAACTGGCAGCAGATTTTTACGTGCCGAGTTGCCAGCTCTGACGCATAACCTTCAACGAAGGTATGCCCATTCAGGCATGTCTCCACACACAAGACGCTCTAGCTGAGAATCGAACAGGACAACGTCTTACTGTGAGGCAACAACGATGCCACTGAAGGTCTGGAGGGAAAATTGTTCCTTCAACTAATGGCACAAAACTAAGCAAAAAGGCAAATAAATATACAAGAAGGTGTCAAAAGGATACAAAATGACCTGACAAGATTGAAGGAATGGTATAAAACATGACTTAAATTCAATGAAAAATAATATTTGTTAACTAGCTGATCCCACTGGGCACATAATCCCTTTTACATGATAACCTAATGACTGGATAAGTGATTTCATTGTCACACAATAGACAAATGGAGACTGTGGGAATCAAACCTACAACTGCTATTGAGTCTAGGACTAGCAGCACATACTCTTAAACACGGAGTTGGTACAATGCTCTCTGGGGCTCACTATGCAGAAGTCAGGAGCTTCCAATAACAATAGGGCATAGAAAGGATAGACACAATGCAAAAGTGGATGAAAATGTGTACAGTCTGCAGCAGACCCTGTGTTACCAGAAACAAAACATATATAGCCATAAAAATAAAGTCTCGGCTAGAACAGGAATTATCAGGCCTCATTAAATAATGTGTAAGCACAAACTTTTGGTATACACAGCAAGCCAAAAGTGAAGAGAGTTTGAAATTACAAGCTGGGCAGTCTGCGACAGAACTTCACCTACATTTTGTCATGTTGAAATAGACTCCAACAGGAAGAAACAAACTAACTGAAGTGTTAAATCCATTTCTGAAGGGGTGCCAGTCCTCCCACATCACCTCCTTACTAACATACATATACTGACTCCATAGTCACAAAATTATGGAGAAAAAGAAAAGCCTATACAAAGTGAATCACTGCTGGAATTCAAACAGAAATCACACTTACAGTGATATGAATTTCTACCAGAGTTATGTTAAGATTAATATTCCAATGATTGTTTTTGTGAATTATAAGGAATTCTACCAAGGGTAGTGAACAGTAGTATTGTATTGATAATGAAAGGCTAACTCTACTAGGTAGAAGTTATACAGCGACTTTAATTAATAAACAATTGTATAGGGTACTTAAAGAAATAAATGAAGGTAAAATACACCCCCTATTTATAGTGTGAGCATTAGGATAGTTATGTCATGAGGAGACGAAGGGTGATGAAAGGAGTTAACGTACAATTTCTAGTATAACTCAGCTAGTAGGGAAGTAGAGACTGTCATAAAATGAAACTGGAACATTCTGCAAAGTAATAAAACTGTGGATACATCTGCAGGTATGAGGACAGCTTTCTCTTAAAAAGAGGGTTGAACATGAAGGAATTACTGAGCGGGATGGTGGTAAGAGGCAATGGGAAGGAGTACTGGAAGAAAAGGACGGAGACTGTAGAAGTTGTAGCATGTATCTTGATATATATGTAACAAATGACATTGTTCTTCCTGAAAACAGACAGGGATATTATTATGATTATGCATTACATAAAACCAGAGGTTTTACATCCATTGTAATATGTAACTGCTAAAGATTTTATCTCTATAAAACAATAAGAACCATTCGTGAAAGAATTATAGAACACAAAATGCAATTAAAAAGGGTTTGTGTTAATGCCTTGGCCAAACATAGTGGAACACAATGGTCAATGTAAGTACAAATTTGAAATTTTGCAGCATGTATCAGTGTCAGATTTAGACATTTTAACTACTTATGAGACTTTACTGTTTCTTCAAGAAAGTAGGCTGCAATTATCCTTAAATCAAAGATTAGGTTTTAGTCTAAATGAAAGTATAAATACTGAACCAGTGTTGAAACTACACTGGGAGAAAAGAATCACAAATTAACTGACTTCACTGGGGTCTGTATTATATGACCCTGTAATGGTAGATTATAACACGTGACTAGTTCATTGTTATATAAACACGGATGTTTAATTCAATATTGTAAGAAGTCTAAAAACAAACAAATAAAAAGCCAATAAAGTTCAAAAAATCCGATCCAATACAGAAACAAGATTAACCATCAAATTGTAAAAACTTTTGTTTATGATTTTTTTTTTAAAAAGCTTGATAGAAACTGATACACTTATTTCTGTGGGTGTGTTTTGATTTCCTCTGTGGATTATCGGATTTATTGTAAGAAGTCTGATGCAAAACTAGCAGTATTTGAAAGCCTACTATTTATTTATTAGAGCTGACAGACTGCCTTCTTTTCCTGTGCGTTCCTGCTACTTGCCTTATTTAGCATATAATTCATCCTACTCCACTTTTACAATTACTCACCAGCTCAATACAAAGTTACTCTACAGTCTGTTATAATCAGTACCATAAACTCATTGTATTGCTTTTTATTCTTCTGTACTTCCAGCATTATCCGTGGTTTGAAGTTCTTTCTGGTTTTGCCTTGCTAATGTCCATTTTTGGCTGCTTAATGTTTTTTTTTTTTTTTACTTGTTACATTAGCCCCCTCACCTTTGTGAAAAAAAATCACTTTCTTAGGCATGTCTTCTGGATAATGCTTATCTACTTCTCTTAAACACCTACAAAACAGCATTAACCGATCCCGTTACGGTACAACATGGCTAATTTTACATTCACAAAACAGACTAACAGAAGTTATTTCATTATCTTACAACTGCTCTTAAAATGTATTTCAGTCCTTTGGACAAACACCTATACAATATGAAAATGAGGACTTCAGTAATGCCATATTTCACTAAATAACATATATAATTTAATAATGTTATACTATCTGAAAAAGTACTATTCATTAAGCTCAAGCTAGGCATTGTGAAAAACAACGGAACAAGTTTATAATTTGATTCCCCAGCAAGATTAGAATTTCAGAAGCTCCCTGACTGCATATTCAGATCACCTTCCATAACAAATCACTTTATTTACAGAACAGCTGGTACAAAGCACAGCTGTGACAGACAATAAAACACAAATGTGGCATCTGTGCTAATTTTAACAGTTACGAACACTAACCCCTGCTCAGGCAGCATTTCTGCAGCCTTTCCACTCTTTGGTATGAAGCAAAAATCAAGTCAAAACAAAATAAGTGGGCAATGTACAATATTTAAGCTATTCTTTAAAATTAAACCACACTCATGCCTAAACTGTACGAGTCTATAGTAAATAATGGCCCACTTAGTACAGTCAAAAATTGTTAACATTTCTTTATGCTGTCAGACACCAGTGAGATTTAGATTATGAACTCTAATGCACTGTGATAACATAAAATAATTCCTACTGAATGAGGGAGGGCAGCGAAACTAATGTCTTGGTGCAATTAGTTTACTATGTCTCAAAAGAAACCTTACTGTTTAAAAGGCAACCCTTCTCTAAAATCAAATTACATTTCTGTTTTCTCCACAAAACGTAAATGCAGATAAGAAATACTTGACAAATTTCAGCATATACTAGGTTCTCCTTGTTTTTTTCTTTTGTATTTATTTTTTTCTGAGCACAATAGCATCTTATCACCTCATTTCTTATTTTTCATGGCTTGTACAGAACATGTAAATGGCTGTCAACCTACCAGAAGTAAGCCTAGATCTAACATCAAAATCAAACCCCACTGGTGGAATCCTTACTGTAACAGGGTATATATTAAAAAGCCATGGCCAAAATTAGAAAGAGCAACTCACATAGAGACAAGAGCTCTCTGATTCAACTAAAGAAGAAATTGAGAGGTTTAATAAAGTCCAAAAAGGCTAAGTACGAGGTCAAGATACCCACTCAGGCTGAGAACAATCACAAGACCTTCTTCAGCTTTGTTAAGAACCTTAAAGGTAACATTCAGCAGTGTGGAGAATTGTTGGTAAACGGCACAACCTTCACTGATCAGGGTGACATAGGAAATCTACTGGCTGATAAATCTAGCAGTAACTTCAAACCCGACCTCCAATTCTCCCTGGGAAATCCCTCCTAGCATATCCCCCCAACTATCAACATAGAGCAGGTTGGAAGAGAGTACAGTAAACTCTTCCAGAGTGGAGTTCAAGCAGCAGGGAGGAAAGAAATGTGTTCAAGTCTTAGATAAGTACACCCTAAAGGAAGGTTTTACAACAGGATTAGCTGTTACCTGTGGAAAGGTTGGTATCAATATAGAATGACATGTATTTTCAAGAAGATGATTTATGCATTCCAAGACTATTCAAACTGAACAGTTCAGTAGGACACAGTCTGTTCTGGCAGTCTGTGACACAAACCTTTTCCAGTTATATAGATCTAACCTCTTTATGCTACATCCTCTAGCTTCCTTTAGGATATATAAGATTAGGTTACAAAAGGAATCACTTTCAGGTACTGAAATACTAATCACAAAGCTGAGAGATTCAGAGCCTTGAAGTTTGGGGTAGCACTTTGCTCTACCACTGTGTAACCATGCACTTATGTAGAAGAAATGGGCCATGCTAAAGGCAGACATATGGTTTGTTCTCTTGGCCAGGACAAATACATTAAAATATCTCTGTGTCCCGTTTTCCCATCAGAGGCACATTCTAAATCAGAAAGAATGAAAGATAGACAAAATCTGACTCCATGGGAATGGGAATATGTTATCTTGTCTTGTAACAAAACAGGCAGCAAAAAATTTGCCAAAATGTGTGGTAAACAGGTCCATTTCTGTCATGCTTCATATCTGTAAAATACGCTGCTTTGAAAAATCTTAAAATCTTGTTATAATTCATGAGATAGAATAATGTGCCTGCTAAGTGAATGTAAAGACTGGTTTTGCAGTTCTGGGAAATGCAATGCTGAGAGGTGTGGATTTTGTAGTGAGATGATGATTGAGACCAAAACTGAGTGCCTGCAAAACTACCACACAATACTGGTGGCTTGCAGGTATTCTGGAAGGAAGTTTAATCAAAAGCTGTCAAGTCTCTATACACCTCCTTTCTTTCATGTTGTTTCACGGAAGCTTTTATTTTAACATCAACTGCCTTCCACTGACATAATGATAATGTAATATTTCCTGGCAAAATTTTAACATTCTATGGCCAGTTACTGTGTTACTGATGGAGGAATCAGGGGTATCCCTTCTGGTAAGTTGAAGGAGTGTGATACTCAGACCCAGAAACGTTACTGATCACAGGAGGTTACTAGGCTAATAGCCCTAGGGCCCTTACAAGCCTAGCCAAGTGCAAGCCCTGTTCCCAAGAATATCAAGGTATTAAGCAGAACTAAGTCAACAACTCCTGCTTTGTCAAAGAAGGACACAGGTGAAACTCCCAGGATGAATCTGTGGTTTCCCACCCAATCATCCAAATTACGCTTAAATAGGGTCAGTGAAGGGCTCTGCTTCAGATGAAATGGAAGTTTGTTTCATCCTGTTGATGTTACATACAAGTTAGACTTCCCGAGAGCGAGTGCATCTCACACCATTTGATTTAAAATGTGCAGCATTTCCATTAGAGCATACTCTAAAATTGCTTCATATGCAAGCCCGTCTGTAAGAAACAAAGTATAGAGACAATTATTTCAGTCTGTCAACATATGCTGAAGACCCTGAATTTCATTCCAGTTGCTGCAGATGCCTGGTAAGGTATATACCAAAAGTAGCATTGTACTCTATTATTGGTTATTGGCCTGATGAGTGAGGAGTATTGGGGGGGGGGTTATAATCTCTTTTGCTCTGGATGCAATGCCCTTACTTATGAGGTGGGAGACAAAGAAAGCCTTTCTTGCCACTATGCAGACTTGGTGATCAAAGCAAAAGGTTGCTGTCACCTTGTGTGCCCAAATCTCTCACCACTGATTGGGTGCTTAGGGTGTTGTTATTAATGTGGTAATCTGCAGGGATTTCGCCCTTGTTGAAGGGGATGATAATACATTTTTAGCCCATGACTTGGGCACCAGTCATTTGTCTGTGTAAGTCCCTCTTGTAGGATGTTGACATCGTTTGGGGACTCTATGACTCCACCTAGTATGCAATCATAAGCAAACTTTGTCAGCAACAGGCCTTT
This sequence comes from Protopterus annectens, assembly GCF_019279795.1. NCBI lineage: Eukaryota > Metazoa > Chordata > Ceratodontiformes > Protopteridae > Protopterus > Protopterus annectens. Next base: position 156,123,425 of record NC_056746.1, on the reverse strand, counting down.
TGTTTTAGGTTGCATATCCAAGAAGTAGATTCCAAACAATAGGGGCCCCAGGACCTATCCCTGTGGAACACCACTGGTTACAGGTCGGCAGATGGAGGTAGAGTCACCTATTTTTACTGTGTGCATTGTATAAGTGAGCCAGTTTGCAACCCACCTGACATTATGCGGCTTGATCTCCAGCTGGTGAGTTCATCAATGATGCTTGAGTGGGGAACAGTGTCAAAGGCCTTGGCCAGGGCCAGGTGGGCCATATTCATGGATTTGTATTCATCCAGGGCTTTGGTGATGGTCTCAAAGAAGTCCACCTAGTTTAAGGGGCAGGATCTCCCTTTAACGAAGAGAAACTGGGTCAGGTTGGGCGTTTGGAGGTCTCCTATATCTTTGTTGATAAGGTCCATGACTATTCTTTCCATAGCCTTGCAGATTAGGCTGGTCAAGCTTAGCAGTCTATAGTTTCCAAGGTCTGTGGAGGAGCCTCTTTTATGTAACGGGATGACGGTTGCTGTTTTCCATTCAGCAGGTACAAAACTAGTGCTTAGACTGTAGTTAAAAAAAAGTACTCAGTAGTGCAACCAGTTCCTGTTTTAATCCATTTAGAATGCAGCCTGGGTTATTATCAGGTCTGTGTTTTTGGCTTTGGAAAGAACGTTTACAACCTGCTCCTTGGAGACACTAAGTGGAGGGCAAGTGGTAGGAATGCTTTGGGGGATATGTGGCAGGGACGGGGGGAGACGTTTTCAATGAAACTGTCAGGTAGCAGATTGGCTATTTCTGTGGGTTCAGTATATGTGATACCATTAACAACCAGTTCCAAACAAATCTGAGTTTTTCCTTTAAGGTTTCTGATGTAACTAAAAAGGGCTTATGGTTATCCTTTGCAAAGGAGGCTAATTTGGATTCATAGCTAGCTTTAGAATGCCTTACCATGTGTGTCTTATTTGCTTGTTTAAGCCGAGGAGGGAATGCTTCCATTTCAGAGACTGTTCCTTTCCTGCTCTTGGACAGGAATTTTTTTCTGTTATATAACCCTGTTATTGGCAGATGTCCACCAGACGGGCTTGCTCTTTCTTGAGGATCTTGTTTTGATACAGCTGAGTCAATACCATTTATATACATGATTAAACAAGGCATTGGTGTAAATCCCAGTATAGGTGGCCATGCCATAAGTGAGGGCAGGGGCTATGAAGCTATTAATGTCATCATGTATTAGGCTGTGATTTGGTTTGGAGAAGTTTTTTAGTCTAGTTGCTGCTAATGAGGGGGTCAGATGTTATTGTTTCTTCTAATGAAACTGATTTATGATCAGACCTCATTAGGGAGGGAGGCACACATGGGTGGTGCAAATATCATCCATCTTAGTGAGTACGAGATCCAGAATGTTTGGGACCCTTGTGGGGGTGTCAACCAACTGGTCTAGGGCAATGGAGTTGATAACGTCCAAGAACCTTTGGGCAAGTGTGTTAGTACAAGTATAATTTACTGAATCTATTCATGGGTAGTTAAAGTCACCTAAAACCAGGATGTTTGGTTGTATCTTGCGCAATTCAAGTAGATCCAAGTATACAGTTTGGGTATCCTGGTTCATGGAGGGGGCCCTATAACTGGCAATAACTTGGAAATGGGTCTTACCTACAGTCAACTGAACCTAGATTAGTTCAAGGGAATCATTTTGTTTAACCAGTCTAGGGGTGTATTTATCTTTGATGAATATTGATACTCCACCTCCTTTAGTTCTTGCACTTTCAGTTTGTGGTCTGAATGTGCGAAAGGCATCATAACCTGATATGGCTGGGGTGCTTTCCACGTCCTTCAACCAAGTCTCTGTGACTGCATAGATGTCAAAAAAAACAAAACAAAACTATCTTGGGTATAAATCCAAGAGCTGAAATAACTTAGTCAAATAAAAAACACAGTAGCTCTGGAACCACGAACAGCTGTACTAATGTTTATTCATGCAAGTACAACTTTCACAGTCTACAAACTGCTTCTTCAGGCATCAAGTTACTTGATGGCTGAAGAAGCAGTTTGTAGATTATGAAAGTTGTACTTGCATGAATAAACATGATACAATTATTTGTGGTTCAGACCTATTGTGTTTTTTACTTGATTAAACTGCATAGATGTCAGCATCTTCTAAGGTGAGGGCTGCTTCCAGTGAGTGCAGTTTTAGGTTTAGACTCCTAATGTTTAGCAGCATAACCTTGAGGTTACTTTTCTTAGATATTTTTACGCCGAGAATTTTGTTGTGACAGATGAAGAATATCTCTGGCAAAGCAGCATGGTCTATCTACCATGCTATCCCAGACTAACGTACTGGATCCCCTTAGAAGGACACCAGAAACTAAGCCAATTGTTGAAGTCAATCATTTTTTTTTGTTTATATTGTGGTATCACCTTTGGTGAAGACAGTATGCTGCTGAAGGCTAGGGAGATACCTGCCTGAGACACATATTGAGAAAACTCAGTCATGTCTCTCTTCATATAGTCCAGGGAGATACATTTCAAGTCATGCACACCAAAATGAACTATGATGGAATCATAAGTGTGTGTGTGTGTGTGTGTGTGTGTGTGTGTGTGTGTGTGTGTGTGTGTGTGTGTGTGTGTGTGTGTGATCTGGTGGATCATGGCACCCGACAGACAGCTGACTGTAATCTTCTCCTTGTCTACCCTGGTGAGTGGGACATTTGTGTGCCTCACTATACAGTTGCCTATGAACAAAAAGTTTGATTCAGATGTGCTTTGCCTTAGGAGCTTGTTTGGTGAGACACTTGTGCTTGTGGTTTTGTGTGTACTGAGTGCTGTAGGTACTGTATTAGGTGCAGCATGTTTGTATTTCGGAGGTCTCTGGTATTTAGGTAAATTTCTGGTGAGTACCTCCGCATATGATGGTTTATATGCTGACAGCGTGGTTTGTGCAGGAGGTGTAGTATGTGAGCTAACAAACTGTTCAGTGTCACTGCTCTGTGAACTAGAGAGCAAGGATTCCAAATTCTTAGTACATATGCATCTCTCCCCAATTGAGCTTGAGTTGTTTAGGAGTAGTGTGTTGTCAGTGTACATGAGCCAATTGCTACACTGTCTCAGGATACCTATGTCAATCAGGCTGGCAGGAGAAACGGAGGAGAACTGACCATCCATAATACTAGGTGCAAATTTGTTTACTTTGATGAGGAAGGATGTGGTTGAATTGGGGGCTTAATGCTGGGTCTGTACTATTGGTGCTCTCAAGGGGTATGAGACTATTAGGGATTAGGAGATTTCTGTTAAAGTGGCAAATGCTCTAAAAGCCTAGTTGAGGTGCTCTCCGAGCAGCTAAGCACAATTTAAGCAACTTCTCAGTTGGAGCGTTGGGCAGCTTCTAAGGGAAGTAAATCGACTTTAGCTTTTGCATCTATAACCGCCAACGGTTACCTCCACTGCGCAGTGCTGTGCGAAGGTGCACTATGTGCAAACAGATGCTTGGACTGCTCAGATGAAGATAGTAGAGCAGTGGCTGGTTGCCAAACTCTGTGGAGCTGTGCTAAAACAGGTGCAAACCCATGCAAATGCAGGGCTTATGTAGCAATTGTGAGAACCCATTTCAAATCAGGTAAGGCAATTTTCAAACAAGCAGGCCAATGGAAATGCTCAATACTGAGCCTTATTCCAACAATCTCCAACTCAGACGGGTCCCTTGCTACAATCTTCTGCCTCTTAATATAAGATGGCCCCCTGCTAGAGCAGCTCCTGTAAACTGTTGTCGAGGAAAGAGTTCTTGCAGCTTACCATGACCCTCCAAAGACTTCATTAGTAAAAATATCAGGACTGATGTGTTGTTGTAATAGCTCATGTGACTGGACTACCAGCTGACAGGTAGCAACATAAAGAAATATGATTTTATTTACTTCTTATGATGAAGAAATACTGGAGCTAAACATCTGGTAAATACTCTGAGGGTTGTGGACAGGCCAGGTAACAGAGCTGAAAACAAAATGAAGATGATGACCTATATGAAATATAAGAGTCTCCACAGGGTTTTCTTATTATAATATGTAAACACCATTCTCCATTTCATGTGATGTCATACAGGATGCCTCATCTGTGTAAGGCCGCAGTATTTTTAGTGCAGCCGTCCTGTACTTCTCTTGATGCACAAATGCATTCAGGTCTAATTAAATCTAGTACTGGTCTTACTGTTGCCCTTTTTGGAAATTAGAAAAAGCATGGAATAGAAGCCTTTGCCTGTAAAACTTTGCAACACCCACTGCACTGCCTTCTTTAAATGGCAGCTGATTCATCAGATGCAATGGCCTTTCTAACCTGAAATTTCCCTTCAGATGATTAATACCTCTTTGTATATTTACTTGAAAATGCCTTTTTAAGACATTGCCTGGTCATACTTTTTTCCGTACACAACATTTTGTACCTACACATGTGGTCTCAAAATATATACATTTTTACGCAGTCTGATATTACAGCATTTCTGAAAAGGCATAAGACATTTTTATTACTTTTTTAATAATCTCTCTCATCAAGCTCCAGTGAGAACATGCATAGTTTAGAAGGTCAAAATTTATCTCTTTCTCTCAGTCATCTAGTCTTCAAAAGGATCCACAATTACCCCATCCCCATTCTCAGTCTGTAAAAACAAACTGCTTTTGACCTACCTCTCTTCCCTATAATACTATACACTGATGACATGGTCAAATTCCACACAAATCACACCCTTACAAATCTCCAAGAGAGATCTCCAGATGGCAAACCTTTTCAGTTTGGTATGTCAAAAGCTCCTGCCACAAAATAATTCAATGCACTTCACAAGAGCAATGAATGCAAAATTAGCATCTTTGGTAAGTCAGGTGTTGGTGATCGCTGACATGTCACCCAAAACGTTGTGACATGTGTCACCTTTGACATGCGTGTCATAGGCTCACCATCACTGATACGGTCAAGCCAACCCACTGGATCAATAACAAAACCTCCTGCTCATCTCCAGCAAATCTATAACCATGATTTCTGGGCCCAAGTAAACGTTTAACAAAATTCTACTCTCTTTACAAATATGTGACCTTATCAACATGCACACAGAAAATACTACCTCATTAAAATAACTAGACCTTTGGGTTACCCCTTCTCTCTATACCCTGGCGATACAAGGAAAAAGATAAATTCCTGCTATTTTGTGCCAAAGCAATCAGACAAAAGGGAAAGGCATTCTTCTATCTGATACAGAATATGGACTTCCCCTTTAGGAGTCTGCATGTCCTCCCAGCGGTCAAGTGGCCTCTGAAAGAAATGTGTGAATGGGCGTGCCTTCGCTGAAGGTTGGACGTCAGGCTGGAAACTCGGCACCATAAAAATCGACTGCCAATCATTAGCGGACAGGAGTTCGGCTGTGGCAACCCCTAACCAGGAAAAGTCGAAAAGACAAACAACAACCAAAAGAACTTCTACACCAATCCAAACATTCACTAATACTGTACATAGATTAATTTCACTCTCCCATAAACATGAACATCACTGCAAAACACTACAAAGGGCAAATCATCTCTCAGTAAAATAGGATCACAGCTATTCAGACGGCTAAATAATGAAACATTATTTCTCTTAGCAGACAAACACCCTCCTATGGCCTCAAAGCCATAACTATTCTGCATCCCATCCGAAAACAAGGCTCCACTGCACAGGTCATTGAGTCAAGATACCTGGACTATGGGAGTCTATCCCTAAAGACACCATCTTACCCAGTACTCCAAACCCAGCTAAAAACCATCTCCAGAAACTTGCCAAATGCCAGTGCCCCTCGTCTAACCACATCACAAAATTCTGTTTCCCCTTCTCCCACTATTTTCATAAACAGTTCTCAAATCTCCTTTGCATCTCTCACACCTCTACTCCCAATCTGCCATTTTTACTTCTAACCTGCTGACGAGTCAATGCATCTGCAATCCTCTTACACTTTGAATGTCATATTGCTCACCTTGTTTTGACATTATTGCAAATACTGTATACTACTTCAACACTGTTTTGTTGTTAGTAACTGTACATAATTACCATATAATCCTCTTACAATCTTATTTTTTGTCGAAATGTGTATCTCTCTTCTCATTTTGTTCTAATTTCTGATCAGTGTTCTACCCTGGTTAATAAATTTAATCAAACAAAAGATCGTAGCTTTATTACTTCTCAAAACTAACCAACCTATGAGTACGTGTATAAAGAATATGTGTATTTGAGTTAGTGCTTTTAAGTAAATCCATCTACAACCCCCCCCCCCATTTTTGCACATAAGGTTAGGGTGTCACTTCAACAGTGACAATCATCTAGAGCCAAGGTTTACACCACTAGGTTGCTGGCCCTGCCATGGAGTGGTTTTATGTAAATGCAGCCATGGACTGTGTTTTTAGGTGTTGAGTTTCAATCAAACATAATAGTCCGATAACCTGATAAGACTGGAGAATGAGGTGTGTGTGTGTTTATACACACACATGCACACAAATATATATATATATATATATATATATATATATATATATATATATATATATATATATATATATATATATATATGGGTCTACCTCGACCCACAGATAATACATTTCTCCGGAACGTAATTTCGTGACCATGTTTTTCCAAAAGTGCATTTATCCGAAAATACACTTTCATGAAAAACTGGATCAACGAAAATTAAAAAAAAAAAAAAACAACACTAAACACGTTTATGCAGGGGGGAAGCTCCACTATGCCCCCACACCCCCACTATTTATATATTCTAAGACTGAGATCGCACCACAGTGGGGAAAAGGGAATATTCCCTTATCCCCACTGTGCCGTGATCGACAACAACCTCTGTTGGGTTTCGTTGATCTGTTTTTTCGTGAAAGTGCATTTTTGGATAAATGCACTTTCAAAAAAAATTGGGTCGCGGAATTATGTTTTGAAGAAACAGTTTCAGTGGGTCGAGAAAGACCTATATATATCTATATATATATATATATATATATATATATATATATATATACACATATATTTACACAAACATACATGCACATATATAATTAGCAACAATAGAGAGTGACTGTATATGCCTTTGTAGAGGGGGTGGCAATGCCTGTGTGTGGTTTCCTTAGTTTTTTGAGAAGGAGGAAGACACTCCCTTGAGTAGGTACTTCAGCTACACAGTGGAGCGATTCACAGTCATACAAATTCCCAAATAATGACACATTGCCATGTGCCCTGAATCACGAAATGACAAACAATTCAGCACATCAGCGTACATGAAGGTGCGCTGGACTGCCATTTACTATAAATAATTGCATACATTTGGTGGTGATTAGCTAGTTTCGGTACAAATACAGGGACAATACAGCACTACTCAGCAAAAATCCATTACCTGTGTGATTAAAAATGAAATGCAGATAAATACAATTTTTCTAAAAACACGGCAAGTACCAAAACAATTTCAGACTTGAGGTGACATCAAAAGGAAAACTGTAGCCCACAACGAAAATATGCACAAACTGCCTCTTCAAATTCTGAGGACTGGAATCGCAATATTTAGGACAGTGAAAAATGCAGATATAGGTAATATGCATATGCTAAATCTAAAACACAGCCCCACCCCCTCCATTTTGGAGAGGGGGTCAACAGTGTACCAGACAGTTTTGAATTCACTGTTATTCTGTTTGAATCACGGTTTATTTTCAAAATGTCAAGACCTGCAAATAGGAAGCCATCTCTGCATGTCTGTTCCAATGGACAGAGAAATTATAGAGCAGGATATTAGTGCATACTCAGAACACCTCACACTGAACTTTCCAAGTAAATGACAAGATAACTGGCAAAATCAGATGTTTCTAAAAATTTACTGCTAGTTTCAGCCATGTTTGCTTAAAAACAACAGAATGCAAGTTGAAAAGATTTTGCAGACATTTTCAGGAAACCTCTGGCAACATCTTTAGCACAGATGAAGGCCTGAAAGGCTAGCTTTCTGTACTTCTTTTGTTCAGGCTTCCATGACAGGTACCTGGATTTCTGTGTGAATTAATGTGGTGATGTCTACTAGTGTTCATAAAAACTGCAATCATCAAGAAATGGTATATAGTACAGTTGTATACTATACAGGAGCAATGGGGGGGGGGGGGTTAATAAAGACAGAAAGTCAAGCAGTTTGGCAAAATAGCAGTAAAAGTGAAACAAAAGTCAAGAAAGAACAGTTTCATCAGTATGATACTTATATTGTGACAAAATTATACACGCATTAAGTCAATGTCTGCACAGTAAAATCAAACAGTGGTGAGTACATCCAGCACACTCGTACGGGGTGCAGGTCTCAACAACTAAGCAACCAGTGGTCCTGGGCCACATTTTCACATTTGGATCTTACAACATAAAGCAATATATTGCATTAGGAAGTGGTACACTACCAAGCTCTGAAAGAGCTAGTCTTTTTTTAAAAAATTCCTTTTACAGTTGACAAGCAGACTTCTCATGTCATAATCTCTTTTGCTCTCCACCCCCCCCCCCCATTTTTTTTTCAAACACATGGTTCCTCTCTCAAGGAAGAGACACTTAAAATCTAGGGTGCATATTACCAATACCCACTGGCTCAGTATATTACACACTCGCATTTTGTGACATTTCTAAGTGGTTTTCAAGTGAACACTGAAGCATTTACAGATGGAAATCAATTAACCGCAGACCTGTGGTTGCTTGTCACTGTTGCCATGGTAAGAGAGCCAAGGCATTATTAAGCCAGTGAAACCTGGCAGATGCTGATAAGCAGGGTTGTCAAGTCCCTGCCAGCCAATCAAGCTATCTGCTGAGATTTTATCTCATTTAAATCTTCATCAGTCAAACCATATCTATCTTGTCAAGGGGTAAAGCGGGCCTGATGACATGGCATATTTATTTGCCAACAATATTAAAGTTATGACATTAATTCTTTCTAAATTGTTAACCATCATCTGTAGGCTAAAGAGAGATACAATTCATTTTACAGCTGTGGCATTGCTATAAACAGCCAGAGCAGCAAAATATAAGAAGAAATCAAACTGCAATATTGTCATGTCATTTGTGGTCAGTGATATCTTGCAAGTACTTTATCTAAGCAAAAATAGTCTGAAGTCGCAGCTTGAAATCAGCATCAAATGAATAGCGAAAAATTCTTCACAAGTGAACATTAAACATCTAAATCAAATGCTTACTGTAAATGCTTCTGGGAAAATGATAGCCTGTAGTAAAAATGTATTATAAATCTTAGCTAAATATGCTTTTCAACTTTATTTTTAGTTTTGAGACTGTCAAGGGATGTGACTTTTTTTTCAGGAAAATTACTCTTGTTTTGAACAAAAAAATGACAAAGCTATTGCAAGATGAGTCATTAACACCTTTGAAGTGAATATGAGAAATTACCGGCCATGACATGGTAAACTGTAAAAAGGTGCTACATGTTTAATATTAAACTTTTGAGTACCTTCTCAGACAGAAAATATTCAAAGCAGAATAGGTAGATATCAGATCGCATACAAGCAGGAGTTTTTTTAAAGTGATTCTTGGTGATACATCAACCCCTGTTCCCCCCATCCAGTAGTTATGCTCCCTCATTAGCAATGCTATTGAATTTTCATGAAAAATAGCTTCCCTTTACCTCAAGTTCCTCCTGCTGTGTGTGTGTGTGTGTGTGTGCGTGTGTGTGTGTGTGTGTGTGTGTGTGTGTGTGTGTGTGTGTGTGTGTGTGTGTGTGTGTGTGTGTGTGTGTGTGTGTGTGTGCATATATATATATATATATATATATGTGTGTGTGTGTGTGTGTGTGTAGGCCCCATCCCTGCAACTTAACATACAGCGCATTTTATTTTCATGGATTTCAAAACTAATCTTCTCCAGTGATATAAACAGTAAACTATTGAAGTATATACCACTGCTACATAGCAAAACGAATGTGTCAAACTCCATACAAGCTACTGAGGCCATGATTATGGGAGTTACTGCTTCGGAGCCTACCAGAAATTTAGACCCAGCATCACAAGAAAATGAAAGAAATTCCCTTGGAACTCATAATGAAACATTAAGTAACCACAGATGATTTATCAGCTAGGTCCATGTCTGGCTTAATCATATTATAGAAAGCAATCCCGGATCCGTTGCTTAGCTCAGCATATAAAGGAGTAGGATTCTTCTTGGGGCAGGGCAATTAAACACACATCATCAGACAGGAAGCATTCGACCACATACCTGCATACATGCATGTGGACTTCTTAAATCTCGATTCATCACTGTTACTGCACCATATGTCTACAGAATTTCATCATCACCACCACTGCTAATATGCTTGATATCTGTGCCATTTAAGAAGCTGCTACTAATGTCTCCATGTCTGGTAAATGCAGTTTTAATCCTACCTCACTAGTGGCATCATGTACAGTACCTGTATTAGCCTACCCCATGTATGATGTTTTAATCTCTCTCACTAATGTAAATGTGCAGGATATCCATGCATTTTTAATAACATACTTCACTACTTCCCTTCTGCAGATATCTGTATGTTTACTGTTGTGCCAGCCGACTGTGACTATGCACAATATCTATGCCTTTGAGTGTCCTACCTTATCACGATCACGGGACATGATATATGTGACATTTTCATTATTCTCCCAAATTAATTTCACCGTGCACGGTCGATATGCATTTTTAATGTCTTATCGCACCACTGTCTTCGCACATATGTACTTTACCTTACCTAGACAATGGCACTGTACAAGATGTTCTGTTTTGGTACATACCTCCCTGATACTAATGTGTATAGTATAGCAGTAGTACAGTTTTAATATCATACTCTAAAAATATTACTGTACGAGACATACATATACTGTTAATATTCCACCACAGTACTGTCACTATGTATGAAGGCTGCACACTTTTTTTGTGCTTTCCACCCCTGACATACAGTACCCACCATTCCCCAGAGGTAAATCACTGGCTCCCCTTTCTTTCTGCATCTGAGTCATAAACCTGATATGGCCCTTCATTACGTGAGTCAATCTTCTACAAAGAATAAGGTACAGGCCTGCCAAGGCCTTCTCCAACCTCCACCAGAAACCAAAAGCACCTATTCTCACACTCCCCTCCCAGACAAAATGAAGGGAGTTACTCACAGCTACTAGACTGCCTTTTTCCAAAGTCTGGATCAGTAACCAAACCCTATCTGCCCAGAACACAAACAAATGGCCTGCCTATGTGCCATCAGACTGACCTGCATCTGTACCTTCCTAATATACTGCCTCATCATTTGCAGTGCACAACCAAAGTATTTTTAAAATCTTATCATTTCACTATAACAATGTGTGAAGTTTATGCTGTGTTTTAGTTCCCTGTCATACCACGACCTTGATGATCCAATCTTTAAAATGCACAAACTCCACCCCTCCCTAAACAGATTAACTCTAAAAAAAATCAGTGTATCAAGAGTAATGGCAAGAGACCCCTGATATAATAATCCCATTATCAAAACTCCAAAGTCAACATACCAGACTTAGCAGCCCATATAGTATATGTAAAAACATATACCAAGTTGTCTTGCAGTCACTACAAAATAACAATATATGTCAGAGTCTAAAGTCACTTCAAAATTTTCTGCAGTGCTTAACAGACCGAAATCTACTGCCCACTACTGTCTCACTAGCAAACAAATGCGTTTCAAACCTAGAAAAGCCTAACTTCCTTTTATTCCTAACTTCTAAATCTCTCTCTGTTCATTTAGCAGGTAAGGATTCTCCTTCAGCCTTTTAAACATTTGAAAAAAAACATATGTTGCATTATTGCCTTACATAAATATTAACTCGACACCGTAAAACTCCTCTGCCAATCATGAGCGGACAGATGATCCACTGTGGCGACCCCTAACCGGGAAAAGCAGAAAGAAGAATTGCCTTACATAAATATTACCATATCCATTTAATAAAGCAAATGCACAGTGCTGAGATACACGTATCTGCAATCAGACTGTGTGACAAACTGTAGGCATCTCAATGCAAGCCGTTCACAAGTTGCTGCTGGTATTCTCATGTCTTAAGAGGGCTTAGAATGGGTTTTTTTCTTAATTTATTATACATTATGGGATGCAGGAGGCAGTACTTTAAGTCAGCATAATTTACAGACTCCTTTATCTGTAAGAATTGCCATTAAAACAGTTGACAAATCTTGTTTTTATTAGTTATTGTTCACAGGTTTGATCTTATCAAGCACACTGGATGATTCATAAAGCTGGTGTTACTCCCCTAGCTCAACCCAAGACCTACTAAAAGTACATAAACCCAAATCCAACACAGGGTGCAACTTATATAGCTACAATCCATCTACTGCATGGAACAAACTCCCACTAGAAATAAGGACCCTGAATCACCCCAAACAATTTAAGCTAGCGACCATAGACCACTTAAAAAAAACACTGGCCCTGCCATTGTACTCACCCACCCTGATTACCTGCCTTCTGCAGTACAAACTAACTTACTAAAACTTACCATTAACTACTTCATCCTATGCAACCTCCAAAGCTTCTTCTATGCTCTGGCTCCCTGAAATTCTTATGTAACCTTTTAAGTTTCTGCTACTCTGCATACAAAACATTATATTTACTCATAGGTTGGTACTAGGCTATCAGCCCTAGGGCCTATACAAACCTAGCCATAACAGCTCCCTGGCTATTTCTTCCCACACTATTTACTTCCCTGGACCCCTGTCTAGCAGGGCAACTGACGTGATCCCCGGGGTGAATTTTCTTTCTCCCATCCAATCGTCAAGGTTCCTTTTGAAGAGGGCCAAAGAGGAACTCTGCTTGACATGTATGGGCAATCTATTCCAGAGTCTGGGGAGTCTCTGGGTCAGGAACCTATCCCTCCAGCATGCTTTGTTTATTGTGATGACAAGGTTTAGATCCCTGGAGCATGTGGCTCTGAGGGATTGGGATTTCTTTAAGTGTAGCATGTCCAACAGCTCTGGGTTTGATATGGTCTTGTATGTTAAGCAGAGATCGCCTCTGAGTAGACGATATGCGACAGAGTATAGCTGGAGTTTTTTAAGGCGGTCAGCGTAGGGCATCTGCTTTAGGCCTGTGATTCTTTTAGTGAGGCATTTCTGCGGCCTTTCCAGTTGTTGCAGATGTCTTGAGAGGTACATACCAAACGGGGTGTTGTATTCTATAATGGGTCTAATGAGTGATGAGTATAGTGGGACAATGACCTCCTTTTTTCTGGATGAAAAGCCCTTAGTGATGAGGTGTGCCACATAGAAGGATTTCCTGACTGTTGTGGCGATGTGATTATCGAAGGTGAGACCACTGTCCACCTGTGTCCCTAAGTCTCTCATCACACTTTCGGTGTTTAGTGTACTGCCACCTATATGGTAATTCACAGGTACATGTTTTTTCCCAAAGGGGATAACTATATATTTCTTGGCATTGAGCTTGAGCCCATGGCTCTGGCACCAAGCATCTGTTTCTGTAAGGCCCTTTTGTAGAGTATCCACATCATTTGGGAATTCAATAATGGCTCCCAGTTTGTAGTCATCTGCGAACTTTGTTATCCAGAGTCCCTTAGTGCTGGCCTGTACTTCAGAGAAGTAGATGCCAAACAAGAGCGGTCCCAGGACTGAACCCTGAGATACTCCACTTGTCACTTGTCTGGAGCTGGATTTGGAGTTGGCTACTTTTACAGTGTGGGTTCAATCAGTAAGCCAGTTAGCAACCCATTGGGTGACGTAGGGATTAATGCCCAGCTTAGTAAGTTTATCTATGATTCCAGAGTGGGGGATGGTGTCACAGGCCTTGGCAAGGTCTAGATAGGCTGTGTGGACCACCTTACCCTTGTCCATGGCTCTGGAAACTGATTCGAAGAAGTTAATCAGGTTCAGGAGACAAGATCGGCCCTTCAAGAACCAAAACTGAGTGGGGTCCAGTGTTTGAAGGTTGCCAATGTCTTTATTTATAAGTTCCATGATAATACGCTCCATGGCCTTGCAGATAAGGCTTGTCAGACTTATGGGACGGTAGTTTCCGGGATCCAAGGTGGATCCCCCCTTGTGGAGTGGGATAACTGTAGCTATCCGCCACTCAGTGGGCACGAAACCTGAGGTGAGGCTATGATTAAACATGACACTTAGGTGAGGTGCCAGTTCATATTGTAGTTCATGTAGTACACAGCTCTTTTTAAACCAAAACATACAACTTATTCTACTTTTTAACATTCTCCTTATTGTTTACAGTACTGTTTTTATCTGTCAACAATATACATGCATGTAGCTTACAGATTTTAACTACCAAAATTCTCTATTGTTATTTTTATTGAAATGTATCTGTACTGCTATTTTTTACTGTATATCTTTGGAGCTTTCCTCCCCGGGCCCTCGCTGAAAAAGGGCAATAGCTCAGCTGGAAACTCCCGGTCAACACGTGTAAAATAAATAAATAAATAAAATATGTGCCAGCAGGATTGTGCCTTATAAGTATTAAATTTGGGCACTGAGGAATGGAGTTAAATGATATCAAAAGTCTTGCAGTAGTAAAGAAATGGAGATAATGGAGCTAGAAAATCAGTAAGTTATTAAACAGATTACACACTTTTCTTCTGCACAAGGAAATCCCCCAAAGCACTTCATAACTGGCATCTTACAAGATCTCATACTATCAAAGCACAGAAAAACACCGCCTAAGATGCCTCCCAGGTCTAAACAATGGATATAATATCTGTACATGCTTGCATAACCACAGAATGGTCTACTAACTACATAAACAGATGCTTTTGACATACCAAAGGTTGAAAATCAGCAGACATAGCAGATTCCCTAGACTGGTATAAAATGTTGGAAGACAGGGATTATAAAATTTGCATGGAAAGGAAACAGGAAGTAGTATATAAAAAACTGGATACTTAATGAGGTTATTAAGTAAGGACTATAACTTAACAATTTGAAATGTCAAGACTCACTAGAGTGAGTCCCTAAATGCAGACACTGAACTGTTGAAAGACTGGACTTGCATATACTAAGTCCAAGATGCCATTTCTCAAAATATTCTCATTTCCCCGAGGTATGGCGATCTTAGACTCTATCTATATAAGGGGCTTGCCCCCTGCAATAAAAAGTTTTAAGAAGAAGAGTGTTTTTTGAGATTTGCTCTTCTCTGGGTTTTCTGACTTTTTTTTTTTTCAGGACTTGGCATTTGGAGTACTGACATTTCAGTGGGAAGTCCTATAACTTATTGTCCAAAATTCAACAATTAAAACTTAACAATATATGGGGGCAGTCTGCCACTGGGGTGAGTTCAGTATTAAAAACATTCAAACTATGGGAAAGTACTTTTGGCTGGTTATACTGTAGCTGGAGGCCATATGATTAAATATGGCATGAAATAATACAGGTGTTTTTGCAAGAACATAAATTGGTGAAAGTATCAACATATGGCAAACTTGATTCAGCATTTATTTATTTCAGTTTGATGACTGGGGAAGTCCACTGGGTCAAGAAGAGCTCGTTTTCAGTGGAGGCCCTGGGAGAAAAACTCCAACGAACCGTTACAAGCATACACAAAGCAGTATAATCATCTAAATCAGGCTGAGATGATGAGGGAAAGGCAGTCCATACAGCCTACCTTGACCTGGCAAAGGCCTTCGACACAATACCCCACTCAGGTATCATCGAAAAACTCATCAGCTTGAATGTAAACCCATACATCACAAGATGGGTTGCAAACTGGCTAAGTGACAGAACCCACAGGGTCAGAGTTGCTGAAGCCATGTCAGACTCAAAGCCTGTCACAAGTGGTGTCCCACAGGGCTCAGTCCTGGGTCCATTCTTGTTCGGCATCTACTTTTCTGAAGTACAAGCAAATGCAGGAGGGTTATGGCTGACAAAGTTTGCAGATGACTGCAAACTGGGCGCCATAGTCGAAAATACATCTGACACAGATATCCTTCAGAAGGGCCTCACAGAAACGGATAACTGGTGCCAGAGCCATGGCCTAAAGTTAAATGCCAAGAAATGCATAGTCATACCTTCGGGAAAAACAAGGTTACCCTAGCTACCATATAGGTGGCAATCCAATGAGCACAGAAGTCATTAGGGATCTGGGGACCCAGGTTGACAGTAGCCTTCGCTTGACACTCATGTTGCTAAAGTAGTTAGGAAAACCTTCTACATTGCCCACCTGATCATGAAGGGATTCACATCTAGATCAAGGGAGGTCATCGTCCCCTGTACTCATCACTCATTAGACCTATGATTGAGTACAATGCCCCATTTGGAATGTATCTGACCCGACACCTGCAGCAGCTGGAAAGGCCCCAAAAGTTCCTCACCAAAAGGATAAAGGGTCTCAAAAATATGTCTTATGCTGCCCGACTGAAAGAACTCCAGCTCTATTCAGTCTCATACCGCTTGCTCAGAGGTGACCTGTGCCTGACATACAAGGCCATGTCAAACCCTGATTTGATGAATATGCTTCACCTCAAAAAATCTAGATCCCCAGAACCACAAGGGCGGGAGACTTAAACCTTGACACGGTTATTAACAGAACGTGCTGGAGGGACAGATTCATCACCCAGAGACTCCCTATGCTGTGGAACAAAATCCCGGTACATGTGAGGCAGAGCACCTCGCTGGCCTTGTTCAAGAGGAATCTTGACCAATGGATGGGAGATCGCAGATATACCCCAGGGATTACTTCAGTGTCACTGCTTGACAGAGGCACAGCAAAATAATAGGCATAGTTTTATTCAAACTAAAGGGGTGGCGAAAGCCAAATAACTATGGGCTAGGCTTATAAATGCCCTTGGGCAGATAGCCTAGTATGAACCTATGAACCTATGAACCTATGAGGTATAACACAATTATGCAAAGAAATACAAACAATTGGACATTGCTGGAAATTTTGTATGTACAAGTTAGATACATTTACTAATACAAGAAAATCTAACATGGTTAGCCAAGGTGCAACAGAAGGCTGTCCAGTATTGACTGGTTTAATGGAGTGTAGCAGTAGACAACGTAATGGTATTAGAAGTAGGTGTAACAGGGGGTGGAGCTGAGTGTAGCTGGGGGGAGTGGTTTAATGGAGTGCAGCAGTAGACAACGTAATGGCATGAGAAGTAGCTGTACCAGGGAATGGAGATGAGAGTAGCTAGAGGAGGAAGTTGTGTTGGAGAGTGGCATGGGCATGTCCATGTTGAAGATAGGTGGGAGAACAAGAGCGATTTGAAGTTGGTGTGGTGTGGTTTGGAATATTGGGGAGGGAGGGAGAGAGTTCCATCATTTAGATATGGAGTAGGATAGCAGGAGGTGGCAGGGGGTCATGAGGGTTTATAGATTTGTAGGAGATTTGGTTTTCTGATCTGAGTGCGCAGTTAGGAATATAGAGGGTTAAGGCAAAAGTAAGAGAGCGGCAGCTGGAAGCTTTGAAGATGAGTTTGTGGGCAGTGGTGTATTCGACAAAGTTCAGATAATTATGTAGTTCGAGCCATTGCAGAGTATGAAGAGAGTGCAATGGTGGGATGAGTTTTTTGAAATGGTGGCAAACGTGTTTATTTTATTGTGGCAGGATTCTAGTTTGGATTGTAGACCGAGTTGGAGAATGGTTAGTAGAGGAATGCTGCACATGAGAAAGGGGAGAAGGTAGGAGGAGGCTATGGTTTTTCTGGTGGAGAGGGTGAGGTAGCAGTTGTGTTTGTACATGAGTCCTAGTTTTTGGTGTTTTTTTATCATACTTTGGATATGGGTGTCGAATTTTAGATGCTCATCAATAATAACAACAAACAGTTTAGTATTTGATACAATTTCAATACAACAAGCAGTTTAGTATTTGATACAATTTCAATGGGGACGTTATTCTGGCTGAATATAGAGAAGGAGGTTTTGTTGATAGGGGAGTTTCTAGAGGGAGAAAAGATCATCAGTTTAGTTTTATTTGCGTTTAGGGCCAAGTAATTGTTTTGCATCCAGGTTTCAGTTTTAGAGAAGGCTGACTGGGTTTTTAGAAGTAGATTGGAGGGGGAGTATGCTGGGAAGATGATTGTTGAATCATCAGCATACTGGATTAGTGAGGAATCAGGGATGGTGTGATGATAGTTATTGATCAATATATTGAAGAGTAAAGGGCCTAGAACAGAACCTTGGGGAACAGCAGTGGGGGTGTGTAGGAAGTGAGAGGTTAAGGATTTCCATTGTATGGCTTGTTTTGAGGTAGCTAGAGAACTAGGCTATAGTGGAAGGAGAGAGGTTGAGATAGGAGTAAGGGGCGGGAGGTGGTGTCAAAAGCTTTGGATAGGTCTTGGAACAGGATAGATATGAATTTGCCAGCATCACGTGCTTGGTTAATGGTTTCAAGAAAGGAAAGGAGGGCAGTCATGGTACTATGGCCAGGGCAGAAGCTGCATTTAGTGGGGGTGAGAAGACGGTTATTGTATGTTAGGTATGGCATCAGTTGTGAATGGATATATTTTTCCAGGATTTCAGAGAGTGGGGAAAGGATGGCAATAGGCCTGAAATTGGTGGTGTCAGTGTTTTTACCTCCCATATGGAGTGGGATGATGTATGCATGTCGCCAGATAGAAGGGACACAGGATTCTTGGATGGATCGGTTTATTAGGATGGAAATGGGAAAGGCAATGCTATCAGCAGATATTTTGAGGAAGGATGATGGTAGATTATCAAGTGCATTGCGGTAAGGTTTAAGTTGAGGAGTACTTTTTTATTGTACTTGTGGGGATGGGTTTTAGCTTGAAGGGTGAGGAAGGCAGTATGAGATCAGAGGGATAGGGGCAGGTGGTGTTGGGATTGGGGGGTGAGGGAAGGAGGAGGACAATTTAGCTATACAATCTACAAAGAAGGAGTTGAATAGGATGGCAGTTTCAAGATCGGTGAGGTTGGGGTTAGGACAGGGGTTATCTTTATTCCATGAGTGGAAGAGGGAAGAGATGGTGTTCCAGAATTTTCTAGAGGTGGTTAAGTGTTCAGACTGAAGTCTGGAGTAGTATGCTTTGCAATCTCTAGTTATTAGTTTTTTTATGGAGTTGCAGAGTTGTTGGAATTCAAGTAGGGAGTTAGGTTGTTCGTTCCTTTGGTACTGCTTCCATTTTTTTGTCTCTTTGGAGCATGGTTAGTTTAGTTTCTTTTGATAGCCAGGGAGAGGTTTTAGCCTTGACACGTTTGGTTCTTAAAGGAGTGTGGTTGTTGAGTAGGTTTAAGAAAGTTTCACTGAAGTAGGTGATGGCGTTGTCGAGGGGCAAGGTTCTTAGGGGGGGGTCCACTTAGTAAGTTTTAGACATCTGGAGAAAGTTTGAGGGTTGAAGTAGGAGAGGTTATGAGTTTGAATGTAGTGATGTTGCTTTTGAAGAGGAGAGGGGGTGACGGTCAGCAAGGCTATTAGGTGGTCGCTGAGAGGTTCTGGGAGGATTCCCATTAGAGATAAGGATGGGATGGGATGCACCTTTCATGAAGGTTTTACACAATCTGTTGCTCATTAAAGGTGGGTTTGTAGATTCATGGAAATTGGAAATAGCTGCCAATTGGACCTTGATGGTAGAGACTTTAGAACCTTGATTAAAAAGGGAAGTCAGAAATTTCAGGACTTCCGATACCGGAACAGTGATGGGATCCAGACCCCGGAGTTGAGCCCAAATAGCAAATCTCTTCCATTTGCTAGTATACAATTTCTTAGTGGCAGACTTGTGGGCCGAGGATAAGATATGTATGACTTCTGGGTCTAAGGTATGATTCCTGACTATAGTCGGAAGAGGAGGAGCCAAGCTGTTAACTTCTAAGTGTGAAGGGACTGATGGAGTTGTCCCGACTGATGAATTAATAGGTCTGGGATCTGATCCAGGAACCATGGACCGTCCAGTGCATATTTCCGAAGATAGGGGAACCATACCTGACGAGGCCAGTAAGGCAACTAAAATCATTTTGCTCCCCAAGTGAGACGCCTTTTGGATCACTCTGGGAAGGAGGAACTGGGGAAGGCGATAGCAAGTCGGGTGGCCAAGGATGGGCTAACGCGTCCATAGGACTCTCCCCGGAGCTGGAGTGAGAGAGAAGAACTTCTTGCACTTCACGTTCAGCGGGGTTGCGAAGAGGTCGCAACAAGGAGTTCCCCATCTGCTGAAGATCTGAGTTGTCACTGCATCGTTCAGAGACCACTCGTGTGGAGAGAGAATAGTTCTGCTTAGCCTGTCGGTTATCACGTTGGACTTGCCAGGGATATGAGTCGCCACTAGAAAGCGCCTGAGTCGCCACTGCCCATTCCCAAACTCTCATGGCCTCTCTGCAAAGGGGGTTGGATCTGGTCCCTCCCTGCTTGTTCAGGTACCAGACTACTGACATGTTGTCGGAGTGAACAACAATTACGCCCTGAGGGAGGTAATCGTGAAGGGCTTGTAGAGACAGAAACACCTCCCTCATTTCTAAAATGTTGATATGAAGGAGGCTATCTTCTGAATGCCATTTGCCTTGGACTGACCTGCCCAGGGAATGCCCCCCCCACCCCATCTGGGAGGCGTCCGTAGTCAAAGTGGCCACAGGAGGAGGTGGAACAAAGGGTCGTCCCTGATCCAGATTGGAGGGCACCAGCCACCAGCGAAGGTCCCATTTGCAGGTTTCCGTGATCCGTATGAGGTGACTGAGAGGGAGATCCTGAAAGGACCAATGTGTCGAAAGGAGCCACTGGAGAATTCTCATATGCAATCTTGCTAAGGGGACTAGAAGAACAGTGGCCGACATAGAGCCCAATAGCTGCAGGACCATCCTGGCTGGAGCTTTGGATCTGAGAATCAAGGCTCGGACTTGAGCCTGTACAGTTTGTATCCTTTCTGTAGGAAGATAGACCCGCATAAGGTTTGAGTCTATCTCTACTCCGATTAACCTTATGCGCTGAGATGGCAGCAACACAGACTTTGGCCAATTGAAGGTGATTCCAAGGGAAGTGCCTAGTGATATTGTGGCTTGTAGGTTCTGCAATAGTAGACGCCTGGAGGTGGCAGTTAGGAGCCAGTCGTCCAGATACGGAAACACCTGGAATCCTGGACTCCTCAGGTGAGCAGTCATGACCGCCAAACATTTGGTGAACACCCTGGGGGCTGTGGTGAGACCAAAGGGCAGTGCGCAGAACTGAAAATGACTGTCTCCCAGGCTGAAGCACAAATGTCTCCTGGACACCTGATCCACCAGGATGTGGTAATAGGCGTCCTTGAGATCTATGGAGCACATCCAAACACCTTTCTCCAGCAGTGGAAGAATGGATTGTAAGGTGACCATTCGGAACTTGGACTTTTTGACTGATCGATTTAGGATGCTGAGATCCAAAATGGGCCTCAAGTCCCCGGTCTTTTTTGGCACCAAAAAGAACCTTGAGTAAGTCCCTAATCCGATCTGGTCTGCGGGGACTGGTTGGATGACTCCTTTTTGAAGCAGCTTTGAGACTTCTAAGGCTGCGATTTCCTGTTGACTGGGTGGCGGGTCCGGGATTTTCTTGGACGGCGGTGGGGAGTGAGAAAAGGGGATGGCGTGAATCCTCCGGCGATGATTCGAAGCACCCATCAGTCCTGAGTGATACCCTCCCAGGATTTTAGGTGCCTCGAAAAATGACCCCCGACTGGCTCCGGAGCTGCACAGTCGGGCAATCCTTCAGGGATTTTGGAAGGCTGAAGAGCCACGAAAGGACTCACGGTCTCCAGTGTTGCGGGGGCCTCTGCCACCTCTGGGACAGCATCTTCCAGAAAAATTTCCCCCTCCTCTGCCTCTAGAAGGGGATCGTCCTGCTGCGAGGGATAAGACTTCTGGGATTTACGGAACCACATTTTCCCTCCTCTTTTAGCCTTGGGATAAGGCCGAAAGGGAGTGGAAAATCGTGCCCCTACGGCAGTCAGAGTCTTACCTTCTTGCTCGCAGCGGGTCAATGTGTCCTTTACCTTAGGTCCAAACAAAGAGGACCCATCAAAGGGAGCATCGGCAAAGGAAGACTTAAAGGCTTCCGCAAAATGACACAGGCGGAGCCAGGCTTGCCTCCGTAGATCAACACCCGTACCCATCGCTCTACTCGCCCCTTCGGCTGCATATGAAATGAGCCTCATGGACGAGTTTGATATTGATGACAGCGTAGCCAACTGAGAGCCAACCATCTGGGCCAGCTGCTCAGGTAGGTTACCCAAGAGGGAATCTGAAAGCTCCTTCATCAGATCCCTCTGAAATCTAGTGAAGTGCGTTAAATAGTTCAGGGACCTTAAGGTAAAGGCCGCTGAACTGAGGGTGCGCCTGCATCGATCCATGCTCCTAGACTCCTTATTAGGAGGATGGACGGATGTCGAAGCCTCTGCTACATCTTGTTGGGTAGCAGATGCCACCACCAAGGCATCTACAGCCACACCTTTGGTCAAAAACTCCTTCTCTGGGGGTGCTGATAAGAACTTATTTGGGCGAGCAGGCACCGGTTCCACAGAGTCTGGATGTTCTCACGCCCTTCGACAGATCAAATCTAGGAGCTCGTTGAAGGGCGGAGACACCCAGGAGGCGGAGGGCTGAGCCTCGAAGGCCTTGAGGAACACCGACTCGTCAGCGGAAGGGGGTTTCGAATGCCAGCCACCTCGTTGTTTGAGGGCTTCCAAGATGTCTGCAAAGGAGACATCATCTGAGGACGACTTAGGGGACCCCTCCACATCATCAAGATCGGTGTCCGACGTGAGAGACTCATCGGGGGAGTCGACGTGCTTCCTCTTGCACAGTCTTTTCCTTGGGGGTTCCTCTGAAAAAGCTTCAGAGGGACCTCCAGGAGGGGGGGAACCCCCACTGGGGGTGACCTCAGGCCCCAGGGCTCCGCTCACTTCCCGTGTGTAGGGAAGGTGCTGGTGAGACCGTGGAGGTAGCCAAAGAAGATTTGGCCAAGGCACTCCTCATGGCCCTGAAGGCTGGACCGCCAGAGTCCTGGGAAGGTCCAACCCCCGTGGCCACAACAGTAGACGGTACCCCCGCAGCCGACGCACTGAGAGGAAGGCTCGGGACCAAAAACATTGGTCCCGAAGCGTCCCCCCCAGGGCCGACAGAGGAGGTCCGTGTACCGAACACCGACTCGAGAGCCGGGGTTGGAGTAAGGGTCGGGGCCGACCTGAAAACCTCCATCTGCTCCACCAGCACCGGCTTCAACGGTGCCGAAGCTGTTGGAGGAGGAACCAGAACTACAGGGCCATCGGCTCCGAAGCCGAATGGGCTGGAGCCAAAACTAATTTCTGGAATACAGGAGACTGAAATAGTCTTAGGAGCACCCTGTCGATGTCCAAATCCGGCATCTTGGAAGATCGGGAGGAGACCGACCGGGTCCGAACCGACTTCTCCATCGGCTCCGAAGGACTGGGGGACCAGCTCCGAATACACTCGACCAGTATCGGTGCCGAGGGAGATTCCAAAACAATTTCCCTCGGTGTCGAGGTGGGCTTCGGCGCCGAAGGGGAAGAGTCTGAGCCGGCAACCCTCATCGGCTCCAATATCAGCGCAGCCGATGAAGGTGACCCGCCTCTCGAAGCCCCAGCCATCGGCTCCGAAACCAGAGGAGTCGAGACTGGAGGCATCGAGGCAGACCATTCTGCCCTCGGCTTTGAAGTCCGTGGAGCCGATGGAGAAGCCTGCCTAGATTTCTTACTGGTCGGAGCCGACGATTTCTTTTTCTTAGCTGGAGAGGAAGAGGAAGATAAGGCCTCCTCGAAGGAGGGTTTAATCAGCCCTTTCAAGATCAATTTATTCTTCCTCTCTTGGAGGACCCTAGAGGAAAAAGCGTGACACACGCTGCAGGACTCCTGTAGGTGTTTGGCGCCCAAACAGTACACGCATAATGAGTGATCATCGATGATGGACATTTTATAGTTGCATCTCGTGCACTTTTTAAATCCTGAGGGTCTATGCTCTTTTGACATAATGCCTGAAAACTACTCAGTATATTAGTAGAAAAAAACACAATATATGTCACTTAATAAGATTTAACAACAATAAACCTTTTTTTTTTTTTTTTAAACGAAAAGCCACACAAAAATTACAACCACAAAAAACACCAAAAAGGAGGGCCAAGAACCCTCTAACTTAAACAGGTACTTGACCTCTCTAAAAAAAGTAGACTCACTAAAGAATAGGGGAAGGCCCCTCTAACTTAAACGGAAACCTTTCCCTGTTCAATCACACAAATTTTTACACAAAAAAATAATCAAAACACACTGATACACAACGATAGCTGTTAAAACAGCTTTTGGGTAAAGAATAAAGAATTTCCTGACAGAAAAACTTTGTGAAAAACAGCACTTAGCTCAGCCAAGTTTGAGACCATGTCCTAGCTTGTAAGCGGCAAACGAGATCTGGGGGATTAGCGGTGGTGCATCCTGGGATAGAGAATAGCTCAGCCAATAAGAGGCTTTGCTCTATAGCATAGCGTGCCGAGTCGGAGCCGAGGATCGGCTCCGAGCCCATCAGTACAGAATGTAGGCGAGATAGGATCACATAACATCTTAACAATTTGAAATGTCAAGACTCACTGGAGTGAGTCCCTAAATGCAGACACTGAACTGTTGAAAGACTGGACTTGCATATACTAAGTCCAAGATGCCATTTCTCAAAATATTCTCATTTCCCCGAGGTATGGCGATCTTAGACTATCTATATAAGGGGCTTGCCCCCTGCAATAAAAAGTTTTAAGAAGAAGAGTGTTTTTTGAGATTTGCTCTTCTCTGGGTTTTCTGACTTTTTTTTTTCAGGACTTGGCATTTGGAGTACTGACATTTCAGTGGGAAGTCCTATAACTTATTGTCCAAAATTCAACAATTAAAACTTAACAATATATGGGGGCAGTCTGCCACTGGGGTGAGTTCAGTATTAAAAACATTCAAACTATGGGAAAGTACTTTTGGCTGGTTATACTGTAGCTGGAGGCCATATGATTAAATATGGCATGAAATAATACAGGTGTTTTTGCAAGAACATAAATTGGTGAAAGTATCAACATATGGCAAACTTGATTCAGCATTTATTTATTTCAGTTTGATGACTGGGGAAGTCCACTAGGTCAAGAAGAGCTCGTTTTCAGTGGAGGCTCTGGGAGAAAAACTCCAATGAACCGTTACAAGCATACGCAAAGCAGTATAATCATCTAAATCAGGCTGAGAATACAGAATAATACACATGAGGTATAATACAATTATGCAAAGAAATACAAACAATTGGACATTGCTGGAAATTTTGTATGTACAAGTTAGATACATTTACTAATACAAGAAAATCTAACAAGGTTAGCCAAGGTGCAACAGAAGGCTGTCCAGTATTGACTGGTTTAATGGAGTGTAGCAGTAGACAACGTAATGGTATTAGAAGTAGGTGTAACAGGGGGTGGAGCGGAGTGTAGCTGGGGGGAGTGGTTTAATGGAGTGCAGCAGTAGACAACGTAATGGCATGAGAAGTAGCTGTACCACGGAATGGAGATGAGAGTAGCCAGAGGAGGAAGTTATGTTGGAGAGTGGCATGGGCATGTCCATGTTGAAGATAGGTGGGAGAACAAGAGCGATTTGAAGTTGGTGTGGTGTGGTTTGGAATACTGGGGAGGGAGGGAGGCAGAGAGTTCCATCGTTTAGATATGGAGTAGGATAGCAGGAGGTGGCAGGGGGTCATGAGGGTTTATAGATTTGTAGGAGATTTGGTTTTCTGATCTGAGTGCGCAGTTAGGAATATAGAGGGTTAAGGCAAAAGTAAGAGAGCGGCAGCTGGAAGCTTTGAAGATGAGTTTGTGGGCAGTGGTGTGTTCGACAATGTTCAGATAATTATGTAGTTCGAGCCATTGCAGAGTATGGAGAGAGTGCAATGGTGGGATGAGTTTTTTGAAATGGTGGCAAATTTGTTTATTTTATTGTGGCAGGATTCTAGTTTGGATTGTAGGCCGAGTTGGAGAATGGTTAGTAGAGGAACGCTGCACATGAGAAAGGGGAGAAGGTGGGAGGAGGCTATGGTTTTTCTGGTGGAGAGGGTGAGGTAGCAGTTGTGTCTGTACATGAGTCCTAGTTTTTGGTGTTTTTTTTATCATACTTTGGATATGGGTGTCGAATTTTAGATGTTCATCAATAATAACAACAAACAGTTTAGTATTTGATACAATTTCAATACAACAAGCAGTTTAGTATTTGATACAATTTCAATGGGGATGTTATTCTGGCTGAATATAGAGAAGGAGGTTTTGTTGATAGGGGAGTTTATAGAGGGAGAAAAGATCATCAGTTTAGTTTTATTTGCATTTAGGGCCAGGTAATTGTTTTGCATCCAAGTTTCAGTTTTAGAGAAGGCTGACTGGGTTTTTAGAAGTAGATTGGAGGGGGAGTATGCTGGGAAGATGATTGTTGAATCATCAGCATACTGGATTAGTGAGGAATCAGGGATGGTGTGATGATAGTTACTGATCAATATATTGAAGAGTAAAGGGAATAGAACAGAACCTTGGTGAACAGCATTGGGGGTGTGTAGGAATTGAGAGGTTAAGGATTTCCATTGTATGATTTGTTTTGAGGTAGCTAGAGAACTAGGCTATGGTGGAAGGCGAGAGGTTGAGATAGGAGTAAGGGGCGGGAGGTGGTGTCAAAAGCTTTGGATAGGTCTAGGAACAGGATATATATGAATTTGCCGGCATCACGTGCTTGCTTAATGGTTTCAAGAAAGGAAAGGAGGGCAGTCATGGTACTATGGCCAGGGCAGAAGCTGCGTTTATTGGGGTGAGAAGACGGTTATTGTATGTTAGGTATGGCATCAGTTGTGAATGGATATATTTTTCCAGGATTTCAGAGAGTGGGAAAGGATGGCAATAGGCCTGAAATTGGTGGTGTCAGTGTTTTTACCTCCCATATGGAGTGGGATGATGTATGCATGTCGCCAGATAGAAGGGACACAGGATTCTTGGATGGATCGGTTTATTAGGATGGAAATGGGAAAGGCAATGCTATCAGCAGATATTTTGAGGAAGGATGATGGTAGATTATCAAGTGCATTGCGGTAAGGTTTAAGTTGAGGAGTACTTTTTTATTGTACTTGTGGGGATGGGTTTTAGCTTGAAGGGTGAGGAAGGCAGTATGAGATCAGAGGGATAGGGGCAGGTGGTGTTGGGATTGGGGGGTGAGGGAAGAAGGAGGACAATTTAGCTATACAATCTACAAAGAAGGAGTTGAATAGGATGGCAGTTTCAAGATCGGTGAGGTTGGGGTTAGGACAGGGGTTATCTTTATTACCTGAGTGGAGGAGGGAAGAGATGGTGTTCCAGAATTTTCTAGAGGTGGTTAAGTGTTCAGACTGAAGTCTGGAGTAGTATGCTTTGCAATCTCTAGTTATTAGTTTTTTTATGGAGTTGTAGAGTTGTTGGAATTCAAGTAGGGAGTTAGGTTGTTCGTTTCTTTGGTACTGCTTCCATTTTTTTGTCTCTTTGGAGCATAGTTAGTTTAGCTTCTTTTGATAGCCAGGGAGAGGTTTTAGCCTTGACACGTTTGGTTCTTAAAGGAGTGTGGTTGTTGAGTAGGTTTAAGAAAGTTTCACTGAAGTAGGTGATGGCGTTGTCGAGGGGCAGGGTTCTTAGGGGGGTCCACTCAGTAAGTTTTAGACATCTGGAGAAAGTTTGAGGGTTGAAGTAGGAGAGGTTACGAGTTTGAATGTAGTGATGTTGCTTTTGAAGAGGAGAGGGGGTGACGGTCAGCAAGGCTATTAGGTGGTCGCTGAGAGGTTCTGGGAGGATTCCTGCATTAGAGATAAGGATGGGATGGGATGTTAAGATTCAGTTAGTGATGGTACCAGAGGCCCCATCTTTGTTTGGCATGGTAGGAGAGATTATTAGTTGGGTGAAGTTGAAGAGGTTGACTATGTGAGATGGGGCTTGAAAGTTTATAGTGGCCCAGTTCATGTTCATGTCACCTAGGATATACATTTCATTTTTAATATTAGAGGAAAACCAGGACAGGATATCTTCTATCACTGGGATATTATTGCCTGGGGGTATATAGAAGGCGGCTATGCAAATGGACTTGTGATTATTGATTTTTAATAGAACTATAGTTATTTCGGCATTGGCAAAGTTTGGGATATGATTGGTGTATTGGGTAACAGTAAAGGAGGAATACTGGATTATGGCTACACCTCCACCTTTCTTGTTAAGTATGTCATTGTGAATCATTTGGTAGCCTGGTAGAATAATTTCTTTGCCTTTTATGAAGGGTTTAAGCCAGGTCTCTGAGACGGCTACTATGTAAGGGTGGTTTTGGGAAAGTCAGGCATGGAGGTTAGGGATTTTATTTTGAAAGCTTTGGGCATTGAATGCAGTGAGGTGAATAGATTTGGAGTTTGAGTGTGTGTGGGAGGGGAATTAGTGATTTGTGTGGTGGTAGTGGGCCTGGGGTTGGGATGGATGTCACCAGAGACTGACAGGGAAATTCGGTGAAGAATGAGTATAAGGTAGTTTTATGTGGATGGAGAGTTTGAGCAGTGGTAGGGAGTGGATTTGTTGGTGTGAGGTTGCAGGGGTGTGTTATTGAGGGTGGGAAAGGTAGGATTTTGTGTTTGAATAGTACGTTTGCATTAGAAGAGTAGAATTCATGAGGTATGGAGGTGAACGATGGTATGGAAGTATGTTGGAAAGTGGATGTGTAATGTGAAGGTGTGGTATGGGAGGGGTTAGGGAGTTGTGTAAGATAAGTAAGACAAGTGAGGGAGGTTAGCAGGATGGTTAGGTTTAGTAGATATGATGTGGTAGGGGGCATTGTTTAGATTGGATGGGGAGTTTCAGAGTGGAATGTGTGTGATGGGTGGGGTGTAGTGTAACTGGATGATAGGAGATGTGGGAGGAGTTGGGGATGAATAAATGTACAGATAGAGGGGGTGGGTGGGAATTAGGGGAAGGGTAGGGGAGCGGAGTGAGCCCACAGGATAAATGGAGTGGGTACACCCCCAATAGAGGTGAGAGAAAAGCTATCAGTGATTGCTGGTAACAATGTAGGTAGCAATTTTGCCAAATGTTTGAATTATTGTTATGCCTTTGGCTGGAATTTTAAAAGTTTCAGTCTGTTACAGCCTCTAAGCAGCAGTTTGAAGGTAACTGGCTAGTGGCTTGAGCGTCGGACTGCTAGCTTAGGGAGAGGTGCTGCCAGACCCTTTGGATTGGAAAGAAGTAACAGAGTGGCAGAGGTCTGTAACTGGTGAAAACGTTAAAA
This sequence comes from Protopterus annectens, assembly GCF_019279795.1. Taxonomy (NCBI): domain Eukaryota; kingdom Metazoa; phylum Chordata; order Ceratodontiformes; family Protopteridae; genus Protopterus; species Protopterus annectens. The sequence goes on along the minus strand of NC_056746.1, from coordinate 156,094,206 downwards.
GGAAACCACAAAGAGAAAATAAAAGAGTATAGCTAATTAAGAGAGTTGGCACTAGGGTAGTGACAAACTTATTGATGGCAGAGAGAGAGAGACAAAGAGGCAAGGTTTTTAACAAAGAGATGAGAGTTGGGGGGTCTCAGTGGTATGCAGGTAGCCTTTACAGTAGACAAAGAAAGACTAACTTGTTATATGAGCTTGGAACATACTTTAGTTTAAACTGGCTATGCAGTAGAGCACAGGCGTTATTACAGAAGTTGCAGCAGTATCTGTAAAGAAGGTAAAAGCAGTCTGGAAGGGAAGACACTTTGCTCTTAAAACCTAGGGAAAGAGAAGGGGAGAGTGTGTGTTGAGTGTAAAAGATAGGGAAAAACTAAAATAACAGAGGTACTATAAGCAACTACTGATAACAGCTAGAGAGGAGTTAACTGAGATAAAATATAAAACTAACTAAATAAAAAGATACATATGTTATTCGTTTTACATATTAGAGCAGTAGAAATGTGAGACAGAAGTTCAATGACTTAGCTCCACTATAACACTTTCACATAACAATGGTGAGCTGTTAACCATGATGTCTTAGTGTTAAAACAACTATGACATTAACAATGTCTGCTGTAGTTCTAGTAATATACTTGTGCCGTTTTGTAGTTGCAATAACTCAAATAACTGAGATATGAGAATATAGCTAAGCAGAAGTTCTATACTTTAACATTCATTGCAGCTAGAGTAACTCTTGAATTGTACAATCCAGGTTAAGCAGTTATAACAATTGGCAGTCTCACGGTGACTAAACTTAGAATTAAAAAAAAACAATGAAGTAACCTTCAAATCCACAAGGCTGCTACTCAATTATTTGATATTAGTAGGCTACAACTTTACAGCCAAAGAGTTTATATTTGAAAGAAACCAAAATATACAGGAAGATAACACCGAGCATGCACATTCTCAGCTACAGAAAATACCAATAAAATACTTCACAATCACAAAACAACCTAAAAGAGATGTGGGTATAAATAAATATTTTGAAATAAATGTTTTACACAGTGGGGCAAGCCCTGACCCCAAACAAATAGGAAAAAGGAAGAGATCTGCTTATAGAAAGAAATCACTAGCAGTGCTAAATACCTGCACTGGCAACTATCCCCAAACCTCAGTCTACCCACACCAAAACACTCAGATCTACCAGAAATCAGTCAAACACAAGTTTCTGATCACACATATACTTCACATTAATACAGTTGATATGTGCAATTGGAATATTGGACACTTGATAAAAACCACTACAAACTTGAAAATAACTTCACTGTCCACCTTTCTGCAGTGCAGACACACACACACACACACATATATATATATACATATATATTTATATATATATATAAATGTGTGTGTATGTATATATGTGTGTGTGTGTGTGTGTGTGTGTGTGTGTATGTGTGTGTGTGTATGTATATATATATATATATATATATATATATATATATATATATGTGTGTGTGTGTATGTGTCTATATATATATATATATATATATATATATATATATATATATGTCTCTTTCTCTCTCTCTCTGTATACGTATATGTGTATGTATATATATATATATATATATATACACACACACACATATATATATATATATATATATAAAACTGGGTGGCCATGGTAGTGCAGCAGTTTGAGTCGTTTCCTCACAGCAAGAGGTTCTACAGTTTGATTCTCAGCTGGGTGCCTTCTGTGCAGAGTCTGCATGTCCTCCCTGCAGTCACTTGCATTTCCTTCGGGTGCTCTGGTTTCCTCCCACATTTCAAAGACATGCAGTAGGTGGACTGAAAATTCTAAACTGGCCGCAGGTGAGTGAGTGTGTGTGTGTGTGTGTGTGTGTGTGTGTGTGTGTGTGTGTGTGTGTGTGTGTGTGTGTGTGTGCATGAGTGAGTGGTACGAATGAACTATCATGGCAGGGGTAGCCATCTGGCGGTGTAAACCATGGCTCCAGATGACTGTCACTTCAAAAGTGCCACCCTGACCCCATGTGCAAAAATGAGAAATGGGGTTGAGGATAGATGGATATATACAATTAGGTAAGCAATTGTGTTACATCATGAGTTATTTAAGAATGATACGATGATACTAAGCAAATCATAAGGGAATAGTTGAATCACAAGTGAAACACTTGGTAAAGTGTTTTTGGTTACAAATATTTATGGTACATCTCAAATGGCATAGCACATGAGTTTAATTTTACTTTCTTTTAGCTTAAACAAAGTGTCAAAAAATAATGGTTTTGTGATTAGGGAAATACAAAAAAGGTATCCTTTTCAAAAACAAGAGGTTATCATCTGGCTCATGCTGATTGAGACAGAGAATAAGGCTACTATACACATGAAGGAAAATTCTGAAACTAGAGATATGATAAAGTGATAGAATATAATGTTTTTGACCATTTCAGAAAGTTATCTAGGTAAATGACTTATGCACTTCCACAGGCATAAAAAAACAGAAGTGACAGAATTGCATTTCTCAGTAACATAGTGAAGCACCAAATTGAATAAAGAGAGGAGTGCTTAAAATGAATGCATGGCGTTGGGTTAACTAGTAACTGATCTGAGCGCCATGCAGTTTATCCAAGATCATGTGTTAAGGTTTAGGGTATGTTCTTGGATGATTCTTAAAACATTATTATGTTTGTGTGTGGGGAAAAAAGGAAAGGTTAGAACATGATGTAGTAAACAAAGTTTCAAGGTAAAATTAAACATGCTTTCTTAAAATTAAATACGTGGAAATGGGTTAGGATGGCGTGTTTTTTAGAAAAAAGATAAAACAAAAAATTAGTGCTCAATCACTTTTATTCAGAAAATAGGCAGGATGAATTACTGTCACAACAGAAGGCAGTAAACCTAGACAAGATCTGATTTTTCCAAGAGATACTAACCTATGGGAATTTATGTAGTGGTTTTTCCATTAAAATGTCACTAGGGGAGAACTGCATTACAATGTCAGAAAAAACAGCTTGTATAGTTTTATTTACATTTTGATTACCATGGTAGAGCATTTGATCAAATTATGGGATGTATAACTGTGGAAAGCACATATTAGATGGCTGTAGTGTGGGGGAAGTGGGACATATGTAACACATGAAATGTTTTAAAATATATGGATGGACTATGACACGCTAACATGACATGGCAAAAGGAATGGTATGTCTGCTTTGACAGGTTAATGTTACTATGTATGCTAAGAGGTCTAGAGAATGTGGTATACTAAGTAATAATGTCTACAAGAAATGATTGGTTTGAAATGTCACTGCATATGTCCAGGCAATTTTATTTTGGAAAGATATGGATGTGTGAGTTCAGTTTTATGTTCTTTTTATTTCAAGCTTACTCTTCTATGATACTTTCTTGTGATACAGAAACATCAGAAATGTTGTTCCCTTGCTACATTCTGCCCTGGGTTCCTTTTCCTCTATAGAAAAGTCGAAGAAGAGAGTATAAACACTAAGATGTCGAGAAAAGACCTTGGTTTAACATGTAATCCGAATGATTAGAAGCTCTATTACTATTACTACAATATCACTTTGACTGCATTCAGATGTTAGTATTTCTAATATGAAGTCAGCCACTACCCATGACTATACTTATAACCTTCAGGTACAGAAGCATTAATGTGTAATACTGCATTACACCAGCACTGTATATTCATGGAACACATATTTGATTTTTTACTGCACATCTTGAATAGCAAAATACCTAAAATCTGGAAAAAATGAAAAGAAAAATATTCATAATGACTGACTTTGCTGGCATATCTCCTGCAAACAGAATTATTTTGAAATATTTCACCTATGCATAGTAACAATGAGGAGTTAAACTTAATTGTGATGAATATTTTATAAGGCATGAGAGAATAAAGTATTATAATATTGCTTGTCCTTCATTCATACAATCAGTAAATCCAGTTTTATAAATGCGCATGCTCTTTATACTAACTCTACAAGTGTTTAATAGTCAATAGAGTGGTCAATGTATGATAGCAAGACAATTTACCAGACTGTAATATGCATGCTTTAGAATGATCAGCTTTTTTTTCTACTGTGTGTTGCATTCTGTATTACATCAATATATTTTATAGCTACATTTTTTGCCATATACAATAAATTCACATGTATAGTCTACAAAGCAGTTTCATTACCTGTGTGGATATATGGCAGTAAGACAGAAACTATGTATCATTTACAAGGAAGAAACACAAAGGAAAACTAAGAGACAAACTACTAGAGTGGGAGAGCTTCAGTTAATGCAATCTGTCCTGCTAACTTGATGAAATTGAACGTAGGAATCCAGATCAAAAGTAATGCAGTAAAAGCAATACAGGGTTACTTCAAGTCCCTCCAGAACTGTTGAAGTTCAACTTAATTTGATCAGTCAAATCACAGACCACGGTTACAGTCTAACAAGTCTACCAGGCATGATCGCAGAGCATTGTGCCAGTTATTCACTGGGTTACAAAGCCCGAGGCCTCATACAGGTCACTGGTCTGTATATTGCAGTGGTGTATTTAGGCATGGGCGCACGCCAGTCCCTATTTAGACTTTCATTTAAAAAAAAAAAAGTTTTACAGAGAATCCTGTCATCAATGCACCTAATACTGTACATCAAAGATGTGATTGGAGGTTGCAGTCAGATTACTTTTTTTTTTAAAACGATCCTCTAACTGCATCTCCATTGTAATTTAGGCACGTTGGTGAAAGCTGTGATAATCATTGTGAGTAAAAGTTTATTTAGTTAACCTTCCATCTAATCACGACAATTTAAAACCAGCCAGACAAAAGACTGCTCTTCCAGTGTGAGTGATCTGCACTGAGGTAAATTTGCTAATTTTCATTGAAATACCAATTTCATTTAATTATTTTCAAGGCGCCAAAGAAGTGGTACAGTTGAGAGAGTGCTGCATTTGGCACACTTACAGCATAATTATCATGCAGTCTTCATTGTGATTTTGCAGTATTTTTTTTGTTTTGTTTTGTTTCTTTAGAAATTTGTCCCTGATTGGTTGAGAGTTATGCTTCCCTTGGCAGAGCTAAAACATGCTTTTCATTGCAATATAGTCATGGAGCTGTCTCTATTAATTGTAATTCCACTGTAAATTAATATTAGATTAATCTTTTCTTTTCAAGGCATCAAATTTCATTTTTAAACTTGTAATTTCCTTCTCCATTTCTTTTAACGCAACTCCTTCTCACAAGGGATTTCTCAGACAAATGTGGACTATGTTCTTTTCTTTCAGTGTTACTACCTTGCTTTGGTTTCCTTCTCATCCCCATAACAGATTATGATGTTGGTAAAACTGCATACATACCAAGATTTCTCTCTCTCACTCAGTCACACACTTTCTCACACACTTATGGCTGGCATTCCTCAATTTGGAGATGGAAGGTTGAGACTGAGAGCTATGATTCCTATGCATCAGCTTATTCCGACTATGTTTTTACAACCATGCAGTTCTTTTACTGATTTATGTGGTAGGTTGCCACAGAGGGCACGATTCTTAAAACAATACCTGAAAATCAGAAGAAAATAAGTTATTTCAAAACAAACTCAATACAGTAATGTGTGAAGCTTGGAAAGTTTACTTCTTTAGTTGAAGGAATGAAGCCAAAACTGCAAAGCTCTAACTGTGTACTGTCCTTTTCAAATGCCAGCCATGGATTTTTTAAAAATCGTGGTAAACCATCCACAGCTCCATCTGAGTAGCCTACAGGGGTGAACAGCTTATAAGTTTTAAGCCTGTACGGTATTTGTGGTTACCATTATATATAACTTGCTGTCGATATGCATGCCATAACACCTGTATTTGACATCTGCTGGGCATATAAACCCAGAGCTGCATCTTTCTCTCTTTCTTTCATGTCAACAATAGTTTTCTATTCCTCATTCAAAGACTGCCATCCAAGTTTCCTCTCCTGATATATCTCCTAGTAACATTTCATCTTGGAAATCCACAGAGTTCCTCACTGCTGTAACACTATTAACCATTGTAACCGCAGGCATTTGTGAAAACTTCACGGAGCTTTTTTTCTTTTGCAGACAATTTTTTAGTGTCCACCAGACATATATAACATTACAAATTACTAAATTAAATTAACTGCATTAATTTCCAAAATTATAACTTATTTGCAAAAAGAATTTGAGAATAAACTGGAGCAGTCTATGATTTTTCTCTTCCCTGGTATTACTAGAAGGCCGGTTATGTTTCTTCTTCTAGCGGACCTTCCAAGTTAAGTGTCACTGTAAACATCTATGCCATGAATAATGCACTATTTAAAGAAGTGAACAGAAGTGCACTCCATTGTTTCTATTGACAACTAAAGTTTGATGTAGGCATCACGTGTGTAGTTGATGGAAAGAAAGCTTTGATTCTGGTTTAAGAAAGAGGAATACGGAATATAGTAAAGCTTAGCAGTCATGTTGCTCCAAGAGATATAAACCAGGTTAGGAGTTCTGTTCACTTTACTGGCAATTGATCACTATTTTGTGAGTGCTGAACAATCCGCTTGTAAAAGTTTGATTCCCAACTAGGTCCTTGTTTACGTACCCTTACGGGGGAGGGTGGTAAGGAAATAAGGGGAGCTGGGTGTAGTCACAGTGGAAACTCAAGGTGGGACTCAGAGGAATAAGATAGATAGTTACCATAGTCATGCACATGAGGAGGGAAAAAGAAGCAGGGGGAGGGGGATCTGGTGTACATTGATATATTGCCCTGGGAATCTGCTGGCTCAGTGCCTAGTAGTAACTCACAATCGGTAGGGGTCCTAAAGTTTACGTCCAGGTGCTAGTTTGGGTTACAGTGTAGCTCATTGAGTGAAGAATCATGTGTATTTTAAAGTTAAGTAATCTCTTTTTTAGATTGTGACTAATGGTTGGCAGGGAGTATACCAATGATATTTTTGGGATGGTACTGCAGTGTTTTGTATCTGTTTGATCTCAAAGTGTACCCCAGATGTGCTTGTATCCTTTTTGTTTATTTTGCATATTATAACACTTATATTTTTTTCTTGAAGTAATGAAGACCTCAACTTTTGAGATTGTGTTTCTTTATTGTAATGACATTGGCAGAACTTTGTGCTAGAGTTTGTTGGGGGAATGGAATAGCTTGTGAGTTCTCTATTTAGACTTTCTTTGTAATTTACTGTGTTAAATTTGGTGTTTTGTATGGTTAAAACATAATTTTCTTCTTACTGTTTCCATTTATTTGCATTTTGCGTTTATAAATACTGATTCCAAATGTGTTGTAAATCCTAAGAAAAAACAGCAACTAGTAAATCAAAAGAAGGCTATACAGTTGCCACGCAAGACTGAGTTTATTGAAATAAATTATCCACAATCAGGAAAACACAATAATAAAATAAGCGGAGCAAAACACACACATACTAAGCGCTTTCACCCGTCAAAAATATGGGCATTTTCAGAGTACTGAAAGCTTCGTTCAAATGCACTTCAATTAAATATGCTTATTAATTAAACAACGCCCCTAATAAAACAATTGGTCAAGCAATAAAGGTAATAATCAAGCTGTTCACTTCAAGGTAGTAGTATATGAAAATACACTTATTATGTGCTTAATTCAACTTAAAAGTGAGTCGGAATGTAAATTCAAATTCTGTACAGAATAGTAAACTTATAAAATAAATTCCTCTATTAGTTAAGATCAATAAATAAAATCGACAAGTAAGATCATTTACATAATCAAAGTAAATGAATAGTAATCACAAATATAATACATTGTTAAAAATACTATAAAAATTGAATAATGAATATGCAATATAATAAACAATGAAATATATATATTCTGTGTAGAAATGATAATCATTTATGTATAAAAGGAAATAAAATGTTTAAAATTACATTAAATACAGTATGACTTGTATTTCAAAATACTTGAAATAGAAATATGTTCATTAATGCCTGGTGCATTACTGGCATTAAGTCTCAACTGCCATAAGCACTCTTTTGCTTCAAGTAAATTCCTATCATCCCCTCCCTTGTTAATGTTATAAGGAATCCTATCAATAACAAAAAATAAAAATCTCTTAAAATCTTTACATTTAAGGCTATGTGTATATAAAGAGTTCATCGTTTTTTATATCTCTGTTGTGTTCCATAATACGATCTCTAAGCTCCCTAATAGTTTTTCCTACATAATATGCAGGACAAGATATGCAAGTAGCCAGATATACCACCATTTTTGTGTTACAATTACAGTAACCTGGGCATTTAATAGATCTGCCATAATTCTGTACCACTGCATAAGGGCCATCATTCACGTATTTGCAAATCCTACAGAGACCGCATTTACTCATTTTGGACATTTTGTACAACTGATTATTGTTGTTACTCTCCAAATATTCTTTTAGATTCTTGACTCTACAGTAAGTGATCTTGGGATAGTTACCTAAAATATTAATAAACTCCACCTTGTTGTTAAACACACTAGCCCATGTCTCGTGTAGTATATTAACTACTGAAAAAGAGGCTTCATTGTAGGGTAATATGAATGCATCCTTTTTATTCATAATTTTAATATTAGTTGTTTTTGATGAGGCATTTTATTGTCCAAATTTAAATAATTGGTTTATACAAAAGGTCCCTTTTAACCAATATCTCATTCCTCACTTTGAGTAATTTCTAAGGATAGCCTCTGTCCATAAACATATACATGAGTTTGTCTATTTCAATGGAAAGTTTTGTATCATCACTTATAATACGGGATAACCTGACCATCTGTCCTTTAACCAGGTTCCTTTTTTGAAAATGAGGGTGGCAGCTACCATAGTGTAGAAAAGAATTTGAATAAGTTTTCTTCCTAAATATATTTGATTCTATGCCATCCTCGTTTATGTGAAATGAGATATCTAAATACTCACAATCATTATCATATGCTTTATTTGTAAAAGTCAGAAAGGTAGATGTAGTTTCGAGAAATATTATAAAATCTGATATTTCCTCTTTATTACCTTTCCAGAAAATGAGTATATCGCCCAGGTACCTGCAATAAAGTACTATATTAGGCCAAAACCTGGAAATAAAGATGCATTGCGTCTCCCATTGAGCTAACACTAAGTTGGGATATATGGGTGCACATCTGGCACCCATAGCTACACCTGTACTCTGTCTGAAATATTCACCATCCATAAAAATGTAATTATTTTCTAAGACCATTTCAATTAACTCAGTTATTAATTTACGTTTGACTGTATGCATATCACTAAAATTGGACAAACTAGCTTCAAACATTTCTAATCGATGTGGTAGAACTGAAAATAAATTAACGATATCTATTGTAACCATAATGGTGTCCTGGTTTGTAACAGCTGCATGTTCTCTAATAACATCAAGGCAGTGCCAGGAATCTTTAAGGATTTGTGGTAACTGTATTAAGGTGTCTTTACAATTAGCTTCCACTTTTGAGCCTTTAGCTGAGACAATAGGCCTACAAGGTGGACTGTTGGTATTTTTATGAATTTTGGGAATACCAAAAATGGATGGGGTGATGGGAAACTCAACCATTAAGTATTCATATTCATCCTTGTCAATCATACAATCTAATAAAAATTCATAAAGTTGCCAATCCACCGTGGTGTAGGCCCTACACATTTCATATTTCGACACCTTTTCATAAGTTTCACAATCACTTAATATGTTAGTCATTTTATTTAAATAATCTATCTTAGATATCACCACTACACCACCACCCTTGTCTGGTTTCATAACTCTGAATTTATCAGTAGTTGTCAACTCTTTTAAACAAAAGATCTCAGCTGTTGCTAAATTGTCATCCATTAAAGTTGATTTTTTAAGAACTCTTCGAATTTGTACTTCACATAACATTTCAAATAAATGGATCATAGGGTTCTACAGGGGTATGAAAGTACTTGCTCTTTTTAATCTAAAACTGCTAGAATCGGGTTCAATTCCATTATTGATGTTGGCAAAAAACATATTTAGATTCAATAGTCTCGTATACAGCTTCAAATTAATTAAAATTTTTCCTATATCGTGTTTAAAATTAGGAACATATGTAAAACCTTTTTTTAAAAAGTGTAACATAATTAGAACAGAAATCAGTATCGGTAAAATTTTATACTGAGAACCCACCATCCACTATAACAGAACAGCAATCTCTTTGTTGGGCACTAATACTGTCACCATCAGTGGTGTGAACAGTGCTGAAATCAATAATTGTACCATCACAACATTCAGTAACATTAAAATAATCTCTATCACATACTAATTCATTTAGCTCATTGGTCTTATTATCTAAAAATGGTGTAAGCAAACCACAACAATAATGACTTTCATTTAATAGTGTGAATTCATCCTGTATACTGGTGCATTTTTGTAAAGGTTCTGCTGGCGTTGCTGACCTTCATAACGGTCGCGTAGCCATTCCGACCTCCTCAAAATTGGTTCCTCTAAATAAACCTTGTCATCATCATTATATGTATGTGCATGCATATTTCTTGTATTGTGATTATGTCTGTTGTACCCTTCTGTATTATATTGTTCCGTATTATTATGTCTCTCTAGGGGATCGAAAGTGTCAATTTGAGAGACTGTTAAACGCTTACTATATTTAAATTCTTTAAAGGGCGTATAATCGCTACTGTCCCTTAAAAGTTTTTTATTCTTAATTTCTAACCCCTTACTAATAAACCTATCCATATCATTAATTATATTGTCTAAACAATGTTTATTGAATTCAAATAGCAGATCATTGCATATACTTTTATCTAAATTGGTTATTATTACATTCAATTTACCAAGCTTTATGTTGTTGTTACGTATAATCAGTCTCATTAAGTCCATACCTGTTCTGTCGAACTGTTTCAACAAATCATCAAAACGTTCAGTATCTTGTTCAAAACCAAAAGGTAATTTAAATAAATGTAACCCCTTTGGCACTTGTTCCAATTCCAAAGATCTTTCAAGAAAAACATTGTCCATCTGCAAAGATTTAAAAGATTTGAGTACCTTTTCAAATTCTGATAATTGTTTATTTAGATTCCCCATGTCTTTGTTATTAGTTTTGAGTACCATTGAAAAACTAGGTGCTAGTAATAAATCCTTAAAGTCTTGAAGTAATGAAGACCTCAACTTTTGAGATTGTGTTTCTTTATTGTAATGACATTAGCGGAACTTTGTGCTGGAGTTTGTTGGGGGAATGGAATAGCTTGTGAGTTCTCTATTTAAACTTTCTTTGTAATTTACTGTGTTAAATTTGGTGTTTTGTATGGTTAAAACTTATAATTTTCTTCTTACCGTTTCCATTTATTTGCATTTTGCGTTTATAAATACTGATTCCAAATGTGTTGTAAATCCTCTACTGTTTATGCAATTTACTGTACCGCATTGTTTCCCATTGCATGAAGTGGACTTCTTCATTAGTTTAACTGTCACTTTTCAGTTTTTAGTTGTCATCGCCACCTTTCCTATCACAACAGTAATTTATCTGAGTAAGATTATTTGTTTTGTATCAGTTTTGCCTTTCCTTTAATTGATTGTTCCACGATTTGTCTAAAATGTCTTTTCATGTTGGATTCTAGTTATAACCGTATCAGTGACATTGATTTTTTTACATTGGAAAGTAATGAACTTTAAATGTTGATTGAAGTGCTGACTCGGGGCATCCCACTGGTCATACATCTTTTGCGGATATACTGACCTGCCCTTATTTTTTATGTAATAGAATCATATAGGGTGTTTCTGTCAAAGTTTGGTACAAGATATGGTTCAATGTCTTGCCTTGCCCTGATAATTCACTGGAACAGGCTTCACGGCACATTGGAGACTGGTATGTCCAGTTGAGTTAACTCGTTTAACTCCACTTTGGATATTTTGATGTTAATTGTAGCTAGATTCTGTTCAACAATTTGCCCCATAGATTCCTATGGTTTGCAATAATTTCTGCTCTCACACCCTGTTCAGAAAAAAATGATTCCTTACATTGATTATCCTGTCTGGAAGAACTAGATCTTCACACCCTCTCATAATCACTTGTGGTTTCCACACCCATCTCTTTTTGTTTACATGCATCAGTTCCCTTGAAATCTATATCTAAAAATGAATGCAAACAGCATCAGTTACCGATATGACACTCATTTTAATTTTGCTCACTAACAGATACTAATTTTAGAGTGTCTTTCATATCTCATGTTTCTGATTTTATATTCTTGCACCATTTATCTATACTTGGTGTTCTTTTTTTCATTTTGCCTTCTTAATATTTCCATTTGTTTCCATTTTAATATTTTTATTGTCCTCATTTATTTTTGCAATATTTTTATGTAATTGAGAAGGACCTATACAATTCAACTAGTTATCTTCTTATGTATAGCACAGAAGTCGAGCATTTTTAGTAAAAGTATTATTTTATTAGAAACCAGGATCTGTCCTACTTAATAGGTTCATAGATATAAAAATGTTATTCTTCAGACCAGTAGTTTTTTGTTTTACCATGCTAAGCTACTGCCCTCCATGCACCTAAAGTGTTCATCTTTTCCAGGCATGCATTGAAAATACTTGTACTATCTGTACAGGAATTATCTATTTCTACTACCATATCCACAACAAAATCATGTGCAACTGAATTTAAATTGATGTTTCCCACACGTAATGTCAGAGCTTCTTAAGGTAATCTTTGCACAACCACCAAACTCAGTGTCCCACTTTCCTGCTTTCACCCAGTAGTCAATTAACCAAACGGCGCCCTCCCTTTGCAATTCCTGGATCCGCCACTGTATTGTATACCTGTGCATATTGGTCTGTATATTGTACACCTGTGCATACTAAAAAACAGTGCTTAGCAGTTCTGCATTTAACGTGACTGCCTCAGGGGACCAGCTACTAAACAGAGCAGCAGCTAGCCTTGCCTCATATTATTTTATTTAGAATGTGTATAAATATACTACACTTTTTTATCTGAACTTAAGTACTTTAAACTAGAGTTCCACAGGTCATACATGTACTCTCCCTTATAAGTAGTAGTAAGGAAATGAAGAAACGTCACATCCTTCCTAACGTGTTAAAACCCACAGATACCACTAATGCAGAGAAATGCTGTCATACATCCAACTTACCTCTTTTAAACAAAGATCATGTTTCCTTTACTCCTCATACTAACTTAAACCATTGCTATATTCAAGGTAAGCTGGGAGTGAGAAAGAAGAATATGGCATAGTCATAGCGGGGGGGGGGAATAGAACAGTGGTAGGAAGGGTTTGAAATGAAAGCAATACACTTACACAAGTTTTACAAATCAACAAACTTGTTTTCATGTAAAGATACACTTATTTTCATATCCATATAAAAATAAATTAGCAGCAAGGCACAAAGAAAATCAGAAACTGTATCTGTGTGGAGCTGGTGGTGGGGGGTGTTGGCATGAAACCCAGGAAAAACCTTCATCAATCCCATTTAACAATATTACTGCAAAATCATATTAACAAAATACAGGAACATTAAAGAGAAACACAATTCCTTTCTATATTTAATCTTTACTTATCATTCAAACAGCAAGAGCTAAGATAAGATAGCAATGAATTAGACAAAATCTATTTAAAGATGCATAACATTAGAACAAGACAAAACCAGACTAAACCTTACAAGGAGAGATGAGAAGCCAAGTAATTTGTTTCATAGGACTCTGAGCTTGTGTTTTCTTTTTTCTGACACAAACTGAAATCTGCCAGGACAAGTCTGCTACACAGTACCTGAATTACACAACATTTATATAACTGCTGAAAAATGACAGCACACATGGTTAAGGCAACAAGTTGCTAACAGAATGATCATGTGGAACCTTTCTTGTCAGGCTTCTACTGAAAAGGGGTTTTCATGCCCATCAGTCAATCCTGGTTAACAAATGCACAATTACAAAATAAAATAAATACAAATGATAAGGTTTACAGTGTTTTTCTTGCACCCAGACCTAATGTACCTCTGGCAGAATTAAATAACACAAGTCATCTGAAACATACTAAAAACTGAAAATCGTAATATGTAGTAAACCTAGTTAACCAACAGTACAAAACAAATGTGAAATAAATCAGTATAGGAAATGAAGACAATAAAAAGCAATAGAATCAAAACCATCAGACATATCTGACAAACGAGAGGCACCAATAAACAGGAAAAAAAAGATGTATAACCACTTTGTTCAGGTGGGACCAGTTAGTAACAGAAGTGAAGACAAGAAAGAATCATGGAGAAGAAAGACTTCCTATGGAACTACAAGATAGAAAAAAAATACGTTTCTAAGGGAGGTGACGTAAGTTAGTGAACAAAAACAGCAGCTTTGCTTGCTGATGGCAATAATAAAAACACAGGAAGGGGACATACTTTTAGCACATACTTCAGCAACGTCCAAGGAAGAAGGATTGTTGCTTCAACTTTAACCTGCCCAAATTTAAATGAAAACATGCCTCTCATAAGTTTTGAGATGATATCAATGTTTCTCAATGCTCCAAGAACGGAAAAGATTGTTAACACTGATCAGTCTCACAGAAATATTCCATTAGACTGCTTTAAGTTTAATTCAGAAGGTCTGGGTCTCAGAAGTACCTTTATTGATAATTAGTCTAAACACTGAAAAAGGCTTTGACAGGGTGTAGTGGTACTGGATTAATTTGGCCTGCTGAGTTAGTTTGGCCATTTGATTGCTACACTGTATGAGGGGGGCAGTGGCCAGGGTTAAGGTCAATAGTGAGCAAAGGAATCAGGCAAGGTTGTACCACCCCGCCCCCTTGCTTTGTTGTATGTAGAGCTACTATCAATGGCTTTGAGGAATTTTCAGTTTAAGGAGTTCAGGGTGGGGAAGAGGCGGGTACAGTCTTGCTATAGCATGATGATCTGTTAATTTATTTGTCTAACCCAGAGAGAGGACAAGAGGGTTTGCTTGACTTGCTTCAGGGATTTTGGGACGAACTCTGGGTACAAAGTCAATGTGGCAAACACAAAGGCTTTAGCAATAAATTACTCCCCTCAGAGAAACTTTGGCAAATGAGGAACTCTGTGAAACTGACATATGACCCTCTTCTTATGAAGTGCAAAATGTTTTTGCTAAGGTGGTTATGTTTGAATTTGGAACTTTCCCAGACAGTAAGAACTTTCCTGGTGGATCTACTCCCATAGATTCATTCTTACCAGCCCAAATGACCCCAGATAAACATTTCTTTATGGGTTTGAAAAGTTTTGTGAAAGTGGCAGAGCTAAAGATTCTTGGTAAAAGATAGTGAAGCCAGATTATTGTGGTGACTTTGGAGTCTCAGACACTGAGGCTTACTGGACAGCAGACCAGCTGTGACTTCTCCTAAGTCGGTCCACTTAGCAGGAGGAATTGGGATGGGTTAAATAATGCAAATATGTGACCAAAAGAGGAAGCGAAGGGAGGAGCTGTTTTGGAATTGGACCTGGTTAGGGAATAATTACAGGGTATATGGAATAGTTGAAGGGCTTGACAGAATTCTCAGAATGCACAGCGTATGGAACTAGAAGGAAGTTCTGCAGCCACTAACAGTTAGCCACTGGGGAGCGCTGGAATTTGCTACAGCTCTACTCAAATTTGGCTTCCCAGATGAATTTCTGTTTTTTAGGAATAAGTTATGAAACAGAGTGGGGAAATTATTCAGGAGGAAGAAACTAAAGACAAATGGGATCGATAAGGGGAAACACTGGTTAGTGTACTGACCCCTCTCTTTTGTGTGTGTGGGGGGATGTAATACTGCAGTCTTTGCCAACAGATGGCAAGATCCTAAAGTGGGACTTGCTTCTGTGTGAATGGAGGGGCGGCTCTGCAATGAAAAAAAAGATAAGTGAGCTCGATCTATGGGGCACTGTAAGACAACGGAAATGAAACAGATCAGAAATAAAGACTGGAATGGGTAAGATCCTTACAAATGGAGGTATCATTGTGCTGCCAGAACAGTGTACTTAGGAATGTTAAGGAGCAACAGACTTTGTAAAGATTTTTTATGTTTGGCTGGAAGTGCCTCCACAGATATTTCAATACACCATGGAGACTTAGTAGGAACTCCTAGCAGGTGACAGAGATGTCTGGGTGATGTACTAGAAAACCTGTGGCTGTATTTTCAGAATGTCCCAACATGCACACCCATCTGAATGGAAACAAATCGCACTCCTAACTTTACCCAAGATGGCAACAGATGGAGGAGGAACTGAGCAGCATGTATGAATGAATGCAGTTGTATTCCTCGTAGTGAGGGAACTTTGTGACATCTGAGGGGTAACCAGCCACAGCTGAGGTTTGGAAATAAAATAAGAGCTGCAAGATGCAATGCTGTACTACAAACAATGTCACAATACAAGTACAAGCAGCTCATAATCTCATACAGTATGTCAACAACATTAAAAATAACCAAGTACAGACAGATGCAACATGCATGTGAGAAGCAGCAGGGTGGCAAAGCAGCATTAAAGCTTCATCAGGCAGCACAGTTACAAAGTTTTAAGGACCGTCTATAAACAGAGTTTGCTAAGCAAAAAATAATGGTATCACAAATAAATCATTAGCATGACAGTATGGCCCCCCGTTATTATAGCGGTCAGACTTGTTACTATTACATAAACCATGACACTACTATTAGAGGCCCATAGTAAGGCATCCAATTTAGAATAACCATTAGAATAGAAACAAACTAGGTATCAGGGAGGTATACACACAAGCTACAAAAGCAGCCAGAACATGGAACTCATCTTAAGTACAGGGGTTCCGTTTTTTCATTTAGAGAGGGATTTAGACGGAAGTGACTTAATTGAACCTACATTATTTACAGGCATTAATGAGATCCAAAACAGTGTACGTTTCACCCCAAAAGGGATCAAACTTGGTAAAAGCCATATGTAAAATTGGAAACTGATAAAGTCAGTGCAGCAGCAGCCATATTTCAGAAGAATATTAAGTTGGAATTAATTTCTAATGGTGCTCATACCAAGTTACTTAAATATCTGACAGTCCTGCCACCATAAAAACTCTAAAACGTGCAGCAGGATGTAACACACACTACAAACATGGCCTTTTTGTGTGCACCAATCATCACATGCAAGAATGCCATGCCAAAACTGTCCTCGGAGTCAACTTAAGGAAATCTGTGTACTGGCTGAAGTGCTCTATAATTCTGACTAACAATTCTTTGCTAGGTTCCCAAACAATGCAAATATTGTCATTAAAATTACTGTACCTTTGTGTGTGCTTGCTAAAGGCAGACTTTGGGAAATGCTCCGATTTCCAATAAGCCAGTAGAACATTTGCTAAGCTGGGCTTCACTACAGCTCCTATTCTAAATCTGCTTGTTTGTCTTTAACTGTGGGCTTTAAAGGCACAGGAATTATTAGTGAATACCAGATGTAAAAGAGAGCAAAGGGTGGCTATACTGTATGTGAAGTGTATTTTATTCTTGGAACAACAGTCAGAGCTACAGCTGGCATATGCGAAGGCCCAGTGTTGCTCCTTAATCTGGCACATCTCAACAGTAGGTTGAGGAATGAAAAATGAAAAGATCTAGTCTCCAACATGGCACTTATCCTTATGAGGAGCAGCACCAGGTCCTATTACTCTATGTCCTCATACTCAGAGAAACAAAAATAAAGGCCACTTTCTAAAAGAGGAGCAACATGTCCCTAAACCCTCACAATTATGAGAGAGAAAAAATGTATATTCCCTTACCTGGAGACAGAAAAACTGAAAATGAAAACAACAACAACAAAAAAAAACCCTGATCTTCCAGTAAACCCCCTGACAACTTCAGCCCAAGGGTGGCTACCCCCTTCATCTCACCCTAGATATGTTTCTGGCAACAGTGACCTAATTACCTCATTGATGTAAATGTGTAGCAACACACCTGTGACTATGGAATACAGGTATAAAGCCTAACTACAGCCCAGGTGACCCAAGGTCAAGTAGCAGCTTGAGCATTTCATGATGCAGGAAGAGGGGGGGGGAGATAATGCCCATTCTATGGAAGAAGGGGAACCAGCCCTCCCAAGTTGCCTTTCCTGATGGAGACTGGAGAAACAACCACAAAGAATTTCCTGTGGTTGTCCAGGAAAGTTCTATGGAAGTTAGCCGCTTGCAGAAGAGTAAGTGGAGGGTAAGCATTGCATAATCCACCCCTGAGCTGTCACTCAGAGGTTGCACGCGGGGGGTGGGGGGGTATAAAATACAAAAATCCCAAACCACCTTGATGGCTGCCTAAATGAAATTTTAAATTCACAGAGTCCAGGATGTACAACAGTGCCCTTTGAGCCAAGGGGTTCAGCATATATTCCAAGTAAATCGCTAAAGGTTCCATAGAAAATCCTCAGCTAGCCACAATATATCTGAGAGAAGAGGTTTACTTGTTTGTTTCTGTTGGACTTTGGAATACCAAATATGTGGGGTAATCTGGGATGTTGTAAATAAAAAACAGTATCTTGGGTCTGGTTACAGTTAGATTTTCCAATGGTCTCAGAGAATACTACAATCTCTTCCTTGCTGAAGAATGCACAGAACATATGGTCAACCAAGGTAAGGGTGGTCATGATATCGTACAGTCAATGGTATTCTGGGTGACCATGCAGCTCACCATCTACCTTAATCACTCTGATGTAGGGGTCTTTCCAAAGGTCCTTTCAAAGCACTGAGCTCCAATGAATGTTGAAAAACCTCCTGCTTGGAGGTTTATTAAGAGGTTGTATGATTTTTCTCTCATACAGACTGCCTTAAAGTTCTGTAAGGTAGGGTGAGCGGGGGGGGGGGGTTATAGGCTGAGTCGCACCCAATATTGCATAGGTTTATCTAGACTGTGAAATTTAACTTGTATTTTTAAACTGTTAATATACAGCTTCAGATGCACATGGTACCCAAAGTGTTTACACTATCATGGCCAATAAAAGCTATTTTTTTAGAATATTTAGGCCTTAAAGGTATGGCTCTTTTATTTATTTGACATTTGTTAACTGGGTTGGTCCAAATGAGCCAGAATACCATTTTCAGTGGAGACCCGAGGAGAAAAGCTCCAGTACAGAAACAATTAATTTTAATACAGAAGCAAAAAAAATACAATAGGTAAGCTAAAAACGTTAGATAAATGAAATAAAAACATACTTCTTTTTTTACAGCAAGGATAAAACTGTAGGTAATATACAGTGGTTATAAAAAGTGTACACACCCCCTGTTAAAATGTCGAGTTTTTGTGACATAAAAAATGAGACCACAATAAATCATTCAAAAATTTTCCCACCTTTAATGTGACCTATAACCTGTACATTTCAATTGAAAAACAAACAAATCTGTTAGGAGAAAAATATAAAAAATAAAAAGCATACAATAAGCTGGTTGCATAAGTATGCACAACCTTAAACTAATACTTTGTTGAAGCACCTTTTGATTTAATTACAGCATTCAATCTTCTTGGGTAGGAGTCTATCAGCATGGCACATCTTGACTTGGCAATATTTGAACACTCTTCCTTGCAAGTGCTCCAAATCTTTCAGATTGCGACGGTATCTCTTGTGCACAGCCCTCTTCAGGTGACCCCACAAATTTTCTATTGGATTTAGGTCTGGGCTCTGGCTGGGCCATTCCAAAACTTTAATTTTCTTCTGGTGAAGCCATTCTTTTGTTGATTTGGATGCATGCTTGGGGTCATTGTCATGTGCTGAAAGGTGAAATTCCTCTTCATCTTCAGCTTTCTAGTAGATGCCTGAAGGTTTTAGGCCAAAAGTAACTGGTATTTGGAACTGTTCATAATTCCCTCCACCTTGACTAAAGCCTCAGTTCCAGCTGAAGAAAAGCAACCCCAAAGCATGATACTGCCACCACCATGCTTCACCTTGGGGATGGTGTTCTTTTGCTGATGTGAAGTGTTGTTTTTGCGCCAAACGTACCTTTTGGAATTGTGGCCAAAAAGTTCAGCCTTGGTCTGATCAGACCATAACACATTTTCTCACATGCTTTTGGGAGACCTGATGTATTGTTTTGCAAATTTTAGCCAGGCCTGGATGTTTTTCTGTGTAAGAAAAGGCTTCTATCTTGCAACCCTACCGCATAGTCCAGACATATCGAGAATACGGGAGATTGTTGTCACATGTAGTACACAACCAGTACTTACCAGAAATTTCTGCAGCTCCTTCAGTGTTGCTGTAGGTCTTTTGGCAGCCTCCCTGACCAGTTTTTATCTTGTCTTTTCATCAATTTTGGAGGGACGTCCAGTTCTTTGCAGTGTCACTGTTGTCCCATATTTTCTCCACTTTTTGATGACTGTCTTCACTGTGTTCCAAGGTATATCCAATGCTCTGGATATTTTTTGTACCCTTCTCCTGACTGATACCTTTCAACAATGAGATCCCTTTGATGCTTTGTAAGCTCTATGCGAACCACGGCTTTTGCTGTATCAGGCAACTGAGTAAATATCAGGAAAATCCTACTAGGACAGCTTAACTTTATTTGGGGGTTAATCAGAGTCTCTTTAAATGATGGCAGGTGTGTACCCAAGAAGACTGAATGCTGTAATTAAAGGTGCTTCAACGAAGTATTATTTTATGGGTGTGCACACTTATGCAACCAACTTATTGTACATTTTTTTTTATATTTTTTCCCTAACAGATTTATTTTTCAATTTAATTGTACAGGTTATAGGTTACATTAAAGGTGGGAAATGTTTTGAAATGATTTATTGAGGTCTCATTTTTTTATATCACAAAAACCTGGCATTTAGCAGGTTAGGTCTTGCTCAAGATTTTCCAGATTTCAATGAAGGCTTGGGTGTCTGCTTCTGGTGGGCATTCTCTCTACTGCTATGGTAGATGAAGCAGATGTGTGTCATGAGACTATTTCAGTTCTAAGTGTGCTTTGTGGACTTGCAGAGGGCATACGGCCAAGTACCTTGGCTGCTGTTTTTACTGTTATTTACAGTCACTCAATATATGTTGAAACTTTCTGCCTGACTTGTTTATCCCTATTTCGGAAGATTTTCTGCTCTTTTTAACATTCCAATACCATGTACCATCGCCCATTTTTGCATAGCGAGGCTGTAGTTATTACTTCTGATCTGGTCTAACTTTGGAGTTTGTTCTCAACTGTACAATGAATTACCACAGACCAATGTTAATATTTTCTGCCCTCAAATACTTGATAACAGTGCTATTAGAAAAAAATTCACAATACCACGCGTCTATTTATCATTGTTTAAAATGTTTAAGTCTGCTTAACTTAGAATAGGGGTGGCCCAAATTTCAATTTACTGAAATTCAGCAACTCAAGATATTGTTTTTCTTTTTTCTTTTTCGGTATTCTTATCTTTACCTAAAGGTCTCCTTAAACAAACTTCACTATCTGTGCCAGAATGCACTTCTAATAATAACTAAATCTAAAAATGTAAGCCACATCTACTTTTCTGTCTGGATGCCTTCATATTCTTATAGAACTTGCTTTCACGTCTTGAGTTTTCCTATTATTATAGTCACACTGCCCATCTTCATATACACATAAACAGTCAGCAAAGGGCAAGATTACAAGCAATATATATTTTTGACAATTTAGCCACTAATTAAAGCTTGTTTCTTTTTCATTCTTTTGTGGGGAGAGATTAAACTAGAACAAATAGTAACAGGCATAAAAAAACAAACTCCAGTTGTGGAGGCAGTGATATTGTTACTACGCTTTTGTGCTGTGCTGCCCATTTTGGTGTATTTGGTCAAGCAGCATGTGCTTGTGGGAGGAAACAAGAGTATCCAGAAAAAAACATAAATGTTCACATAAACAATATCTGGAAGTCAGGACTGAACTCAGGACCCTGAGGCTGTAAGGCAGAGACCTTAGGCCTGAGTCACCTCTCTCCCAATGCCAACTGAATATCCGCATCTAAAATCCATATCCTGAGATGCATTCTACTTCAGCAACGCCTGCATCTTTTCTGCCACAATGCATAATAAGTCAAACTCAAAACTTATGAAGGATAAGTATTTACACATAAAGGTTTTCTTTTCAAACTTTTAATGGCATTTAGCCTCATTTCTATGGCCTCTTGCATTTTACTTTAGCTGAAGTTTGCAGTGTACTATCACACTTGGTAACACCTTCTCAGCCCAATGTGAAACCTGCTTACATTTTCTACGGCAGAGTATGTTCCATTCTGTATCTACATGCACACGCATCCTCATCTATTTCTGTCTCTAAATCTTTTCTCAAACCACTAATTTTAAATACAGCTTTAAGATTAAATATCTACTGCTGCATGTTTTTCTTCCATGAAAACATGCCAGCTCTTGACAGGAAATGTCAGACATGCTGGCATCGTAATCACCCTCATTATGAAAAATCATAGGGGGGATGTCTTCCTGTGACTAAATCCATTTCTAGGCCCCACTCTTATTTTAGTTCAGGGGTCAATCATGTAAAAGAAAAACACATTTCCAGGGCTCTTATTACAGCTTGCCCTGCAAATTACACGTAAATGGCACAGAGTGAGTGAGGAAATGTCTCAATACAAAAAATGTAATCAAGAGAAGTTGTCACTTAAAATTACAGCTGAGACTGAATACAGCTTATTATATATCACAGGCTAGGTTACCTGAAATTTATTTATCTATTTTTAATACTGTTTTTATTCCTCATGCTTGCTGTCCATCATTTATAAAGCAAAACTGGTTAAGCTCATTTTATTAGGGTTCTTAATGTTTTGCAAATAGTGTAAATTATGCAAATTCTGATAAGCTGTATTAAGAAATTTACATTTATGACAGATATAAAAATAGCACAATTAAGGGTATTCAAACCAGCAAATATGTCCGTTTGACAAAAAGTATTCAAGTAAACTGTATTTCTTGTCTATGTGCAATACATATATGCTAAATGCTGCATATGATAACCAAGTGTGATGGGTCCCTACTCTGGGCCAGCAATCAAGGATACTCAATCCTCACCATTGACTCCGGTGAAGGATGGTCACCAAGAGCAAAATTGGATTCATATAGTATCTTCACATGCAACTCCCTGCACCAAGCACAATTTCCCTTAACAGCACACATGGAGCATGCTCCAGACCTGGAGCTGGACTCTCCTTCCCTCTCCAGACCCACACAAAACTCCACACTGACCACTTTGGAGCTCCCAGTAGCTGACACACACACTTGGATATTTGAGTTTCTCACACACACATATACACCTGGGAAAATATGGCACAGATTTACTAGGTGTGCCCCTTTCTTCCCAGACTCTGAGGTAATCACACTACCACCCTAAGGCTCTTACAAAGGGTACCCATTTATACTGTGAAAAATGAATACTAATACAAACAGTAGGGTGTGATCAAAGCAGCATAGCTTTCAGGAGTGGACAAAGTGTCACTAAAACAAGCATAAGTACTCTCAAGATGTTAAAAGAATTCTCTAAAGGATCAGCCACAATAAAAGGTATTAAAATATTTAATGATAAATAATTAAACAGAAAACTGGAGAATACTGAATACAATAAACAACAGAGTCTCAACCCCAGAGATATAAGCAAAATTACACAGTTGGATGGTTTCTCACAGATGCAGAAAATGATGCTAAACTATTCTCACTAAATGTCCCTGAATAACTAAAGAATTACTGTTCTCTGACTACTTAACTAAAGCAAAGCAAGCTGATTTGTGCTGAGTCTCTTACCACTGCAAAACCCAGATGATGTCTCTCTTTGTGTGTGTGGATGTGTGAGATATATATCATGTCAGAAATCTTTCCTGTCTTGTTCTAAATTGCTGCTGCAAGAGTTCCCAAAGAACCCAGATACTGGTTAGAGGTTGAGATGACCTCTGGTCACCTGACTCTGGTACAATACACACAGAGAGCTTTGCTAAGATCTGTGGCAGCATCTGAAAGCTATAACACAATTTCAGACTTTCCACCCTTCCAGGGTTCTCTGATGAACATATACATTGGATCAGTTACAACAATGCAACCTAATATACATGCATACATTCTTTCTGTCCAGCAAGACCTACTGTTGATGAATTTTTAACACAAGTAACTTGACAAATATATTTTTAACTCAAACATCTGTACAAATCAATGTGATAGTCAAATAACATAAAATTCTTTACAAAACTCCAGTTAGTTGTGCTGGCACATGTACACATCTACTGCCCTACTCGCCCTGGCACAGATGGTACTACCTTATAACATCACAGCAAATTGTGACTTTTTTGCTAAAATAATAACTGTTTATATGTTGCACGAGAGTCAGTGTATTTTCAGTCCAGTTATGTATTTTATTTCTTTTAATCAACTCTTAGTAGTGTCCAAACTTAAAAACAACTCGCTTATTTGTATAAATGATCTGAAAAAAAGTAAATCAAGTAAAAAGATTAACAAGTAGTTCTGTAGGGTAGAAAAAAAAATGTAACTTCTCTGTTATACATCCAGCAATCATAAATGAACATCATAGTTATTTAGAACAATATTAGATCATATAATATAGCATGCTAAAATACTTTTAATGATTTAGAAAGCAGAAACTTTGTACTTAAAGCCACAGAAAGCAATTGAGAAAATAAATGAAATGAACATAAACAAGCATAGATAATGTCAGAACAGAAATGTTTATGGCGATATCACTGCCTGACTGACTGACTGACAATAAAGTTGTACTTACTAATGACCATGCAGTCTACCTACAAGGCAAAGCTCAAGTGGGTACATTTTGTTAAGAGACAGTAAATCTGCTTCCATTCATAAGATTCACTTGATTTTTCGTAAGTATAAAACAGAAAATAAAAACAAAACGCAAGTATCACAATACACTTTCACCATAAAGGCTTCATTAGGCAGATACAAACAACCAAAGCTGAGTCCATTTATACTGATAGTGAATAAATCACATGTTGCTATTTGACTTGATTATGCAAAAGCCTTAAATAAGGCTTTAAAGTTACCATGTCATTAAGACCAGGGGTAATATGAGCTCTGAACTCGAACATCCATTTGAGTTCTTCATATTCAGTGAGGTCTTTCATGCTGCCACCTCTTAAAGGTGTTGGTAGTGTTTTCAAAATTGCAAACCTAAAAGTGCGAGTTCAGTGTTGTGAAACATTTTCAGACAGTTTCAAGTCTTTTCAGGATATAAAATTAACAAAGGTAAAACAAAAGGTATAGTCAAATAATGCACCAACACACAAACTGGTTTGGCAAAATCCATTTTTAAGGGGGGGGGGCAAGATAAGATGAAGTACTTAAGAGTATTGATTAAAAAGGCTTGTGTTATGGCAGCTAAGGCTATTTCGGAAGAGACTAACAAAAGCTGAGAAACTGGAAGCTCTTGTTTATTGATATTGATAGTAAGACAAACTGCAGTGAAAATGTTTGTAGTCCCTTTATTTTATATACAAGTCAGGTATATCTTTAGCAACTAGATGAGAAGTTGAGGACAACAATTAAAAAACAGTTGAAGGAACTTATCTGGGAGGGGAAGAAGGCAAGAGTTAAGCAGGATAAGTTGATCCTCGCAATAGTATCAGGTGGTTTAGGAATAATTGAAGGGATATTTTAGAGCTATGCAATTAAAGCTTGTTTAAATAACACAAGAAAGAGGTTATAATTCAATGTGAAAAGGTGTGATGATGAAGGGGGGATCAAGAAATAAGGAGATAGTGGAATTCTGGATGCAGATCCATAAGGGGAATAATTACAATCATGCAGAACATTATATTCATACACTGCGGTGGTGGTGCTGCGGTAGCATTGTCGCCTCACAGTAAGACGTTGTCCTGTTCGATTCTCAGCTAGAGTGTCTTCTGTGTGGAGACATGCATGAATGGGCGTACGTTCGTTGAAGGTTGTGCGTCAGAGCTGGCAAATCAGCATGTAAAAATCTACTGCCAATCATTAGTGGACCGGAGTTCCGCTGTGGCGACCCCTAACCGGGAAAAGCCGAAAGACACAACAACAAAAGAATATTATATTCATAAAGTTGCAGAATGTATTCTATGATTTAAGCCAACATGGGAATAGAGAAAGAAGATTCTGCTGACAGGGATATCTGTTAAGTTGGAGTACAGAAAACAGGCAAGAGGGGGCTAGAATTTACTGCAGAAAACTGGAAGAGGAACCAAGATACTGGGAGCAAGTAACTAGAGAAGGAAAGGTTACACAGTGGGATGAGGTAAAGAAGACGTTTGGACCACGGGTTATGGACTGCCTTCCCTACCAGGGATTGATATCAGAGTATAGTCAACGAGAAAGGGATAAGGGAATCCTGAGTGTAAGGCCTGCTGTAGAATTTTTAGTCAAATCTAGAATGGAAGCTTCTATTAAAAAGGGATAATTAGTAGGGCATATAAAGTAGTACATGATAAGTGCAAGAATCAATTAGAAGAGATTAGAAAAGACTGAGAAGAGAATGGAAAAGGAAGTTACACGGGAACAATGTGACGATAATGTATGGCTCCCAAGCATGCAATAAAGTCAAGAAGTTTTACAATTTTTGCTTGGAAGGTGTCTGCATAGGTATTTTTACAATCCAAGCAGAACTCAAAGAATTTTTCCTCAGCACATGTTGGAGGTGTGATGGTGAAAAAAGAAGTAACTTGGAACATGTTTTTTGGAAGTATAATCAGTTGGCAGATGTAAAAAAAAATCCCTACAAAATACTTTGTCAGAAATATTGGGGAGCAAATGGCTGTAACTAAAGAAATGCCTCTTTTTAGCTGAGGCATAGGCTCTGAATTGCCTAGACATAGTAAGGCCTTGTTAAGTTTAATTCTACTGACTGACAAAAAGCAATTACTAGAAAATGGAAATGAAGATGTAAACTAAAAAGAAGTTATGTACTTGCCATAACATTTCATCTGTGTTGTCAATATTCATTTATCTTTGGCATATGGTTCGGTTCTGAGCATCGGAACTGACTCAGCCATTAGTACAGCCTGTGAGAACCAATAACTTGCAAGCTTAAGTCCTACCCAGAATGCTCATCTCCAAGTTACCTTTAATAGGGTTTGCAAATAAAAATGTCAGGAGATAAACCTAATATCATATATGAAAAAACGTATGACTAGGACCAGATTTTGTTCCACCAGGAAGTCTGAATGGAAGGGGGATGGACGGTAGGGAACCAGGGATAAATAAAGATCAACAACACATATGGAATGTTATGGTAAGTACATCATTTCCTTATTTGATGTTGTCAATCTTCATTTATTCCTTGAAATATGACACAGAGTCCCCCGCTACCTTAGATCTTAGGAGGATTCAAAGAAGGATACTCCTGAGCACCATAGAACCAAAGGATGCTCTTCTCCTAGAGACCAAATCCAATTTGTAATGAGTAATGAAGGTATGTGGAGAAGCCCGTGTTTCAGCTGTACAAATATGGTCCATGGAAGCCTTAGAATGAAAAACTGCTGAAGTAGCTATGGCTATAGTGGAGTGTGCCTTGACAGTCCCAGGCAATTCAACTTTTCAATTGTTGTATATGAAGGATATACAGTCTTTCAGCCATCTAGATAAGGTGACCTTGGATACTGGCTTACCCATTCTGGTATTTGAAAAGGAGTTAAACAGTTGGTCAGATTTTCTAATGTCCTTCACAGAATCGCAATTGTCTATGAACATCTAATTAATGCAAGGAGTATTCACCTTTGTTTGAGAAACTGGGAAAGAATACTGGTAAACTGATTGTCTGATATTTGTTTCTGACACCACCTTCAGCAGAAATGAAGGATTCATTCTCAAGGAAACTCGGTCTTTGTGAAATATCAAATATGGTGGTTTGCAGGATAAGGCTAGAATTTCTGAAATTCTTCTGGCAGAAGTAATTGCTGCTACAAAAATATTTTTCCAAGATAAGAATTTCAGGTTGCATTTGGCAGCAGGCTCAAAGGGGGAATGTACTATTGTCTGTAACACTAAGTTAAGATCCCAGGGTACAAATAGATCCTTATATAAAGGTTTTAGCAATAAGGTCCCTTTTAAGAATGTTTTGCAAAGTTTATGAGACATTAATGAACATTTTTTTTAACCTGTTATGAAAGTTTGAAACAGCCACTAGCAGAACCTTAACAGTAGAGAGACAAGCTCCTTCTTCAAATAATAAAGCTAAAAATTCTAAGATTTTGTCGATAGGGGCAGAGAAAGCATCAATGTTATTATCACGAGCCCAATAGGAAAATCTCTGCCATTTACCTTGTAGAGCTTCCTAGTGGAAGGTTTGTTTGATACCAAAAGAATCTTATGAACTGTGGAAGATGGAGAATCATGCTTGGCAATTAATGGAACTGGAGAAGCCAAGCTGTCAGCCTGAGGTTTTGAAGGTCTGGGTGAACTAATCCCTCTGGATGGGATAGGAGATCTGGATCTGTGTCCAGAGTCCACTGTTATCAAATAAGGCCAAAGAAAGAAGAACCAAATCTGTACAGGCCAAAAGGGAGCAATGAGAATGACTTTGCTCTTCAACCTTATCACTTTCTTCAGGAATTGAGGGATTAAATAAAGGGGGGAAAGGCATACAGAAGTCCTGAGGGCCAATCGTGTAGGATAGCATCTCTCGGTGACTCTTCCAGAGGTGGGACCAGGGAAAAGTAGCTGCTGCACTTGTTGTTCAGGAGTGATGTAAATAGGTCACAGCAAGGCTGGCCCCACTGAAGAAATATTTTCCTCACCACTTTGGGATTGAGAGACCACTCGTGTGGCAGGAGAATGCATCTGCTCAGTTTGTCTGCTATCAGATTGGAACTGCCTGGAATGTGCATTGCTATCAGAAAGCAGTTGGAAGAGATCACCCACTGCCACACTCTGAGCGCATCTTGATAAAGGGGATACAACTTGGTTCCTCCCTGCTTGATGATGTACCAACCTACCGACATATTAGTTCTAGTACATTAATACGCAAGTTGGCCTCCATGGGGGACCAAGTGCCTTGGACAATCTTGCCCAGATAATGTCCCTCCACCCCATCTGGGAGGTGTCTGTGGTCACTATGGCTCGGGGTTGAGACGGAACAAAGGGATGCCCCAAGAAAATTTTATCTGACTGAATCCACCAAGCTAGGTCTTTCTTGCAATGATTGGTAATCAAAATCTGATCCGACACTGGCTGATACAGAATGGAACACTGAGAAGCTAGAAGCCACTGAACAATTCTCATGTGAAATCTTGCTAGAGAAACTAACGTAATGGCTGCCGCCATTGTGCCTAAGGCCAGTAAGACTAATCGTGTGGCTACACTCTTGCTCCTTACAATCTATTTCACCTGGCCTTTGATCTTTTGCAGTCTTGGAAGGGGAAGGGAAGCTATGCAAGTAGTGGCATTCAGCACTGCTCCGATGAACTCTAAAGTTTGTGTTGGAGTCGGTTGCAATTTTTCATAATTTACTATGATGCCCCGGTCGGCACAGGTCTGGAGAACATAGTCTCTTGCTTGCTCTAGAAGATACCTTTTGGGAGTATTAATGAGCCTGTCATCTAAGTATGGAAACACCTGGTATCCTTGCAGTCTCAAGTGAGGTGTTACTATTGCCATGCATCTGAACACCCTGGGGGCTGCGGCAAGGCCAAAGTGCAGAGCTCTGAACTGATAATTACAGGCTCCCATCCAGAAGTGGAGAAATCTCATTTTTATGTGATAATACGCGTCCTGAAGATCTAACAAGCACATCCAATCATCTTTTCCCTAGAAAATGGGAGAAAAGTCTGAACTGTGACTGTCTGGAATTTTGTCGAACGGACTTGTTCAAAACAATCAGATCCAAAGCTAGTCTCCAGTGCCCTGTCTTCTTTTGCACTAAAAAGAATCTTGAGTAAATTCCAGCTCCTATCTCGTCTGATGGGACCTCTTAGATGAATCTTTTCTGAAGCAGTTTTTGAATTTCTAGTACTGTTGGTTCCCTCTGACCGGATGGAACATCACTGATTCTGTTTGAATTGTTTGAAAAAGAGAGAACGTTACGGTGGATTCCTCTGGTTACAATCCTCTGCATCCAAATCCTTGGTGCTAGGAGGGACACTCTCGACTGCTTCCACAGGAAACAATCAGGCCTCCTTTCAGGAGCACTGGTAGGGTTTGCCAGGAATAGAGTCTCTGGAACCATGGTTTTGCGGGCCACCTCTGCCACGTAGATGGTGTCTTCTGTTAAAGATCCCCCCTCTGACCCTGGAAGAGCCACTGTCACTTGTGTCCCAAAACGGCCCTTGGGACTTCCTTTACTACATTTTCCCACTCCTTTGGTTTCTGGAGAAGGACCGTTGATGAGTAGAACAATATATGCCCAATGCAGAGAGGGCCTTTCCATCTTTCTTGCACCTGGACAAAGTTTCTCGAACTTCAGGACTAAAAAGGGACAATCTGTCACAGGACACATTGATGAATGAAGACTTGAATGGCTCCACAAATTCACATAAGCACATCCAGGCCTGTCTCCTAAGGGCTACGCCTAATCCCACTGCTCTAGTCGTCCCCTCAGCTGTAAGTGGAATGAATCTCATGGTCAAATTTGAAATGGACTCTAGGTTGGCCAACTGAGAAGTAACCTTATCTTGGACCTCTTCAGCTCCTGCTCCTGCCAGGGTATCTGACAGCTCTTTAATCAGATCCCTCTGAAGTCTGGTGGAGTGTGCCATAAAGTTCAAAGACCACAATGCAAAGGTCAAAGCATAAACCCACTTTCCAAACCTATCCATCGCCTGAGACTCTACTGGGAGGATAGATAGTGGAATTTTCCTCTGACAGTTTTTTGTGGCCACCGCTACCACCATGGCATCTACTGCTAATCCCTTTGTCCAAAATTGATGGTCTTCTGGTGCAGAAAGAATTTTGTCTGCCTTCTCTGGAATACGTTCTATGGTGTCAGGATCTTTCCACATTCGCTGCAAGATCAACCTAATGAGCTTGCCAGCAGGTGGTGTAACCTAAGAGGTAGATGGTCGTGCACCAAAGGCCTGCAGGTATACTGATTCCTCTGATGAGGGCTTTTGGGATGTCCAGCCACCCTTCTGTTTAAGGATCTCAAGGATGTATCCAAAGCAGACATCTTCTGGGGGTGACCATGGGGAACCCTCCTCCTCATCAAAATCAGTATCTTCCTTGATGAATTCCTCCAGGGAATCTAAGTGTTTCCTCTTCTGAGGAACTTCCTCAGTGGTACAATCTGGGGAGGTATCAGAACAGGACAATACATGAATAGATGTTTCCTGTGGCCTTGTCACTCGTTGTCCAGGAGTTGAGATGGGTGGAAGCTCTGGTTGAGAGGAAGGTTCAGGAATCTGCTCCAAAAGGGAAGGAACCAAGTGAATGCCCACAGTGGACAAGGCCCACTCCATAGCCTGGAAGGATGCCCCCCCCCCGGTAGAAGAAAGGCAGCCTGGAACTGAGAAGGACTGCCTTGGAACCATGGTCACTCCCCACTCCTAAGAGGCTGCTCCCGAAGCTGAAGCTGGGGTAGAACTAAATTGTGTCGAAGCCTCAGGGTTCAGAGATAGCTATGAAAAAAACAGAGTGGAGTCCAACCCCTCTGAGCTGATGGAGTAACCATGACCAAGAGAGTTCTCTGGCTCCAGCAGGGCCGAAGAACTCAGGGTAGAAATCAGTATTAGAGAAGCAGATCTCAGAGCCAAAACCACTGGCAACAGGAAACTCAAAGCCAGAATCTCCAAGGCCTCAGAGCAGGTTAGAGAAGGAAGACAGTGAGGGGTCACAGATGGGGGGGATCTGACACCCAAAAGAGTTGGCAGCAAGGATGCACCACTAAGTCCCCTTGCCGTAAGGAGTTGATCCACCAATCACAACCCATCTAATTCTGCTAGGCTTCTAGTGGAACAAATTGACTGGGTAGAGGGGGGTTTTGGTCTTTCCAAAGAGAGGCTTGGTAAATGACCAGCAAAAGGGTCTATAGATGTGGAATATCTGGTCTTAGGTCTATCCAGGAAAGAAAATTCAGGATATTCCATTGTATCTGCATATAAGGCCTCTTCAAAAGCAGATTTAATCACCCCCCCCCCTTTAGCAACAATTTGCACTTTTTTTCTACCAATGTCCAGTGACTAAAGGGATGACAGACTGAACAGTCATTTTTCCAAGAGCACCGGGCCCAGGCAATAGACACAAAGGGAATGTCCATCAGAACTGGGCATTTTACGGTCACATTCTTGACATTTTTTTTAAATCCAGAAGCTCCTTTAACTTTATCAGCCATATCTGACAATAGCAACAAAAAACAAACAATAGCAAAAAGCTAGAAGAGAAAGGGACAGGCCAACAATGGTAGATAAGAGTACCAAAGTACAGAAGATTACCAACACTGGCAAAAAGACTACTATAGGAAGAAATCCAAAAATAAAAGGAGTATAACTTTTTTTTTTTTTTTTTTTTTTTAGGATACAGAGAAGGCAAAAATACTACTAACACTGGTAGTTGCAAGATACACAAAAGTGTATAAGGGGAGGAAGGAGTGGAGACGAAAAAAAATATATATATATATATATATATATATATATATATATATATATATATATATATATATATATATATACACACACACACACACACACACACACACACACACACATATATATATATATATATATATATATATATATATAAGGGTAGGCTAATGGAGAAAAGTCAACAAACTATATATTATAACTAATAAACTACCAGCCACAATAACCTCCAACTGCTCTATAAACCATTTCAACAAAACGTCTAAAATCTCACCTAACTCACACCTGGCTGTGTTCTTATACCTGCCCTGGCTAACTCCATCACTAGTTCAACCTGACAAGTACTCCCAATCATGACATTTCCAAACTTATAGCATTCTGGCCTTCTGTAAGCTCAGCTGACTGTGTTGTTCATAATACTCTTACCCAAAGAAAAGTTGCTAAATATAACAATATGTCTAACTTTGTTTTCCATTATATCCAACTGCAGTAATTCGGGTCAGTCATTCAACTAACTCTAGCTTCAATTAGTTCCACTGTACATATTACATCTTATACTTTTCTCACCTTTTATGATTTCTTTATGGCATTACTCTTGTATAACTTTTGATATGTTTTGTAGTTTTTATAATTTTACAATTTATTTGTACTTTATACTATTTTAATCTTGTAATACTGTATACTTTTTGCTGGAGCTTTGCTCCCTGTGCCTCTGCTGAAAAAGGACCCATGTCTAGTCAAACTTTCCCTGTAAATAATAAATAAAATAAATAAATAATAATGCAAAAAAATGTAAGCTATAGAAAAAAAACTTTAAAACAGAACAAGAAAATTAAACTTAGCTCAAGAGCAATTTGGCAATGCATCTGTCACAGGAAGCGGCAAACAAGATCTGAGGTAAATTGGTGAGTAGCATTCTGGGTAGGACTTAAGCTCGAGAGTTTTTGGTTCTCGTGGGCTGTAGTAACAGCCAAGTCGGTTCTGATGCTTGGAACCGAACCCATATGTCAAGGAATAAATGAAAATTGACATAAGATCTGTATTTGAAGTAATGAATATTGTAAAAAAGATAAAATAACCGAAGAGGAATCTTTGCAATAGGGAAGGAACAAATTACATAGAAATAAATGGAATTTGTGGGAACAATAAAATAAAGAATAATGTCCAGGAGGAGCAGTCACATTTCAGGGAAGACAGGAATTGAGAAATATATGTAATGTTGGACTAAATGACAGGTGCTTATAAAGTAAGAAATCATATATGTAAGTTATAATGTATGTAAATGAAAAAACAATTAATTAGGTTAATTTACTTTTCTTTTAATGTACGTATGCCTATGTCTTAAAATGATAATTTAATAAAGGTGTTAAAAATTAATACCTTCTGTGAGGTATGAGGCATCACATCAATGATTTTAAAAATCATCCTTATTCTAAGTACAAGCGTGTTGTGGGCTTTTACATCAAAGACGACATTTTGCAAACATTCAAAAGAACATTTTAATACATTCAAGTCTTCAGTCCTTCAAACTGACTATACATCCGTTTGGTTTCTCCAGTGGTTTCCTCAACTGCAAAAAAATGCATGGAAAATCCCCGAACTGGAGATACAATCGGTAAAATAAAACAAAAAACACACCAGTAGGGCAAACTCGCACAAGATAATTTTCTTTAATACTTTAAAAGTCAAAGCCAAACTTTAAACACAAATTCATGGTTAAGCGCGTTCATCTAACAATGTAGACATCATAACATAGCTATGCTCTCTGAGCATTTAATCTTCCATTCTGCGGAGTTCTTACCATGTTGCAGCTTTTCTTGGAGACATGACATGAGAAGCCTCTCTTCCTAACGCTCTGGATGTCATAGTATTTACAGTCTCCATTTTCTTATGAAAGTACTGATTATGACAATTACGACTGCTCATCTATCTTGATTTTAAAACATCTTTCTTATACAAATGCCCACATTTTCATCTCTACAGCTTTCCATCTTCCCAAAAGTAACATAACACTTTGGTTTAGCTGCTTTACTAACTACTTCAGATTCAGGATGCAAACTTATCTTGAGATTTTTTATCACTGTGTGGTTATTTATTTCTACTTGTCCTTTACTCTGCAGGTAGCATGGCCTGGATTTATGTCTGAATTCCTACTCATGGACAAATGTTCTGAAAGCCTGACTTTTTTTTTTTTTTTTTTTATTAAAGACCATAAACAGATATGAAAACATCCACAGCATCCCCCCCTAAGCTGCACATATGCAGGACCAAGCACACCTTAACAAGATACACACTGGCATTGGGCTTCGTATATATATATATATATATATATATATATATACACATATACATACACACACACACACACACACACACACACACACACACACACACACACACACACACACACACACACACACACACAGAGGAAAACATTACCTGATATATATATATATCCACACACACACACACACACACACACACACACACAGAGGAAAACATTACCTGCATGTATCTCTGTACTGGTAGCAGCTGTGTAATTGCCTGTGCAGAAATGCATCACGTGCAGTTCTAAAAGCTATTGTTAAAACCTCATTACAAGGTGCTAAATGCTTAATAATAACCCCTGTAACTGCAGATGCAAGCATTTCTGTACAAACAATTATCTAGTGACAGTCTGCATAATCACTCCTTGATATGAATGTAAATAAATAAGTCCCTGAAGTTTTAGATTTGATTAAATTCAAATAAGTTGTCAAGTGTGCCATGTATTCCATAGTTACCTTATTCTCAAACCTGCAAACAAAATATAACCAGCTGATCTTAACTCAGTGGGCCTACAGGCTTGTTTTCACATTTTAAGAATAGAATAACTTAACTGGTCATTCTATGAAATTTAGCATCCAGTGACAAAACTATTTCCTTATGGAACATCCCAGTGTCAGATTCTGAGTCTAGGAAATTAAATTTCAGTTGACAACTATTCATACTTTTTAAGGATATCAAATGAAACTTACAGGAAACGTCACTGTATTTGATTTTGACTATTTAGTTTTAGTACTTACTTTATTTGAAATAGTTTGCTAATTTTTTTTAAGTTTATAGTCATATGAAATGACATCTTCCTAGTTTCCATATAAACCAAGTAGAGAAAATGTACATATCTAACAACATTTATTTCAGAATATAGGGTAAATCCAGACTTCTGAACCTTCTAATAAATGTATCTTTTCTTGTTAAATTTATCTCACCTAGCTAAATATTGCTGGATTTCAGAAGAGAACATAAACATACTTCTAAAAAACAATTTTATGTGAAGCAGTATTTACTTTATTCTCCACAAGCTAAACATAGTTTGCAAGAGGCTTACCAAAATTAAAATGACTTTAGCACAATAAAATGTTACAAATACAAAACAGATTTTACTACAGCGACGTCAATATATGCAAGGAATGGAATAACATTTCACTGCTAATATAATATTAACATTCCTCTCTCTTCCATCCTTCATGGGATAAATGTGGTTATTATCAGTAAATTCTGCTCCCAGGGATGGCATTGGTGCTTTGTTTGTGGTACTGTCATTTTTTCAAAGCAGTACTATGGAAAAAAGCAGACGAAATAAAACTGGCTGTTCTGATAACAAACCTAGAGAACCTTCATGCATTCATTTAAACCTCATTTTGTTACCTTCATAAGCAGAGCAACTTAAACCCACTTTTTTCAAAGATGATACTACATGCAAAATTTCAGTCAATGAGAATGGCTCTTCTCGTGTTATTTTCAAACTCAGCTACTTACAATACTGTGCTTTGCTATTGTTATACAAACAATTATTTTACTGTTAAATACTGTTAGTTCAATAACTATGTTAAACTTAGACTTCCAAGCTTGCAACAAAGTGATGCCACATAGCTTCATCTGGGTTCAAACCTCCCAACATTCATTGTCAGACTAGAGTAAAGCTCAACAGGGTCTTCTTTCCCCACTGATTCTGCTAAGACAGTTCCCTTGCCTGTGGTTTCACTAGATAGTAGGTTGGGACTGTGGGAATCTCGTTCATCCATTCATGCACGTCGCTAATTAGATGACGAGGCATTTGGCTACCTTGAGAGTGTCATAGTTACTCCCTTCGTTTACCCGCGTTTCACTGAATTTCTTCACTTTGACATTCAGAGCACTGGGCAGAAATTACATTTAAAAGTTGTATGAAAGGTGGTATAATGCAGAAGTCTAAAAATTAGTCCCCCAAGACAGCTTGGTGGGCATATTAAGTCTTTCTTCACTCCAACATACTATCTGTGGAACTCTATTTCTTAGCAAAAGTAGTTATACCTGCAATAAATATGTAACATAGAAAGTTCAAGCAGGTTTATGTTTTTTCTTCTCATCAAACTTGTCTGACCAGCTACATTAACCACAATCTCCTTTGGTCATCTGTTCACAGCATAAAAAATAAAGGATCTTAAACATTAGATAAATTTTGTCTCAAGAACGCAAACTCTGACATGTAATCACCCTTGAATTTATTGAGTCCTGTTCATGAACCCTATGTGCAGCTGTGTAAGGCTTTCTATGCCTCAGTATGGTGACAAAGCCTATTAAATTTCATAAAATACTTGCACAAAAGAACAAGAGGTGATAGTGCAGAACACTACACCCCCAGATGCACTGTAGCAAGCCACACCCCACAACTCTCAACCTCATTACCTTTAGAATCGGTGACAAATCCAGAAATAACCAGAAACACTTTTTAAAATATTAGTACTATTAACGTGAGAAGTTGACAGAATAACAGAACATGAATATGCATATTCAGAAGTAAAAGAAATCTATAAATGGAAGTTATGTACTTACCATAATGCTAGATCAGTTTTAGTTTTATCTGTCTGGCTCAACTAATGGGTTATCGAATCCAACCTCAATGCCTTTTTTCCAAGCTTTCAGATCTAAAACAATAAGTGAGAAGGTCACTGAAAAAACAGTCAGTAAAAACAAAATAAAAACTCCAGCAAAGCTAGAACTTCCACTGAGTGACCTCCCAAACCTCTTGTATCAGAGGCACATGGGATATATGCAAATGACCCTTATGAACATCAGGTGTTTCAGCTAATTGGCGATTGTGAATGCCCATGACTTGTTCCATCATTTTAATGGACAATTTCAGGCCAATAAAGCCAAACCCCACTTGCTGTGGATATGCATATTTCGGCCTTGTTATGATCTCATCAGCACAGCAAAAGCAGAGTGTTTAAATAAGCATAAGAAACACAGGGCTGTTATACCAAGCTGATGTCTATTATCATTAGAGTCACTGCGAAAATATCCCAAACAACAAACTAACACAATAAGTGAGAAGGTCACTGAAAAACCAATCGGTAAAAACAAAATAAAAACTCCAGCAAAGCTAGAATTTCCACTGAATGACCTCCCAAACCTCTTGTATCAGAGGCACATGGGATATATGCAAATGATCCTTATGAACATCAGGTGTTTCAGCTAATTGGGGATTCTGAATGCCCATGGCTTGTTTTGTTGTTTTAATGGACAATTTCAGGCCAATAAAGCCAAAGCCCACTAGCTGTGGATATGCATATTTCGGCCTTGTTATGATCTCATCAGCACAGCAAAAGCAGAGTGTTTGAATAAGCATAAGAAACACAGGGCTGTTATACCAAGCTGATGTCTATTATCATTAGGGTCACTGCAAAAATATGGCAAACAAACAATAAATGAGAAAGTCACTGAAAAACCAATCAGTAAAAACAAAATAAAAACTCCAGCAAAGCTAGAACTTCCACTGAGTGACTTCCCAAACCTCTTGTATCAGAGGCACATGGGATATGTGCAAATGACCCTTATGAACATCAGGTGTTTCAGCTAATTGGCGATTCTGAATGCCCATGACTTGTTTCGTCATTTTGGAGGTCACTCACTGGAAGCTTTCAGATCTGGGAATCAGACTCCTCCTGTACCCGAATTTCCTTTTCTCCACTTCAATACTGCAGATCAAGTTTGCCTAATTATAACTCATTCTATCTAATAGATGGAAGAAAAGAATATTACATTCTGCCAATAGTGATAAGCTCAGTAGCTGAAAATATGACAAGGCCCTGGACAGGTCCAATCAGTTAGCCGAAAGCCAAATGTGACAACTTCGGTAAGAAGGATGGAGGGAGGTTGAGTTGGATGGACAAAAACAACACAAATCTAGTGTTATTGTAAGTGCATAATTTTCATATCTTTTCCATCCGACACCACTGATACTAGAATTCCAGGGTGGACTCAAGGAAGGATATTCTGAAGGATGGTAGAGGTGAAGGATTCATAGGATCTTGACTGCATGCCCAGCTTATAGTGAGATACAAAAGTATGAACTGTAGGCCAAGTAGCTGCAGCCCAAATCTCATCTATGGGAACTCTAGCAGAAAAGGCAGTGGAGGCTGCCAGTGCCCTGCCTGAATAAGCCTTTGGTTTGTGTGGAAGAGCTAATCTTTTTCTTTATAGACAAAGGTAAAGCAATCAGAGAGTCACATGGACATTGTGACTTTAGAGACACCCTGTCCCAACTTAGCCTTTGAGAAGGAGATAAAAAGTTCATATATTTTCCTGAATTCTTTGGTACAATGTAGATAAAATCTTAACTGACATTGTATGCCCATGAGGGGTAAGACATATTAGCCTTTGTTACAGAAATTTGGAAAGAAAATTAGGGTTAGTCTAGAGGGATACCTTGTCCTTGTGAAAGGGCAAGTTGTTGGAGTCTGCAAGATGAGGCCTGTATTTCAGAAATTCTCCTGACAGCACTGATAACCACTAGAAAAACAGTTTTCTAAGACAAAACCTTAAATTCTGCAGGTGCCGCTAGTTCAAAAGTGGTCTAGAGAAAAAGACTGAAGCATCAGTGTAACATCCCAAAGG
The DNA here is from genome assembly GCF_019279795.1 of Protopterus annectens. Lineage (NCBI taxonomy): Eukaryota > Metazoa > Chordata > Ceratodontiformes > Protopteridae > Protopterus > Protopterus annectens. Next base: position 156,054,823 of record NC_056746.1, on the reverse strand, counting down.
GAAGTTAAATCTTTGATAGGGGGTCTGAGCAGAAAAGTTCCTTTTTAAGAAAGCCTTAGATAACTTTAAGGATGTGACAGGATTGTGACTTTTCTCAACATGAAAACTGGATATAGTTGCTAGTTGAATTTTAATGGATGAAAACCAAGCACTTTCCTGGAATAAACCTTCTAGAAAATCCAAAATAGAAGGAAGAGATGCTGAAAAGGGATCCAAATCTTTAAATGAAGCTCAAACAGCTAATCTTTTCCACTTACTTCTATAAACTTTTCTTGAGTTAAGCTTCTGAGATGATGATGATAAAATATGGGTAATGTAAAAGGAGAGCATGGCCATTATGGGAATTGGAAGAACCATGCGGTTAACTTCAAGGTTTTCATACTATTGTGAAGCTGGATGGATGGGGAGATAGAAGGTCTGGAAGAGGATCCAAGTCCCATGGTGGGTGTTTCAGATGAGGTCAAACATAGGAGAACCAAACCTGCTGGGGCCAGATGGAGGCAATGAAAATTACTTTCTCTTGCACCTCATGGCTTTCTGTAGAAACTTGATTATAAGGGGAAAGTGTGGAATGCCCTAGATGAGATCTGGGGGTCAATTGTGGACCACAGCTTCTGTCAGTGCCCGGCCCTCTGGGGGAATCAGGGAAAAGTAGCTGCTTCACTTGGTGTTAATGTGGGAAGCAAAATAATTGCAGCACAGCTGTCCCTAGCAACAGAAAATCATTGATGCCACGGCTTGGTTGAGGGACCACTCATGGTACAGAACAGTAGACCTGCTCAGTTTGTCCATGAAGACAATGGATCTCCTTGGAATGTACACCCTCATGCAATACCTTGCTCGTGGAACCACAGTAATCAATGTGGACATTATCCCCAGTTGATAAAGAATTAGTCTTTCTGGGGGACTGTGGGAAGAGAGAACTTCTGAGGCTTGAAGATGAACAGAAAGGATCTTGATTTTGGGAGAATAGCTAACTGGAATGTTGTGTCCAGATGGCATCCTATGAATTCAATTGCTTGCATCAGTGTCAGCTAGCTGTTTATCAAGTTTATATTGTGTTTCCCAGGTGTTGGGAAAACTGAAGCAAGAAGTCCCTACACCAGATAATTTGGTCTCTGGTAGGAGTGGTAAGGAGCCAGTCATCCACATATGGGCATACCTGTACCCATGCAATCTTAGCTAAGTTGCCATGACTGCTATGCACTTGGTGAACACCCTGGAAGCACTGATGTGATCAAAATGCACAGTTCTAAACTGGAAGTGACTGGTTCCCTGCCAAAAGCAGAGAAACCTTATGGATTGTTTTTGTATTTTACATGGTAGTAATCATCCTGAAGGCCTATTAAGCACACCCTGTTGTCCTTCCTCAGAAGAGGAAAAATGGATTGTAGCAAGACTATCCATAACTTCATTTATCTCACTAATTTTTTTAGGTAGTAGAGGACAACAATGGGCCTGAGGTTCCCATTTTTTGGAACCAAAAAGAATCTTGAACAGACTCCAGATACTTGCTGGTCTGGTGAGACTGTCTGGATGACTATTTTCTAGCAGCGTTCATACCTCTGCTGCTGCTAAATCCCTCTGACTGGATGGAATATTGAGGATTTTCTTTTTGTTGGCTGGGGGAAAACAAAGGGAATAATGTAGCCTCTGATTATTGTGCTCGCACCCAAGAATCTCAAGTGATGGCTAACGAGGTATGTGAATACAGAGATAAGTGCCCCCTCCCCTAAAATGCCTCCACAGTGTGGTAGTAAGGCAATTTTTAGGAGTGCTGGAAGGGTCTTTCAGTGAAAGGACCTCAAAAACCATGGCCCCTTTGGCAACATACATTAAAATTGTCCCTCTCTTTGCCTCAGAAGGGGAGTCTGTAACAAGAAGAGTCCTGGGCAGAATTCTGGGATTTATGACATCAGAGCTTCTTTTCACCCTTCTGGTTCCAGGAAAACATCCTTTGGGAGATGGAAGAATGTATGCCTATGACAGACAAGAGTCTTGCCCTCCTGCTCACTTCTAATGAGCATTTCTTTTACCTTGGGCCCTAAAAGTGTTGACCCATCAAAGACAGCATAGATGAAAGTCACAGAAGTCTGCAAAGTTGTAGAAGCACATCCTGGCATGCCAATGAATAGCAATGCCAGGGCCTGTTGCTCTCATACTGCCATCCGCCACATTGGGAAGTAGATGTATGGATGCATTAGACAGAATGTAAGGTAGAAAGCCTTAACTCCACCATTTTCTGAATGTCGGCAGACAAATTATGTGAGAGGGATTTGGAAAGTTCTTTAGTCAAATCCACTTGAAAACAATTCATGTTACTCAAGCAGTTCAGTGAATGAAGAGCAAACATCACTGGTGCATATGTCCACTTTCAAACTCCATCAAACTCCCTTGTTAAAGGGATGTACAGAGGTGCTCTCTTTAGAAAGCTCGTTGTTTCTGGTTGCAGTCACCACTATGGCATCAACTGGGGACCCTTGCTCCAGTGTGAGCTGTTTTGGGGAGACACAAATATTTTACCCATTCGACTAGGAATTGGCTCCAACATACTGGGCACTTTCCAAACTGCTGAGAGACCAGAACAATGAGGTCATCAGTGGGAGACAGTACCCAGACAGTAAAGGAGACAGACCAAAAACCTCAAGGAATACCAATTCCTCTTGACAGGGGCTTCACAAGACTAGCCCCCTTCCTCAATTCCAGGATCTCTCTGAAGGAGATGTCTTCCAAGGGGGACGTAAGTGATCCTTCCCCTTCCTTGAAGTTATTTTCAGTGAGTGGCACCCAGGAGGAGTCAACATGTCTTCTTTTGCATGTACATTTCCTGTAACTTTCTATGGAGGATGCTCTGGAGAAGTCTTGGAATTAAAGTGGGGACTTGTCAAGTGAGGAAGTGAGGATCCTCGAGGCTATCAGAGGTTGGCTGTCCCTGATGGATCTCTGTCAGATGATAGAAATTTCATGTGACTGAAACTTCAAAATACTGAAAAATCACTTGACTGAAACCCATAATACTGAAATCTTACAATGCTAAATTTCAACATACTGAATTGTAAAGTGGACAATATAAAACAAGAATAGGTACTCCCATTGTGGGTGGCTGTGCCCCCTAACTATATATACACAAATAGTGTGGGTCTTGTAGGGGGAATTTTGTTTTCACTGGCACTACATTTTTTTAAAGGCAGAGGTCTTGTTGGACATCTTGAAAAAGCAGAAGATAAGCAAACCACACACACAAAAAACAGACACCATCTAAAAGTTACAAACCCCAAGAAATTACAAGCACTACAAGAATATTACTATTAATACTAAAAGTAATACACTCTGTAACTACAAAGAACTTTTTTATTGGTGGGGGATAAAGATGGAAAGAAGCTTCCTCAATAACACTTTACAGAGAAAAGTGGTTTAGCAAAAAGTAAGGCACATTGTATGGAACCCCCCCAAAAGGATTGACTTAGCTGTCGTGGGTCACGTCTGGTCTTTTCAGGAGGCAAACAAGAACTAAGGTACTGCAGGGGAGAACCTGGATTCAAGAGCTTAGAAAAAAGATATCAAGGTCGGATCCAATATCCCATTAGTGGAGTCAGATGTAAAAAATATTGAATCATTGTTTTCATTACTGATCATGAGTAATCTACCACCTTTTTTGCCAAAATCACCAGTTTTATGAGGGATTAGGAAGGATGGAGCAACATTTTTAGCCAAATTCAGAAAGTTCAAAGGTATGTGCCGAAATACTGCCTACAATGTAATTTATGGTTGCCCAAAATGCTGCATCATACATACTTGATGAATATTCATTAGCTATGTCAAAACTACATATAGATGGTCATGTGCAAATAAATATTCCTTAAGCAAACTTCCACTGTTGCTAAATAAAAACACTAAAGGTATTGAAAGATATTGAACGACAGCAAAAACGTCAACAAGACTTATAAAATAATATGAAGCCGCCAGTAAAAGTAGCCAAACTCTATCATTAGTGCTTATATACTCCACTAACTAAAAATAAATTTAGATGTGTGCCCGAATAACTTTAAGCTAATCGAACCAGCAGGTCCAGCTCTGAGCTTAACATAGATCTTAAGAGATTTTTATTTTTCAAAATGCAAAAAAAATCTCTTAAGATCTATGTTAAGCTCGAAGCTCTACCTGCTGGTTCGATTAGCTTAAAGCTATTCAAATACGCATCTAAATTGGTTTGGTGGTATCAGTACAAGATACACACAATGGAGATCCTTGGGGAACTGCTCTGATCATCAGCTTCAAGGTGCTAGGACAAAAACTAACTAAAAATACTAAAAAGTCTAAGAAAGACAGCAAAAATACCAGCAAGACTTGAACAACTATAACAACAATGAAAAAGTATGATTAAATATTATTTACAAAGGATACAACTTAAAAATATAAGGTAAGGTAATATTGCAGCTAAAATGCAGTCTTGTTTTATGAATATTCATTAGCTAATGGACTTAATGAATACTCATAAGCAAATACTAATCCAGCATGTCCAATTCCATTACTTCCAGCAGGTGACCTGTCACACAAAGTTAATTTATGTGTGATGTAATGGATTTGCATATGTGAGTCACATTGGAAGTAGCCAAGCTTGTATGCCCTGCAAAAGATTGGGAATAGTATTCTGCTTGTGATTCCAAAGCACCAGAGCACTTGGTATGCATTGCCAGGTGCTCCTGCGCACCATTCAGGGTCACAGGAATGCCACTGTGCATGCCAAAGAGATACCACACTTCATCCCTGTGAAATGTGGCAGATCCTGACAGTGTACGCCCACAATGGGCACGAGATGCATTTGCAAATTTGTGTCCTATGTTTATGAATGCCAATGTCTACTGTCCATAAGTTTCACTTACACAAGACATATAGGAAGTGATTTACACAGTTCCTACAAACTAGATCTTAAATCACCCCAAACAAATGATATTCTGTTTAGTACTTATTAATCAGTGTGAAAGTAATAAATAATTCATAATTGTTAAAGCCCAATATTTCTTTTTACAGTTATAAATCATAGACATAATCAAGGATCTGCTAGGGATTGCAAAGAAGCTGCAGAATCTTCTATGAACAATACTCACATTGTTATTCAGTTCATTGCTTTTTAATTAAGAGTTGCATCATTGCTTAGCAGTGATCAGAAAAAAACACCTGCAGAAGGATTCTGCAGCACAATATGACTCATTCCGGTCTATATTAGAACCGCGAAAGACCTATTCCGCGAAAAAGTAATCATCAATACCTATTACGCGAACCGGGAATACACCGAATGCCCTAAACCGCAAAATTCAAAATCTCGAACCATCATAGTTGTCCAACCCCACCGCGGGGTACATACTACCTACCCAAACAAAATAAATAAACCATATACATACATTAACCAAAACCCTACTTCTAACCCTACACTAAACCTTACATACATTACTATCCATGCACTTACTTTAACCTGCACCCTAACCCTAAGGTCCTTAACTATCGCACACTAACCTTATGGAGCTATACCGCAGAAGGGCCAACCATGACGATTCGACATTTCGGATTTCACGCTTCAGGACGATCGGTGTTTTCACGGTTCAGCATATACGTGTCAACGTTTCTGTATTCGGGTAAGTGGACCTTCGCGATTTTAATAGGGAACCGACTCACTCAGCCCACTTCAACTGTGGATTCATCTTACTACAAAACTATGCTGTTTAATACTTTGGGAAAGCTATGGAAAGTCCCTTTAGACTTGATAGTACCGTGTTCTGATGGCACCTGTTCAGGGGGCAATTTATTTATTTCTGTATGCATAGCTGTTTACCTGGAGATCTGGTTAGATTTGTGCCTTTCATTAGATACAAACTCCAGTTGTTCCAAGACCACCATGAGTTACAAGACCTCTAAATACATATGCCTGAAAACCAGAGCTACAAACATAAAGGGTATATTTTATTTTATAAGTGGAATATAGTCTTCCAAGTTCCACTTGGTATTGCAGCATAAAGAAAGCAAATACTGCTCTCCAGGCAATGCTGAGGCATACCTCTCAGCGACTTACCTCCAGAATCAGGGACAACTCCATAATTAATCAGGGACAATTTGAGAACTTTACAAAACAAGAGAATGTGAATTAAACAAAAGTTATGTGCTTACCATAACAACAGATCCTTTCATCTCATTCTGTCAAACATGATATATGGGATATTAAGCATTTGCTCAGATCTGATCCAGTAAATTCAGTGCTCCAGCCTCAAGACCTTCAAAAATCTTTCCTTCCCATAATGATCTGTTTCCCCCTGGTTAGATCAGATAGCGTTTAGTACCTGAATGTAAAGTGCACTTTGATCCAGGAAGGAAGGTCCTTCGGGTCCAACAGACTAGCAGGTGGAAGGAGGGTGGGTTGTTGTAATGGACAGGCTGTCATGATAGGATCCATCACTATGATAAGTACATAACTTTCTTATCATATTCTTCCAGGCTTTCTGATCTGACGTATGGGTCACAGTCCCCAGTTGCATAATTCCCAAGTGGCCTCAAGAGAGGAAACCTTTTAGGGTAGAAGCTCTAAAGGAGGCCCTGGCTCTGCTAATCTAATCCAACATAAAATGTTTAATAAAGGTGTGAGAGGAAGACCATGTAGCTGCTCAACAAATGTCATCCAAATGAAGAGATTCGAAGAATGCTATTGAATCTACTACAGCTTTAGTGGAAGGAGCCCTGAGCTCGGAGGATAAGGGTCTGTTATGTGGAGTGTATAAAAAGGACATACAGTCAGGCAACCATCAAGACAAGGAAATTTTAGAAACTCTTTCCCAGCTTGTTCTGGACAAAGGACACAAATAACTGATCATCCTCCCTGAAGGCTGCCATTCTGCGGAGTTGCCTATGTACATCCAGTATATGCAAAGTGTATTCCCCTTTATTTGGGAAGTAAGGGAAGAACACATGAAGATGCACAAGTTGTGAAAGTTTAGCCTCAGAAGTCACTTTTGGAACAAAGGAGGAGCTGTTTCCCAAGGTAACCCTGCTTTTTGTGAAAGACAACGTTGGTTGAAAGGGAAGATAGAGGGTAAAATTCTGAAATTCTCCAAGTCAAAGTGATGGCCACTAGGAATATGGTTTTCCAAGAGAAGAATTATAACTCAGCTGATGCTGCTGGTTTGAATGGAGGTTTGAATAACAATTCCAAAATGAAAGTCAAGTGCCATGGAGGAGTGGGACCTTGACAGGTGGACACAACAGGAAGGTCCCCTTAAGGCTTTACAAAGTCTGTAAAAAGCCACTGAGGACTTTTGAAAGCCAAAGTGAAAGAACAAAATTACTGCCAGTTGTACAATAGTGAAAAAACTAGAAACAGAGCTAGACAAGGAAAACAAAAAAAATGGAGAAAATCTCCACTGGAAGATGAAAACAGCTCTTTGTTCTGAAACTCAGCTCATAAGGCAAATCTTACCTATTTACTGCGATAGACTCTACATGTAGGGGAGTTCTGAGAAGCTAAGGATGTGAACCACATCACAAGGAAGAGCTGCACCCCATGCCATCAGCAGTTAACTTCAGCATGTGAATGTCAGGATGAGGCTTCCTAAAGGTTTGAGTGATGAGATCCAAGAACGGACTGAAGAACCGAGGGGGAAGAGGTATTTAAAAGAAGGTTTGAGGATGGGGAATCATATCTGTCAGAGCCAAAAAGGACTTATAAGGATGACTGTGGCCTTGCACAGAATTGCTTTCTGTATAAAAATGGGCATAACTGGGACCAGAGATTATGTGTAAAGTAACCCAGGAGGCCAATGATTGGACAGAGCGTCCCTGGGAGACTGTCCCAAATGAGGGAGAATGAAAAAATAACTACTGCATTTGGTGCTCTATTGAGACAAAAATAGGTCACAGCAGGGAGTGCCCCAGCAATTGAAAATCCTTTTGTCAATTGCTAGAGTCAAGAACCACTCATGAGTTAACATCAGATTCCAGCTGAGCCTGTCCAGTAGATCACTGAATCTTTCTGGGAATGTATGTTGTACTTAGAAACTGGAGAGGCGCCATCACCCACTGCTACACTCTAATGGCCTCACAACAAAGTGGATAAGATCTGGTTCCCCTCTGCTTGTTTATGTGGGACTACCCATTACTAAGAAGGGGTCATTCTGTATGCCTCAAACAATACTGCCTTATCCTGAGAAGGAGGTTCGGTGGGCCAGGATCTCCTCTGCTGCACAAACTCTAAGATTCCCTCGAAGGAAACATCTTCATGAGGGGACTAGAGGAAATCCTCTCCATCATCCAAGTTGGTATCTGAAGTGACTGACAGACAGTGAGTAGAGATGTTTCCTCTTACATGACCTGTTTTTAGGTGGCTCATGAGATGAGGCTCCTGAGTCCTCAAACGGCCACCTCTGCACCAGCGCAGAATGTTTGGGGTCAAAAGAATTAGTCTGAGCACTGGATGCTTTTGCAGATGTGAATAAGGCAGATTGAGGGTCGGGGAGGGGGGTAAAGCAGTCAGTGGAGCCTGTGAATCTACCCTCTGTGGCAATGCAATGATCCTCTCCAACATTCAAAAAGCTGCACCAACTTCCAAAGGATCCAAGGACACAACACCCATAGTCAAGGGGCCAGCACCAAACAGGGAATTGAACCCGAAGCCTTGAAGGCAGATGTCTCTGAGTATACCAACACAGACAACCACCCAAGACCCCAGTTCCAAGACTCAAACACCAGATTCGACAAGGTGAGGTGGATCCAAGAATCTATGAGCTGATGAAGTGTGTACCAGGATATGGGTGACAATATGGATATAAAGGAAATGGACCCAAAGGTCAGACCGATGAAGATGTCTGGATTGGGGTAAAGTGAATGTATCCAACTGTCCTTGGCGCTGATGGAGTCACAATGACCCCATCTTAATAGGAGTCTTTAGGAGCATTTGCAGAAGGCAATCCAAATCAACTTCTGAAGTACTTCTGTAGGACCTGAAAGATTTTTTTAGAGAGGGCAGAAGAGGGTCTCAAAACTAGTCTTCCATGTTTCTTTGATGAGTCATGAATTGTAATAGGAACTGGAAACTCCAGATCTGGAGGAGTACAAGTAGGGGTCCATGCAGCACGCTTTATGATCCTCAGAAACTTAAGAGCTGAAAATGGAACTGAAGATTCACCAGAACATTTCTTTGGATCCAAGTCCTTGGCTTTGGAGGGCTTACTGTCCGAGATCTTAGGTTTACAAGTTTCTGATCTGGAGGAAGAACCCCCTGTAGAGTAAGCTTGCTCCACTGGTCTGCAGGTGCACTGGGACCAAAGGCAGCATACATATCACAGGAAGCACGGAGGAAAGTCACCCCCAAACAGACAACACAGAGATCATGAAGATCTTGGGAGAAACTGTGTGCCCACACTTGGAGCACTTCTTAAAACTAGTGGATTTCTCCATTAAGTACACAATTACAACAGTCAACAGTGATGGGAGCCACAAACAAAACTACTCAAGTAATAAAAAACAAAAAATATGTCTACAAGGTTGACTGCACAAAGTAGTCAAGTCAAGTCAAATTTTATTTATATAGCACCTTACAGACATAAAAATGCCACCAAGTGCTTCACAAAATACAATATATACAACATTAAACATAAGCAATCATCCCACACTATTAAAAGCTAACTCATAAAAGTAGGTTTTTAGCTTTGATTTAAAAACTGCCACAGAGGAGGACTGCCTAATATAAAGCGGAAGCTCATTCCAAAGCTTTGGAGCTGCAACTGAGAAGACTCTATCTCCTCGCATCTTTAATCGTGTCCTCGGAACTACAAGCAGGGACAAATCTTCTGAACAAAGTGCACTAGTAGGAACATAAGGATGCAACATCTCTGCCAAATATTTTGGGGTTAAACCATTCACAGCCTTATAAACCAATAACAAAATTTTAAAATAAATCCTATAAAAAACAGGTAACCAATGTAAAGCTGCCAATATAGGCATAACATGATCAAATTTACGCTTGCCTTCCAAAAATCTCCCTGCAGCATTTTGAACAAGCTGTAATCGAAGTAAAACACCATGACTCACTCCAAATAAAATGGAATTACAATAGTCTAGACGTGAAGTTACAAATGCATGCAACACAGTTTCAAGATCATGTCTAGTCAAAAATGGCTTTACTTTAGCCAAATGTCTTAAATGATAAAAAGAAGATGCCACAACCCCATTTACATGATCCCTAAAACATAAATCTGTATCTATCTTCACTCCTAAATTAACAACAATATCCTTTAAATAAGGAGTCAATTCACCACAATGCACCATAGAGGAATCAGTGTAACGGCTTGGACCAAAGAGCACTACTTCTGTCTTCCCTTCCTTAAGACTTAAGAAATTTTCCATCATCCATGTTTTAACCTCACACAAACAATCTAAAACCTTCAATATTGATCGATCACTAGCCTCATCCAAAGGCAGATAAAGTTGGCAATCATCAGCATATAGATGAAAATCAATATCATACTTCCGCAATATATCCCCCAAAGGCATGATATATATACAGAACAATAAGGGCCCCAAAATTGAACCCTGTGGAACTCCCCAAGGAAGATGCAAAAAATCAGAAGAATAACCACTCATTTGAACACACACCATTCTATCAGAAAGATAAGACCGAAACCAGCTTAACGCCGGACCAGTAATTCCCACATAATACTCAAGACGATGTAGTAACACCTCATGATCTACTGTATCAAAAGCAGCTGTCAGATCCAATAGAACTAACAACACAGATTTTCCACTATCAGTTGCAAGAAAAATATCGTTTAAGACCTTCAATAAAGCTGTCTCAGTACTGTGTAATGGCTTAAAACCAGATTGAAAGTTTTCCAAAAGATTACTTTTACTTAGAAAATCCAATAGCTGACGATAAACACACCTCTCCAACACCTTACTCAAAAAAGGTAACTTGGAAATTGGCCTATAATTAGATGGCACAGATGCATCTAAACCAGATTTCTTCAGTAGTGGATGAATAACCACCTTTTTAAAATTATTCGGCACAACACCAGAAACTAAACTGGTGTTAATTATTTCCAATATAACTAGAGCCACTGTTAGAGATGCATCCTTACATACAAAAGAGGTTAAAATATCATAAGGAGAACCACTAGGCTTAGCCTCAGCTATTAATTTAATCACATCTGACAACATTATTGGCTGAAACACACATCATTTCTCAGAAACAGAAATCAAAGGACTCTGTAGAGAAACTCCAGGCACAACCATCCTTAACTTAGCAACCTTATCCATAAAAAAGAAATTCATTACACATTGTAGTAGAGGCCTGTACAGAAAAATGATCCTGTACATTTAAAACAGAATCAATCACACTATACAAAACCCGAGGGTTATGAGAGTTTTCAGAAACAATATTAGAATAATATACATTTTTTGCAGACTTTACAGCATCCTGATAATCCTTCCAACTCTCCCTCAATGCAATTAAAGATACATTAAGCTTATTTTTCTTCCACTGCCTTTCATATCTTCTACACTCTCTCCTAGCAGCTCGAGTAACATCTGTTGACCATCGATTCTTTAATGAACTTTCCTTTTTTAAACACAATGGTGCGATAGTATCTAAAATATCCTTACATATCTCATTAAAACAGCTTAATAATTCATCTAATGAAGACCATTCTAAGAAATGAGTCAAGGCCTCATTAAATAATAATGAAAACTTCTCAAAAGTATCTTGATTAAAAAAACGACTAAACCTAACTGGTACAATATGCTCATCTACGCTAGAATGAAAAGGTATATCAAATAAAATAGGTTTATCATCAGAAAAAACAGCATCTTGAATACACAAATTTTTTACAGCAAGCCCAGAAAATAGTACCAAATCCAACGTGTGACCACATACATGAGTGGCCCCACTAACACACTGATTCAAATTAAAACAATTTATCAAATCATAAAAATCTGAAACAAGAGTTTTTTCCGGACAACAAACATGAACATTATAGTCCCCAAGTAACATAATTTGATCATATCTTAAAGCATACTCAGCTAAAAATTCAGAAAACTCAGATATAAAATCCTTATTATAGCTTGGGGGTCTATAAACCACTGCACAAAGAAGCGGACTTAAGTGTCCCAATTCAAATAAACATAGCTCAAAACTGCTATATTTAGTCACAGAATAAAGTTGTTTAATCTGCAACTTAGTCTTACAAATAACAGCTAATCCTCCACCACGTCTTGAAGTTCTTGGCACACCGATAAACACACAGTCAGCTGGTACTAATTCATTAACAGCACTCCATTCACCCGATGAAATCCAAGACTCTGTTATATAAAGTAGCTACCAGATGTATGTTATTCGGGAAGACAAACTGTACAAAGTCCCAAACAACCCACTCAGCAGTAACAAAAACTCTACTAATGACTAAAAGATAATACTCTTATGAAGAGGCAGTAAGGAATATGGCGATAAGGCCAAAGGTAGGAAAAGATATACATACAGATTTATGTCTTAATCTAACACTAAAAATATGAGGGAAAAAGTTCATCTCTATCAATAACTAACCCTAAGAGATGCTAAAAGACAATCTACAGTCTGAAAAAAAAGTACAAATAAGAAGGGGAGAACTTATCTGAGGAGATCTTACTGAAACCTCTAAAGGCAACAAATGAGATCCGAGCTAGTCAGGGGGAGCAGGGCATTATGGGAAAAGCTCAAGGCTAAAGCACTGAATTTGCTGGATCGGATCAGAGTGGAGTCTTGAAGACCTATATGTTGCATTGGATGAAATGGATGAATAAGATCATGCATTTTCTGATCTAAAAGAAGTCTAACTATAATTATTGTATTTTGTTAACAGTAATCTACCACTTTTTCTCCCAAAATTGCCAGTTTTAGGAAGGAATATGAGGGACACAGCAAAGTTCTGAGCCATTCAGGGGCAGTTTAGAAAATGGAAACTGTTGAGTCTTTCTGTGATATATTACCACAATAAAAGAATCACTCTGAGATTCTGGAAAGAGTTGACTGGTTTCCTGTCAGTGAAAATGCAGACATTGTCCTTGGGCATATTGATTGTCAAACTATTTTAGTAGAGAATACTGTTAATATGATACTACAACCCTACATGCAAAAATGGGAAAAAGGGAGTTATGGTTGGATGGATGGAATGCCCATCCGTGTCACAACTGTGATATAAGACTTAGTTTTAATGGTCTGAATTCCAGCAATTAAGTGGCAGTTAATTTGTGTTTACAAAACACTAACCTCAAATTAAGTTAACAGCTTTTTCTATTCTTGGGCCTGCTACTTGGAATAACTTTCCTCCAGAAATAAGAAATTCTAATAAACATTCAAGCTTCAAGAGTATACTGCACAACTGTTTTTCTATGCTTTCGTAGCATATTAAGAACATTAAGTTCAATTTTCCATTAAATATAATTTTAATTATGTAACACTTTATACTAGGAGGCACAGTTAGAACTACAGCTGGCTTATCTAGTGTCCAGTGAGGTTCCCTGATCTGCTGCCCCTCAACTCTCATATAGGAAATAAAAGGTCTATGCCCCCAATCTGACTATCTGGCTTCTCCAACTCTCCAAGCCAGGTCTGTTCTTCCCAAGCTGCAACCCTCAACTCCAAACTGAGAAGCAAAAAAAAAAGGCAGTTATCAAATCGGTTATTCCTTACCTCAGGAGCAGGCCATCTCTATTTTTGCAACTATCAACTCTAAGTTTACAAGAAAGGAAAATAAATAAAATGCAAAGTGTCCTGTTTATTGTAGATAGTGGGATACTACCACATACCACAGCCGCTGCAGTCCTGACTGCAAGAACATTATAGCCATTAGTTTCTTTAAAAGCATTCAGAAATGTCGGGAAGGAAATGAATGCCGGTAATGAAAGTCACTACCAATCACTCAACATCTCCTGATCAAGTCTCCTTCATCCCACTTAGCTATGCTTCTGGGCACAATGGTATACAAGTCAGCACTGCTACTTTAAGCATCTTGGTTTTATGGTTCGTTTACAGCACACGATAGTCACAAACAAGAAACTTTTAATGAAGCTTTCAGGTTTACACCCTTCATCAGCATACAAAATCACAACACATTAACACATTTAAATAGAGGACCATTATAATCACATGATCAAGCCAGCCATTCAAAGGACCACTATAATTAAATATGCAAATTCAATTTAAAAACATCTAATAAAATTAATATAGTTACTTGTTAAAAGCATAATACATAAGTATAAAAAAGTACAAAAAACTGTTACATATATATATATATATATAGACAAATAATTATATCTACACATTTAGAAATACTATACACTTAATACTATAAATTTTCTCTCTGCCTCTTGGTCAAAACTGGTTTTAAACTGACTGTCCCATTAAGGCCTGGATACTTATCAGCTTGTAGTCGCACTATCCACTCATACTCTTTTAGCAACAAAATATTATCAATATCACCCCCTCTAATGCCCAACTGCAGAATAGATATACACCTAAACTTAAATGCATGTGTCTGAAAATCATGCAAATGCCTGTATAGCCCATTTGTCTCAAGCTTTCTTTTTATTTCAGATCTATGTTCTATTATCCTATCCTTCAGCTTCCTAGCTGTTTTCCCTACGTAAAATGCACTACATAGGGTGCAGGTAGCAAGGTAAACTAATCTAGTAGAATTACAGTCTGCTCCACAAAAAAGTCAAACCGTTAAGCCTGTTGTAGGATGCTGAAAGCTACTATTAGTGTCGTATATGTCAGGGCAACAGACACAATTATAACATTTAGATGTATTCATCTTCGTTCATTACAGGTGATATTTCACTTTGAAAGTCTTTGTAACATAGCATCTGTTTAAGTGTCCGACCATTTCTGAGCATACTTTGGTGTCGGACCTAACAGATCTTTCAAATCTGGTTGGGCCATTAATATAATCCAGTTTTTCAATAATCTTACAGACATCATATGTATTGGCATTATAGGTAGTAATGAATCTTAAGACACTACTATCTTTTGTCCTATTCATTTCAACATGCACTGTCTGTTCTCCTTGCTGGTATGTCTGCTCTGTTTGTAATGTGGTTAAAGAGCCAAAAACTGGTTTGTATAAACTACTTCTACCTTGTACAACCTGTTTATAGGTCATATTAACATCCCTTAATAGATATCCATTATTAATAAATTCTTCCATCATTTTCTTAACCTCATACTCAAAGACATCATTCTCACTAGTTAACCTGCTTACCCTTACTATCTGTGACTTTAATATACTTTTATAGACATGCCCCGGATGCATACTAGCTGTATTCAAATATCTAGCTGCATGCACATCTTTTCTATGTATCATCGTCTGTAACTCATCACATTTCCTATACAACTTAACATCTAAGAATACAACATTATCCTTAGAAAAATTCATTTTAAACTTGAGAAAATTCGTCGTAGAATTCAAATACAGCAAAAAACTTTCCAATTCACTTATTGTACCTGTCCATACAAAAAAGCAATCAACAAATCTACAATAACAGTCCAGTAGCTGTTTAAATTGATTCCTTTCATTCAATATATATTGCTTTTCCCACATATATAGGACCAAGTTATAGCGTGTTCGCTACTGATGTACCCATAGCTACTCCTGTTAGTTGTTGATATGGTGCATTATCAAATATAAAGATATTTTTAGTTAAAACTAAATCTAACAGGAGACAAATATTTTCTATTTCACGTATTTGTTGGGTTGATTGCATTATTAACAAGCTTCTTATTGCTTCTATTCCATAATCAATTGGAATCACAGTAAACAGAGATTCAATATCTAATGTGACCAATACATATTCAGTTTTAACTCTCATTCTATACCAAGAATCAAGCTTTTCTAGGAAATGTGTTGTATCCTTAAGTATCGTCTCACAACCTGGTACATATCTAGCAAGAACATTCTGCAAGTATCTAGAGATGGGTTCAGTCACCCATCCTTTGCCCGACACAATAGGTCTTAAAGGGGGGTCATCTATGGATTTATGAATTTTGGGTATTCCATAGATCTGCGGGATCTTTGGGCAGGTAACAGTAAAATAAGTCAGTAAATCAATGGTTATATCTTCTTAGTTCATTTGCATGTCATATAATGTTAAGTTAGTCTGAGAAATATGTTTTTTTACATCCATAAATGTAATCTTCCTAAAAGTATGGGTATCTGATAAAAAAATCCTGGAATTTATTCATGTACCATAGCTTATCCATTAAAACAGTAGCTCCTCCCTTGTCAGCTTGCTTAATTACAACACTTCTATCATTCTTCATCTGCTGCAAGGTCTTATACTCACTAAAAGTTAAATTATAACTAATGCTTCTGTTTCTATTCTTATTTTTACCACGAACACTTGTGAAAACAGATAAACCAAAAAACAGAGATTACGTGGTTCCAAACAGCTTGGAGAAATGATCCACAACAGTTTGTTGTGGATCATTTCTCCAAGCTGGTTGGAACCACGTAATCTCTGTTTTTTGGTTTATCTATTCTTATTTTTATTTTTATTCTTATTAATACACAGGGCTCTAATTTCCATTTCTACAATATTTAAAAAGGCCAGTATTACAGGAGATAACTGGGGCATAAAAACACTCAATCTTTTAAAGGTTGAATTCAACTCATTTGTTTACTTAAACATTGATTTCAACATAATATTCCTCGTGAATAGCTTCACATCTGTTATAATATCCACAATACTGTCTTTAAATGAAGGAATAAATTTCATACCATGTTCAAGCACCTTGTAATGTTCATCAGATAGCATGATGTTTGATCAATTTACAGTACCTTTTAGTAAACAACATGTTCTCAGCGTCTTGGTGCTTTGTTGGCCAATTTTGGGCTGTCGTTCTTCCTTTTCTGCACCTGTACTGAGCGTTGCGGGGTTTTTTGTTCCAGAGGTTCCTGAAGCCTGTTTTGTTGCAAAACAACCTTCTCCAGTTGTTTTAAGCAAAAGGGCAAAAAAGAGGAGATCTCAGTTTGTTTCCGCTTCTCTCTTCCTTCAACCACTGATACTACTGGTTCTTTTTGTGGGGCTAAAACATTATCACTAGTCTCAACAAGGGAAGCGCTAGTAAGAGACTGCTCCATTTCGCTGTCCTTCCTCCCCAACTGGCCATGCTCGCACTGATGCACCAAAACGGAAGTGGATTTTAATGCTTCAAATGTACGCGTTTGTTGGTTGGCTGGAATCAACCCAGGCATTGGGGACAGTTCAAAGTTATCAAGCTCATCAAGGAGTTTGTTAACAGGCTTCTTTATACGTAATTTATCACTCACATTATCCAGCTTTTGTCGACCAAAATCTTTCCTAAAGTTTTCTTTGGGCCAATGGAAGATTTGGCCATTTTTAAAATCATCAAGATCACGTTGGAGCTTACGCTTCTTTTGTGCTTCTAATTTTGTATCCAACATCTGGATGCGATTCACGAAGGCTTGATATTTCTCATTCATAGTGTCAGTTGTAGATAATTTCAACACTTCCATGTCTAGTCTCTCTATCTCTTCCATTAGCTCACATTCCACTTTTTCAAAAAACTGGTTCATTAGCTTCATGTAGCTAATGCTGAGTTCAAGATTTAGTTGTTGCCATTGTACTAAGAGTTCTTGATAAGTATTGCCATAAGATGGCATCTTTAAAATACGAAGTCCATGTGGCACCACTCCTAAATCTAGATAAGCTAGGAAGCTTAGTCTTTGCCATTGCAGATGCTTATAGCTCTGCACTTTTTTCTCCAACAAGTTCAGCAGCTTATTAAACACTGATAATTCATCACTGGTATTCCCATTTTGCTGAGCATCCACAGCTTTAACTTGTAGCAGAGGATTACTTGACTTCATGAGCAGCTTTTTTATAGTTAAACTCATTTTAACTATATAATAAAACCACAAAATAGAACAAAAACGAACAGCTGGCTTGGTCTCCTCCTATAGCTTTGTTTGTGGCAACTTAGTACAAGTATTCAAAGCAGAAATACTCCAGAAGTACTATATACCATAAACATCCACAGCACACGATAATCACAAACAAGAAACTTTTAATGAAGCTTTCAGGTTTACACCCTTCATCAGCATACAAAATCACAACACATTAACACATTTAAATAGAGGACCATTATAATCACATGATCAAGCCAGCCATTCAAAGGACCACTATAATTAAATATGCAAATTCAATTTAAAAACATCTAATAAAATTAATTTTCATACAGTTACTTGTTAAAAGCATAATACATAAGTATAAAAAGGTTCAAAAAACTGTTACATATATATATATATATATATATATATATAGACAAATAATTACATCTACACATTTAGAAATACTATACACTTAATACTATAAATTTTCTCTCTGCCTCTTGGTCAAAACTGGTTTTAAACTGACTGTCCCATTGATTTACTGACTTATTTTACTGTTACCTGCCCAAAGATCCCGCAGATCTATGGAATACCCAAAATTCATAAATCCATAGATGACCCCCCTTTAAGACCTATTGTGTCGGGCAAAGGATGGGTGACTGAACCCATCTCTAGATACTTGCAGAATGTTCTTGCTAGATATGTACCAGGTTGTGAGACGATACTTAAGGATACAACACATTTCCTAGAAAAGCTTGATTCTTGGTATAGAATGAGAGTTAAAACTGAATATGTATTGGTCACATTAGATATTGAATCTCTGTTTACTGTGATTCCAATTGATTATGGAATAGAAGCAATAAGAAGCTTGTTAATAATGCAATCAACCCAACAAATACGTGAAATAGAAAATATTTGTCTCCTGTTAGATTTAGTTTTAACTAAAAATATCTTTATATTTGATAATGCACCATATCAACAACTAACAGGAGTAGCTATGGGTAAATCAGTAGCGAACACGTTTGCGAACTTGGTCCTATATATGTGGGAAAAGCAATATATATTGAATGAAAGGAATCAATTTAAACAGCTACTGGACTGTTATTGTAGATTTGTTGATGATTGCTTTTTTGTATGGACAGGTACAATAAGTGAATTGGAAAGTTTTTTGCTGTATTTGAATTCTCTGAATTTTCTCAAGTTTAAAATGAATTTTTCTAAGGATAATGTTGTATTCTTAGATGTTAAGTTGTATAGGAAATGTGATGAGTTACAGACGATGATACATAGAAAAGATGTGCATGCAGCTAGATATTTGAATACAGCTAGTATGCATCCGGGACATGTCTATAAAAGTATATTAAAGTCACAGATAGTAAGGGTAAGCAGGTTAACTATTGAGAATGATGTCTGAGTATGAGGTTAAGAAAATGATGGAAGAATTTATTAATAATGGATATATATTAAGGGATGTTAATATGACCTATAAACAGGTTGTACAAAGTAGAAGTAGTTTATACAAACCAGTTTTTGGCTCTTTAACCACATTACAAACAGAGCAGACATACCAGCAAGGAGAACAGACAGTGCATGTTGAAATGAATAGGACAAAAGATAGTAGTGTCTTAAGATTCATTACTACCTATAATGCCAATACATATGATGTCTGTAAGATTATTGAAAAAAACTGGATTATATTAATGGCCCAACCAGATTTGAAAGATCTGTTAGGTCCGACACCAAAGTATGCGTTCAGAAATGGTCGGACCCTTAAACAGATGCTATGTTACAAAGACTTTCAAAGTGAAATATCACCTGTCTGAGCGAAGATGAATACATCTAAATGTTATAATTGTGTCTGTTGCCCTGACATATCTGACACTAATAGTAGCTTTCAGCATCCTACAACAGTGACGGTTTGACTTTTTTGTGGAGCAGACTGTAATTCTACTAGATTAGTTTACCTTGCTACCTGCACCCTATGTAGTGCATTTTACGTAGGGAAAACAGCTAGGAAGCTGAAGGATAGGATAATAGAACATAGATCTGAAATAAAAAGAAAGCTTGAGACAAATGGGCTATACAGACATCTGCATGATTTTCAGACACATGCATTTAAGTTTAGGTGTATATCTATTCTGCAGTTGGGCATTAGTGGGGGTGATATTGATAATATTTTGTTGCTAAAAGAGTATGAGTGGATAGTGCGACTACAGGCTGATAAGTATCCAGGCCTTAATGGGACAGTCAGTTTAAAACCAGTTTTGACCAAGAGGCAGAGAGAAAATTTATAGTATTAAGTGTATAGTATTTCTAAATGTGTAGATGTAATTATCTGTCTATATATATATATATATATATATATATATATGTAACAGTTTTTGTACTTTTTTATACTTATGTATTATGCTTTTAACAAGTAACTGCATGAAAATTAATTTTATTAGATTTTTTAAATTGAATGTGCATATTTAATTATAGTGGTCCTTTGAATGGCTGGCTTGATCATGTGATTATAATGGTCCTCTATTTAAATGTGTTAATGTGTTGTGATTTTGTATGCTGATGAAGGGTGTAAACCTGAAAGCTTCATTAAAAGTTTCTTGTTTGTGACTATCGTATGCTGTGGATGTTTATGTTATATAGTACTTCTGGAGTATTTATGGTTCGTTTCCCAGTTGGACTGCCTTCAATGCAATGTCTGCATATCCTCCCAGTCTATGTGAATTTTCACTAAGGTCTCCAGTTTTCTCCCACATCTAAAGGTAAGCAGATAAAAGAATTGGCAATACTCCCAACTGCCAGTAGGTGTACATGCAGTGTACATTTATGTATGTCTGTTGTACAAGAAACTTATTCTCTGTCTTACACTAGTTGCTTGGCAAGATAGGCAAAGTTTCCACATGACCCTGAATAAGAAAAAGAGGATATCAAAAATAATTAAAATAATTAATAATTTACATTACATTACATATGTGACTACTGAAAAATAAAGCTCCCGATCTAGTATGTCCCATATGTTTAGTTAGTATCATTCAGTCGTCCTTTCTGTGCCCCTTTATCTTACCTCATCATCAATTCCAGGACTTTTGAAGGACTCTGTCGTCTTACACAGTCCCATTACCTTCCCAGGTCGACTGTTTCATATATCCACTTTTCTTTCCACGAAAAAGTATCTTCTTATGTCTAGTTTGAACTGTTTACCTTTAATCTGGTAGACTGCTCCGATCTTTGCCCAATCTCTTTTCTCTTAAACTGTATGGCATCATACTGTCTCCTAAGTGTTTTATGCACCCATATCATTAGTCTCCTTTCTCTCCTACCCTCATCTAAGAATATAATTAGCTCCTGTCACGTCCACCACATACCCTTTGTCCTCTGTTCTTTTTATTACGTTGGTAGCTTCTTTTTATACTTACTCTTTTAGCTCAAGATCCTTATCCCTGCATGAACACTAAAAATGAATGCTGTAAATCTGCTATGGCTGTTCCTTTAATCACTTCTGTACTGAATAAAGCTTGTTATCTTACTGGCCATGAGTTTCCCTTCCACAGATTCTCTTTGTATAAAACTTTTTTCTTCAGTTAGAATTTGGTGATTTATTTCTGCTGTTACTACTATATTGAGGCCCTTCTCCAGATTTGTGTTTTTAGGGTTACTCTTCCTAATTAAAATTTCACTGTGGAATTATGTAAAGTACTTCATGCTTCCCCACATTAAACACTGGATGTCAGTTCCTATCCATTCTGTTAGTCTCCTCCGATCCTAATGAAGGCTCAGTCCCCCTCTCCCTTCCATCAAAATGAGATCCACACGCTCCTCATGATATCTGACACAGAGAGTTCAAATAGCAACAATCCCAAGATCTCTCTCTCTCTGGAACCCAGTCACTTCTCATTGTTATGACAGGGTTTCACCTAACTTCCTTGTTTCTGCTTTCTGCCACTCCAGCGCCAACTCAGTCCATTTCTCTTACACTCCAGGTGTCTTCAATTTGAATGTCCATCTCATGTGAAAAGTGAGTCAAACATCTTATTGAAAAGTCAAAGCATACATTAACCAGCTTTGTTTGTTTAAATTCCAGTATAACTCGGTCATAAAATTAAAACACAGTGAATTGACATGATCTTTTTTTTTTTCCCCAAAATTTCATGTTGATACTTACCCTACAGGTTCCTGTTCTGAAGAAACCAACTTGCCTTTCATACAGAGGTCAGGCTCATGTGTCTACATCTTCCTAGGTCAGTTCTAGCTTTGGATTCACCCACGCCTCACTTTAGTCTCTGGAACCTAATGGCTGATGAGTTCTGTCAGGAGACCTGTAACTATACCCAGCACATTATTTAGGACCATGCAGTACTTGCTGCGGTCACTATGTGACCCCCTGTCTTACCTTAACTCTGAGTTTCATTTCCACAACTTTCCCTGGTATACAACTATCTGCAAGACATCCTCCATATTTTCCATTCTAAGCTGGTATGTCAAAGAGAATTTCTGCTTTAAATGTAAAAAGGTATACACTGGACCTTGAAAAATAAATTTAACAATGCTAAGTGAAACGTAAAGATTAGTTCTGCGACAGATGATATCTTAGATAAGAAATATGACTTCCTAAAAAGAGTTTTTTTTCCCATTGTTCATCAAAATACAGAAGAGCTTTAATGTTATAGAGGGGATGGCAATATTTACAAAGAATAATCACAGGGTTGCAACCCAAGATTATGAGCTCCTTAATTATAAAGTCAGTAGTGATTACAGGGATATTTAGAAATTATTATGAAGGTGTATATATATATATATATATATATATATATATATATATATATATATATATATATATCTCAATACACCAGAGTCTTAATGGGAGGAATACGAGACAAATATCAAGAATTTGTATGAAAGGCAATGTAAAATCAGGTGAACTAAATGATGGCTCCTATAAATACAGAAGAAATTTGGAAAGTAATAAAAGGACAGGCACAGAGTAACAGCATAAGTAGTGATGGTTTACAGCTAGAAATCTGGTGACATGACAAGAATAAGGTAGTCATCTATTTAGTTGGAATCTTTAATTAAGTTCTTACTATAAACCTGATAGCCTAATCATGGAAGCAAGCTGCCAAAGGAGTTTAAAGATCCATATGTGCTGTTCTCCTATTGACCAATTCCTACAGTTAAATCATGATTATTAAAGTA
The DNA here is from genome assembly GCF_019279795.1 of Protopterus annectens. Taxonomy (NCBI): domain Eukaryota; kingdom Metazoa; phylum Chordata; order Ceratodontiformes; family Protopteridae; genus Protopterus; species Protopterus annectens. Next base: position 156,031,706 of record NC_056746.1, on the reverse strand, counting down.
ATATTACCTTTATTCTCAGACAATACTGATGACACCAGAGCAGGATTTGATTATTCCTTTTCATACTTAGAGACAAGTTTGGTACACAGTTCGGCTTCGTCAAGGGCAGATCATGCCTCCTGAACCTGGTGGATTTCTTTGAGACAGTTACTCACGCTATAGATAAGGGAAAGGAGGTACACACGGCTTACCTTGAACTTGCTAAAGCATTTGACACCATTCCCCATTCAGGTATTATTGATAAGCTCACCAGCTTGGGCATAAACCCTTACGTCACAAGATGGATCGCAAACTGGCTCTCAGACAGATCCCATAAAGTAAGAGTAGCGGGATCTATGTCCGAATCCAGACCAGTAATGAGTGGTGTGTCTCAGGTCTCTGTCTTGGGGCCCCTCCTGTTTGGCATATACTTCTCAGAAGTACAGGCAAGCACGGAAGGGCTGTGGCTGACTAAGTTTGCAGACGACTGCAAACTGGGTGCTACAACAGAGTCTCCAGCCAACATGGAGATCCTCCAGAAGGGTCTAAATGAGACTGATGCATGATGTCAAAGCCATGGTCTCAAGCTAAATGCAAAACAATGCATAGTAATCCCCTTTGGAAAAAACAGAGTACCCACAAACTACAACATAGGAGGTAATCCCCTGAAATCTGAAGAAGAAATAAGGGATCTAGGGACCCAATTAGATAGTCAGCTTTCCTTTGATAACCATGTTGCCAAACTGGTTAGAAAATCCTTCTATGTGACCCATCTGATCAAGAAACGGTTCGCATCAAGATCTAAGGATGTAATGGTGCCCCTCTACGCTTCCCTCATCAGACCCATTATTGAGTACAATGCACTAATTGGAATGTACCTGGCTAGACATCTCCAGCAGCTGGAAAGACCACAGAGGTACCTAACCAAGAGGATTACTGGCCTCAAACAGTTGCCCTATGCAGCACAATTGAAAAATCTAAGACTGTTCTCTGTTGCATACCGCTTTTTCAGAGGCGATCTCTGTCTATCGTACAGAGCCATGTCCAACCCAGAATTGTTGAACATGCTCCATCTTAGCAAAACCAAATCTACTCGAGCTACACGCTCTAGGGATATAAACCGCAACACAACAATGAATAGAACATGCTGGAGGGACAGATTCCCTATGCAGAGACTTCCCTTACTATGGAACAGGGTCCCGATCTACATAAGACAGAGCCCCTCACTATCACTCTTCAAGAGGAACCTTGATGAGTGGATGGATAACAAAGTTCACACTGGGGATCACACCAACAGCACTACTAAATAGGGGCTAAGGGTACTAGCTGCTAGTACAAGGGTCTAGGGAACTACTAAAGGGGCGGTGAATACCGCACAACTTGGCTGGGCTAATATATGCCTTCGGGCAGATAGCCCAGTACCAACCTATAAGATACAAGATAAAGAAACCACAACTAGGGCAGTGACAAAAAATTATGTGCTGATGCAAAATCTCAGATGATTATGTTTTTTTTGGGGCGTCCCATATAAAATACTTGGGAGTTTGTCTGGCTAAGATGATATCAACAGTTACTGAACATACCACACAAGGAGTTGATTGAAAGGTTGAACTCTGACTTTAGGTGACAGAAGATGGTAGAACTGCATTCTGAACAGAAAACACAAGTGTTACACTTTAGTGCTTTATACATTTCAATCTTTTGCAAAAAAAGGACCACTTGTTGAAATCAATTAAAATATGTTACTAGACTTTATTTGGGATGGTGGAAAACCTACAGTGTAATGAAAAATGTTGATAATCAGGAAAAGTGAGTGGATGTGGAGTTCTGGATCCTTAATTGTATCATGACACAGTTTAAATTAAAAAAATTATATTTAATGCAGAAGAGCGCTTAATGTACTAAATAGAAATATTTGATGGGTTTAAGGGGCAATAACAAGGAAGGCTTAGAAAGAGGATATGTTTGGTCGCACTACAACTGGATATAGTAACACAGGTGTTCCACATGAACGGGGGGGTTACTGTTATTAAAAAAAAAAAAAAGGAGAGAAAGAGAAAAACAAGTTTATATATACTGGGAACGGCTGAGGTACCTGTAATCAAATCAGGCAAGAATATTGTATAAACAGTTTCATGAATTTCAAATCTGAAGGGATCTTAAGTAGTGCAAGATTTGTAATGACATGAGCTATGGGGAAACAAGATGTTTATGTAGACCAGGGTAATGAACTGATGACTAAAAAGATGGCACACTTCATGTGTTGAGGGAGTTAAGAAGCAAGGTGGTAGATAAATGACGCAAAGCTAGGTCAATAGCATACAGGAAGAACTTAATTATAATTTTTTTTTTCATGGTTTTGCTCCAATGTCTGATGACAATGAGACCTTCATCTCTGTCAGTTAGCCCATTCATTCCACATTCACTGGGGTAAGCATCAATTCAGAGGGCTCACAAACCAAAACATGGTGAATAATAGATGAAAAACGAAAAAAATACACCACCACTAGGACCGACTAAGCCACAAATAGTGCTATAAATAAGCACCACACACTATAGTGCCAAAATCATTTAATACGCTTTCAACAGACTTCTTCAGAATAAATTACAATTTCACCCTCATTTTTATATATCAAAGCCTAGTACAAAACAGGTTAATTATATTCAATTATACAATTAATAAATTAATTAATATTCCTTATCAAATAACATAAAAACAATGAATTTACCTAAAACCAAAAAAATGTTGTAAACTAATAAACAATTTACTACACATTATAAAATGACTTTTGTAATTGACAGTGCTATAATATTTTTAACCTCTTAGCCCTTAAGAAACATTTTATATTAACATTTTCATTTAATCCAGGAAATGTACAGGCATTTAATTTTACTTATCACTTGGAATTTCTAATTGATTCTTCACGCACCCACCTTGAAGGTCAATACTACAACATTCTAATACTTGAAAATAAACATTTTTATATGTAGAACAAGTGCTGGAATGTTAATACAAAGCATTTTTTCAATCTCTAAACTTACTACTATACAAATGTTCCTTTGTACGTTTTTCTAGACTACGTGTGGTCATTCCTGCACAAAAACTAGGACAACCAGAGCATATGACAAGATAAATTAATCCCGTAGTTTTACAGTTGTATTTTTCTTTTATATAAATATTATAATCCATGTGCTCTAAATAAATATGTTTCGTAACATTAATAAATCTACATATTTTGCAAGATCCACACTTAAACATTCCATTCTCTTTTTTTACTAGGAACAAATTTTTTGACAGTATTTGAGTTTACAAACATGTTCTTAAAACTTTTGGTTTTGTGATACATAAAACCAGGACGTGGTCCAACAATATTCCATAATTCTTGATTACCTTGTAACACTTTCCAGTTAGTCTCAATAATTCTTTCAATAACTTTTGGCTGCCAAAAACTTTAAACCTGCTTGAAGCTTTCTTCTTTGGCATCAAAAGGGTACATAGATTATTTTCCAACTCATCTTAAAAAAAGAAAATTCGCCAAGCTCTGTAATCGTAAGATTTTTTCACGTCAGGATATGGATTTAGTCTTCAAAGCTGCAGGAACTAATTACCCAGTTAAAATGAAAGAAAATACTATAAGATTTGACAATGACTATTCAACATTAGTGATGTCAAAGAGAAAAGCATGTGTGCCACTTGTTAAAAGCTTAAAGAAAAACAATATTAAAGTCCAAATCTTGTTTCCAGCAAAAATAAGGCTTCACCTTCCAGAAGGAAAGAAAATTTTTAGCACCTTGGAAGATGCAATGGACTTTGTACAAAAAAATAAATAAAATCCTAGAAAAAAACTGAAGAAACGGACTGGAATCTATCAACTTCTTTGAAGAGAAATGCAACAAGAGATGGCTGAGTAATAAAATACAAAAACAATAAAAAAACTGAAGGACAAATGAAAATCAATGTATTTCATAGTTATAATTTAATTTAAAGAAGTGCTAGAATACTTATGAACAGGAGTTGAATATTACTTTTTATAAGGAAAATAATTTATTTCCTTCTTTCTCTACTTCAAATGGTTACTAGTTCCCTTTTTAAAATGTCTGAGTTTGACTCTTAGCTATATATGAAATTAAAATCAAGTTGGAGGTTGCAGGAGCAAAACAGGTCCAAAAAATGAAGAGTAGCTCAAGACCAACTATGTAAAAAGAATGAGTATTTATTTAAAGATGAGCGCTTTCACTGTAACACAGCTTCTTCAGATCTAAGTTAAAATAAATAAAAACTTAAAATGGTTCTTTTATATGATCACTTCTAGTGGTCAAACAAGTAATTACAATGAAGAAAACATAAACTTATTCTTTTGTATGATCACCTCTAGTGATCAAACAAGTAATTACAATGAGGATACATATAATGAATGAATAACAAGTTAGATATACATCATAAAATCACAAATCAAATAGATGTTAAATGCTCAAACAGTGCCTTTCCTGAAAATACAGAAAATCCCAGTCAACTACATTTCCAAATGAAATGACATGAAAAATATATATATAACCTACATAAGAAATATCATGAATAAAAGTGAGTGTTGAAAGGGGGGGGGGGAGAAAAAGAAAAAAGCTAAATTCTCTAGTGGTCAAACAAGTGATTACAATGAAAAGAACATAAACTGGTTCTATTGTATGATCACCTCTAGTGGTCAAACAAGTAAATACAATAAGAATGCTTGTAATGAATAACCAGTTGAATATACAAAATATATGTCCTGAAATCACAAATCAAATGAATATTAAATGCTCAAACAATGCCTATCAAATCTAGTCAACTACATTTCAAATGGAATGACATGAAAAATAGCGAACCTATGTGAAAAATGTCATAAATGAAAGTGAGTATTGAAGGGGGGGGGGGGATCAGGTAAAATACTAGTACAGATGTCACTGGAGAAAGCAGATACAATCTATTTAATATTCCTACGTGTTCTTAGTCTCGGTTTTATCGAGGCTCTATCATTGAGGCCAGATCCTTTATCTGCCCTAAGCCGAACTATCCAGTCACATTCCTTGTTCTCTGTATGCATCCTAATATCACCGCCTCTTATTGCTGGAACTATAGTTTCAAGTACTCTAAAACAAAAACAGTGCGATCTTCCTGCAAGATTAACGTGTTTCGCTAGGGCATTATAAGGTGAACCCTTCCTTATGTGATAGATGTGTTCCCTCATTCTGTCCCTTAATGATCAGTTGGTTTTCCCAACATAAAAGTGGGAGCAGATCTGACAGGTGGCCAAATATACCACATTAGTGGTCATGCAGTCAGCCTCCACATTTATTTCATAAGTGACAAGCGTATCAGGATGTAAAGTTGCTGTCTTCATTAATAAATTGACAGAAATTACATCTACCACACGGTTTAGTATGTCCTGCTACTTTGTTTACTGTTCCATACTTGAGATAGCATAGCATCTTTTTAAGATTGTTCTTATTCTTGTACAAAAAACTGGGAGTTTCACCAACTATGACTCTTAATTTAGGATCAACATGCATGATGGACCAATATTTATTGATGATATCTCTAATCTCATTATTATCTGATGAATAATATGTTGAAAACTTAACATGAGATGACATGTGCTCCCTATTCACCTGGGTGTTGGAACTGTGACGTCCAAAATATGGTGTAGCTCTGTTACGTAGTCCTAAGGCTCGTTCAGAGAAGGATCAATTTCATTAATATTGTATCCTCTCTGCAAAGTCTACTTTTAAGGTCCCCTAGTTCAGATACAAAGCCTGCCTCCAAAGGATTTAGCCTTGATGCTCTAATGGCCTGACCTACCATAACATTCCTGAATACAAAAGGAGGGTGCATACTCGATCTCATGAGCAGGGTATTAACATGACATGGTTTCGTGTACACTCCTGTATTAATAAGACCATTTGGAAGTTTTTCAATATACAAATCCAGGAATTCAATTCTGTTATATGAAAACTGCATTGTAAATTTGAGACAATCAATTAGATTATTCATGATAGTTTTTCATTCATACAAGTTAAACCTGGATCACACGTAATTGTCATTCTTTTAATGCACGTTTAAATGCTATGTCTCGTTTAAAAAATGACAGTCTGCTTTATACTAAACATCTCATACAAATAGTGCTTACTGAATCATCACATTATTTCTTTAAATACAACAGCTTTTAGTGGTTAACATACTTTGAAATGGTTTTTGATTTTTTAGTGGTTTGAAAGGGTTTGAAGGATTGATGTATAATGTATAAGTGGCTTGAATTCACTTGTGAATGTTTTTGTGTAAATTGGAGCTGATAAACTGTTCATTTGCAAGCCCTTGTCAAGAAGACCAGCTTGAAGTAGCCTAATTAAAGTCACGAATACTTTTGTGATGCTGTGGGAGTTCTAAAATTCTAAGAACTGTCCAGGTTACTTCTTCCTGTCTAAAAGTACATAATCATAACATTATGAATAATATGCTAAGATGACAATTAATACAAGTTAATAATAATTATAATGTTTGTCTTTTCGGCTTTTCCCAGTTAGGGGTCGCCACAGCGGAACTCCGGTCCGCTAATGATTGGCAGTAGATTTTTATGGTGCCGAGTTGCCAGCCCAACGACCAACTTTCAGCGAAGGCATGCCCATTCATGCATGTCTTTCGGAGGCTGCTCGACCGTGGGGAGGACATGCAGACTCCACACAGAAGGCACTCCAACTGTGAATCGAACAGGAGAACCTCTTGCTGTCAGACAACAATGCTAGTGCTGTACCACTGCGGCTTCCAATACAAGTTAGACAATAAGCAAAAGAGAAAGACAGTGACTTGCATTCTAAACCAGTGTCAATTATTAAATAGTTCTTAATGCTTGCAGTATGCCACAAGGATAGTTTTTATACTAGCCTATAGAAAGACATGTCTAATAAAAAAATAGGATTGTGCTTCTCTGTTACTGTCTTTTTTTAATGACAACAAAACTTAATATCTTTATTCTTTATTATGGAAAGTTTGAATCTTCAAAGGGAAGATTTTCCAAATGTTTGTTCAGATACTAATAGACATAACATTTAAGGAAAAAAACAAGACTGATTCTAACAGTAGTCCTAGATAAAAGAGTATCAAATATATTAGAGTAAATATAAATGTTCTATTATATGATATTCTACACTAGGATTATAGCTAAACTATAAGACCTTGGAATATAGTAATAGTTCAAGACATAGTATACAAACAGAAATAGAGATCAGAATAAGTAAATATGCATACAGTTAAAGAATATAAATATGTCTACAAGGGTGGGAGGTTGGCATGGTGGTTAAGTTGTTCACCTTATAGGCACTATGTGCAGGGTTTGATTCTCACATGGGATAATTGTCTGGGCTTGGAATGGTCCAGAAGTGCGGTTAGCATGGTTCTAATTTATGAACTGATGATCCAATGAACAACTTTACACATAGTAAATAAAATAGAACAAATATAAAATCATCTGGCCTATAAATGAATAAATATGAAAATAAAGTACAGTTTTGTACCTACCATAAATGTAGATGTTCGAAGATCCACATTGCTGCAGTCCTAACAATTGGGTAGTCCGCTGTCCTCGGTCGGCCCGAATATCAAAGTATAAGGCTGACGTCGGTCAGAGCATTTGACTGGCGTCATGCGTCAGGGTACAAATGCGCATGACCGACGCCATATCCTCAGTCTTTTCTTGCCCCAGATGTCAGAAGACCCTAAAAAGAAAGGTCAAAACCAAAAGACAGCAAACAACCAACCAACCACCCTTGCACAATATATACAATATACACAAAATGTACAACCCAACCCACACAACCACCTCTAACAACAGAGGGGAAGGAGGGAGGGTAAATTGGACTGCAGCAATGTGGATCTTCGAACATCTACATTTATGGTAGGTACAAAACTGTACTATGTTCTTCATCTCACATTGCTGCAGTCCTAACAATTGGATAGAATCCCAAAGCAGAGATAAGGGAGGATGGCTAACTACAAGGAAGCAGGAGCTGCCAAAATGCCCTGCAAAACAGCAGTGGCAAAACCAGCCCTAGACTTAGAGTAAAGTGGCAGGTGATAATGCTTAGAGAAAGTATGTACAGAACTCCAAGTAGCTGCCTCCAAAATATCCTTGGTTGCCACTCCCTCAAAAAGCTGTTGAAGTGGCAGTAGCCCTAGTGGAATGAGGCCTAATCCCAGCTGGAATCTCCTTGCCATGATGGGAATAACAGAAAGCAATGCAAAACCCAATCCACTTAGAAATAGTTTGTTTTGATACAGGCTTGCCCTGAGAACTCAAAGCAAAAGAAACAAACAACTGCTGAGACTGCCTGAAACCTTTAGTTCAGTCCAAATAATAGCATAACTGCCTGTGGACATCTAAAGTGTGCAAAATCTTTTCCCCTTTATTTTGGGGATTTGCATAAAGCGTAGGCAAATGAATAGTTTGGTTCAAAGCGACACTAGAAACCACCTTAGGCATAAAGGAAGGATTAGTGCGTAATGATACCCTATCCTTATGGAAAATCAAGAAAGGCTCAACTGCCATAAGGGCCTGTAATTCAGAAACCCGTCTTGCAGAGGTAATGGCCAACAAAAAGCAGTCTTCCATGATAAATACTTCAACTCAGCAGTAGCTGCAGGCTCAAATGGTAGTAGTGTGAGTTTCTCCAACACAAAATTGAGTTCCCAAGCAGGAGTAGGAGCTCGTCGGTGGGGCCGTATATTATTTGCCACACTTAGAAATTGCGAGAACAATGGGTGAGAAAACCATGGTGGGTTGCAATGAGAGTGAGCTGAAATGGGTGGAGCATGAACTTTAATAGAAGAGAAAGACAAACCTTTGTCTAGTAACTCAGTAAGATATTGAAGAGCCACACACAAATTAGGCTCAGAAACATCAAAATCTTTTGCTGCACTCCAAAACAAAAATCTCTTCCATTTGTCTGCGTACACTTTCCTTGTACTAGGCCTCCTAGCTTCCAAGATAACATTCAAAACTTGCTGAGGAAGTGGAGGCCCACTATGGTTCAAAACAGAATATGCCAGGCTGTTAGGGCAGAGAGTGAAGCTTGACATTTAGCAAATGGCTGTCCTCCTGACAACAGGTGTGGAATCGAAGGCAAAGGCCATGGAGGCTTCCATACCAGACTTCTCAGTAATGGGTACCAGTGTTGTCGAGGCCAATCCGGAGCCATTAAGATCATCCTTGGCTTGTCCTGTCTGACTTTCAGAAGTACCTTTGGGAGGAGAGGCAGAGGTGGAAAGGCATACACATGAAGATTGCTCCAATTGAAAGAAAGAGCATCCACTCTCCAAGCTGTGGGATGAAACCTTTTTGTGCAAAACTTTGGCAGCTGATGGTTTAGTGGAGAAGCGAACAGATCTATGTCTGGAGTTCCCCATGACACTGTCAATTTCTGAAATACATGAGGATCCAATTTCCACTCGTGGGGATCCATAATTTGTCTGCTCAACACATCTGCTAAGGAGTTCTGTGCTCCTGGCAGAAACCTTGCCTGAAGATTGAGCTGTAAACTGAGAGCAGTCTCCCACAAAATCATTGCTTGCCTGCATAGAGGATAAGAATGCATTCTCCCTTGTTTGTTGATGTACCACATGACAGTTGTGTTGTCTGTTAGAATCAACACCTGCCCTGGAAGAAGTAATTCCTTGAAAGCAATTAATGCAAACTGGACTGCTAACATCTCCTTCATGTTGATATGTAGATGTTGTAGTCTGACAGGCCACTTGTTTTGTATCCACTTTCCATTGAGATGAGCTCCCCAAGCTTTGTCTGAGGCATCTGTCGTTAAAATCTGACTCGCCTCTGGCCGGGTCACAGAGAGTCCCTTGTTTAGGTGACATTCCTGAGCCCACCACAAAAATTCCTTTTGAATGCAAGGTATTATTTGAATGACAGTGTCCAGATCCTGGCAGTGCTGTGTCCACACATTTTTGAGATACCATTGTAGCTTCCTCATATGCAGTTTGGCATTGGGAAGCACCAGAATACAAGATGCCATGAACCCTAAGGCTTGAAGGACTGTCCTTGCAGTCAGCCCGGACTGAAGAGATAGATGATGGAAGTAAAGGGATAGACTCTTTTGTTTGTCCGGGGTTAAAAAGGCCATCTGGGATGCTGTATTCAGTCTCACACCCAGAAAGCACATGTCTTGAGAGGGTACTAGACTGGACTTTATTTCGTTCACAGAATACCCTAGGCATCTTAGCACTGCTATCACATATTCCAAATGATGAAGGAGCTCTTCTCTTCCTTGAGCCAGAATTAGGCAGTCGTCCAAATAAGGATAGATCTGTATTCCTTTTAGTCTGAAGAAAGCTATCACTGGAGCCAGAATTTTCGTGAACACTCTGGGCGCAGTAGATAAGCCAAAGGGCAATGCAGAGAACTGATAGTGAGAAGTCCCAGCTCAGCAGATACTTTCTGCAACTTAGTCTGATAGGAACATGAAGGTAAGCCTCCTTGAGATCCAAAGTTACCATCCAATGATCTTTGCCCAGCAGAGGTAAAAGCTGCTGCAATGTCAACATTTTGAACTTGGGAATGTCCAGATAAGTGTTGAGGATAGATAAATCCAAAATTGGTCTCCATGTGTTCCCCTTCGTTGGTACTAGGAACAGGCGAGAATAAAATCCTAGGCCCACTTCTGGCAGAGGGACCGGCTGTATGGCCCCTAGTCGGAGCAACAGAGAAACCTGCTTGTGAGCCTCTATCCTTTGTTGAGGAGGAACGTCTGGCATGCCTGTGAAAGGAGGCAAGGTATGGAAATAAAACCTGTAGCCGTGGTGTATGATATCCAATACCCATCTGTCCTGGGTAATTAAACTCCAATTTTCTTTGAAAAGTGCCAACCGTCCCCCCAAAGGTGCTGCCAGACGAGCAGGCACTGGCAGCTGAAAAGGTAGGTCATTGGGTCTGCTTACGAAAGGACTGACCCCTGCCCTCACCTGAAGCCTGTGCAGGAGAACTTCCTGTTCTAGGCCTGAAAGAGCCCTGAGCTCTGCCCTTACCACGTCTAGATCTACCCCTAGACTGGGAATCATAAGAAGGATACGTCCACCCCTTAGTAGGCCAATTTCTACTAAACTTTGGAGGCTGGACTTGCAAAAAATCTTTAACAGTCTGCATAGACTTAGCCTTGTCTTCCATTTTCTTTAAAACTGTCTCAACAGGAGGACCAAACAACACGTCAGATTGTAAAGGAGCATCTAAAATCCTTGTTTTAACATGTTCAGATAAATTCTGATCCCTCAGCCAGGCGTGCGGCGAAGAACTGACCCAGTGGCAGCCACCCTAGATGAGGCCTGTACAGCATCAAAACCACATTGCAAAGAATGCTTACCCACCTGTTCAGAAGCGTGCACTAAATCTTGCAACTCCTTACAAGCAATACCTACTGCCAGAGCATCAACCTTAGATTTCAATTGTGAAAGGAGATAATTTTGGTATTTCAACATGTGAAACTGGCAATTCAGAGCCCTCATAGCAAGAGTGGAAGAAGTATAGACTTTCTTGCCCCATCTATCCAAGGCCCTAGTCCCCTTGTCTGCAGGAACAGGATTCTTATCAACATAAGTCTTAACACCTTTAGGCCCATGGCTATCAGTTTCTGGGTCTGCCCTAGGACTCTTAAAAGATACTTATGAGCTTCAGGCACCCTGTAATACCTATCTGGCTTAACAGGAGCAGGAGGCAAAGAATCAGGATTAAGAGAAGCTTCCATAAAACATCTTCCACTACAGTCAAAACCGGAGGTATAGCCAAAGGCCTATGCTGGGGTAACAACAGAAATTCCCTAAGCCTTTTCTGGAATCAGAGAAGTCCTGACCTTCCCACTTAAAATGCTCCCTCATGGAATGAAGAGTTTCTGAAAAAGAAAAATCCTCAGGGGAGTAGCAGAAGGAGTAGAATCATCCACATCAGAATCAGAATAAGGAGAGTACTCCTGCAAGTCTTCAGCCGAAGACTCTGAAACATCTGAAGCCTGCTCAAAACCCCCCAGCTCAGGCTCCACCCTAGGCCGCTTATGAGGAGGGGGCATAGAACCCCTAATCAAAGTAATCAAATCTTCTGCCATTTTAAGCATATGCTTCTTGGGCACAGTACCTGAAGAGCTAGGGGTAACACTAACTGAAGCTAAACCTGGCCTGCCCTGGAAGCCTTGGAAACAGAAGGAGAGGGCCTAGCCACCTTAGGAAGGGAGGGGAGTATAGTATCATGAAAAGCCCCCTCAGCCTGACTAGTCTCTTGAGAGGCCACATCTTGTAATAACAAGGTCTCCCCCTGTGAACACAAAGAAACCTCTGGTGGAGCCACCGGCTTCACCGACACCTCTAAAGAACCGGCGTCTGGTACAGACGGTTCTTCAAGCCTAGGCTTAACTGCCTTGTCCTTGCGTTTCTTTGAAGAAGCGGGCGTCGGAGCATCCGACGGCATTTTATAGTTACACCGCTTCCCAAAGACTAACCTCGCACAATCCAACTGCCTCTTTATAGTGCGTTTATTAAATCTAGCACAAGAGCAACAGCCAACAACGTCGTGCTCAGGCCCTAAGCAAGGAATACACAAAGTATGATAATCTTTATGCGGTATCTGTTTCCCACAAGAAATGCAATTATTAACTTTTTCTGACATCCAGTAAATGACTGAGGCAAGAAAAAACTAAAATATTCCCCAACGGGGTACTTAGCCAACTTTGAACCCGGTCTGAAACTTCTAAATTGAAAAATCTCAGAACGTCAACCGGCACTTGCAATACTGCTTCTGCATCGGACCATGCGGCAAAAAAGACTGAGGATATGGCGCCGGTCATGCGCATTTGTACCCTGACGTACTGACGTCAGTCAAATGCGCCCTGACCGACGTCAGCCTTATACTTTGATATTTGGGCCGACCGAGGACAGCGGACTACCCAATTGTTAGGACTGCAGCAATGTGAGATGAAGAACATCAACTGACTTCCACCCTATAGTAGGCCAGGGAGATAATGTAAGGTACAGGGAAAGATTATTGTAGAGGTATTCACCTTGGTCAACTTAAAATAAAGATTCTGAACACCTGATTAACTTTTCTTATTCATAATAACTCACTGACAGGCATACTAAAAATACGAGACATTAATATTAATGAGAAGCATGACCTAAGCGTTGTTAGTCTAATGGAGAGTTTGAGAGGTAGATTTGTTCATCTTTTTCAATAAACTAGGAATACATTATTCCATACTATAATGTTTTAGGGTTATACCATTAGGTAATTTTTAATTTTTTTCAAATGTTTTGTCATTAGCTGAAGATTTCATATTTTTATATAAAAGTATATAATAAGTTCTGTACATAAATGCAATTTCATTATACCTGTGTTTTTTCCCTTTTATATAAATGTCTGATTGTAAATGCATATATATCAATATTAATGGACTGAATAACCCAGTAAAGAGGGAGAGTCTGCTCATATACTTGCAATTACATAAAGCTCACATACTATTTCTACTAGACATACATTTACTTAATAAAGATATAAATAAACTTGTATTAAAGAATAATTTGATTTTTGCAGGTTCTGGCTTTTGAGCTAAAAGAAAATGCATCCTCATTTTATGAAAAAAACTCACCAGTAATGCCTAAAGTAAAAGATACCTATGTTAATAAAAATGGTATGTTAAGTGCTGTTATAACTGAGTGGAAGAGAAAACTATATACATTTTTGAACTCTTACTGGATTCTAGGGGTTGGAGCTAAAGATGCAAAAAAAATTACTTAGACACTATAGCCTATTACATGAAAGGTGAAGTCTTAACGGCTGGTGATTTTAATTGTATTTTATCAGACAAAATATCTACTGCTGATAGAAACTGATAATCGCATCTTCAGCCAAACACTTAACCAATTTTGTAAATCTAATGAATTTAAAGGATCTATATGAGCTAAGGAAAAACTCACTTCAATTCACCCATTATTCATATACATATGGAACACAAATAAATATTGATAAAATGTTTGTCTCAAACAATCTGTTATCACATATCAGAGAAGTTTCAATAGTTTCATGTCCATTATTGGACCATAATGGTATAATCTTCAAAAAAGGGTTGGGAGGGTGGCCTAATGGTTAAGGTGTTTGCCTTACAAACACAAGGTGCTGGGTTTGAGTCTCACAAGGGATAATTGGCTAAGCTTAAAATGACTCCCAAGGACAGTTAGCTTAGTACTAATCTATGAACCTATTATTTTAGAAACTGACAGTTTAATACATCACAGGAGATTGCTGGTGCACATTATTAAAATAAAAGGATTGGTATGTTAAAGTGATCAAGAAATTTCATAGAAATTAACAGGAATGGTGAAGTATCTGGCACTGTCTAGTGGAATTCACTAAAGGCTTACTTAAATGGAAGAGTTACATGCTGGTATAATAGTACAACAAGAGAATGTGACAAAAGAATTGAATATACTACAAGCCAAAATAAACACACTAAAGTTAAATCTAAAACAAATGACATTAATAGTCAGTCTGAACTTATAAAATATGTTGAGATTCCAAATCAAAAAGTGTCAATAAACCTGGAAAAACTTAAACTTCAGGCATACAAAGGTACAGGTACAAAGACATGCGTCTGGATTGTTTCTCCCCGGGCCTCCGCTAAAAATTGGCTTTGTTCCAAGTCGGACTTTCTTGGTTAACAAATGTTAAATAAATAAATATTCAGTAAACTCTTTAAGCTTGCATAAACTTACTCTTAGATCAAAGGAAATAAATAAACTAAATCATATCAAAGAAATTATAACACATACAAATAATGAAAAAGAAAGAAAAATAAACAGCTATTAAAGGTACTCAAGGGCTTTAAAATATTTTATGAAAAACAATACAAATAATCTAGGTAATTATATAGTTGAAACTTTTCTAAGGGAAAATATAAATAATAAAACAACACATAAACAAATAAAACAAAAAAATTGATATTCACTTTAACAGGAACAAAAGATGAAATAAAAAAGTTAAACAAAATAATAAGGCCCCTGGCTTAGATGGTCTTATACCAGTACTATATAAAGTACTACCAGATTATGCAGTTAAAATATTAGATAAGGTCTATAGAGAAATAAAAACAGCTACTGAAGTACCCCCATTGTGGAAATATTCCCTTATATAACCTATTTTAAAACAAAATAAAGATCCTATAAAGTGCTCATCATATGGATGCATTTCACTTTTAAATGTGGACTATAAGATGTCCATGTCCATTTTAGCTAACAGAATTACTCTACTTGCACCCAAACTAAAATAAACCCAGTTTGAGTGTTGTTAATTAAACAGACAAGTACAGGATAATATAATAAGAATACATACATTAATAGACTATGCAAATAAAAATAAAAAATAACTTTCTATCATTAGTCTCGATTTAGATAAGGCTTTTGACTCAGTTAATTGGCTGTACCAGTTTTAAACACACTAAGTTTATAATTTCTCACCTGAGCTAATTGCATTAATTTAAGTTATACAACAGCTCTTGTGATTATGTTAAAATAGGTTCTTTTCTAATTATTTAAATTACAAAAAGGCACAAAAGAAGGTTGTCCATTATCACTTTTGCTATTTGCATTAGCTATAGAACACTTTTATGATGTCATAGTTAAAAATATATTTAAGAGGACGCGAGGTGTAAAAATGGTGACTCTGATGAAGCCTGTGAATTAAAGGTAAAAGCGCTTAGTCTACAATTGTGTCGGAATAAAGCAGCATTTTTCGTGGTTAACAGTGTGGTGTATCTTTTTTATTTTTTTGCCTGTTTAGTTTGTTACTTTGCTAAAAGTATTAGATCCAATAAGAACATTAACGGTGTCAAAAGAAAAAAAGATTTCGAACTAAAGATTTAGTTCTTTGCTGATGATATTTTACTAACAATAGGAAATATAGACAATTCATTAGAACATATAATTAGCTCTATGAGTCAGTTTGTAGAAATCTCAAACTTAAGATTTAATCATAATAAAACAAGTACATTATTCATTAATAAAAATGTAAACAATCATACAAAAATATTCTTACTTCAATTGGAACAGCAATCAAATAAAATACCTTGGTATACCCATTAACTCTAATAGTAAAGAAATGATGCAAACAAACTATCAACAGTTTGTTGATAACATTTTAAGTTTAGTCACAAATTAGAGCAAATTCTTATTTACCATGGGATAATGATTAATGCTTGTTAAGATGATAATGCTCCCCAAAATATTGTTTGTCTTGCAATCTTTAGTACTATCTCCACCAAAAAAAAATGATGAAGAAAAAAAATAATATTCTAGTTATTATTTTTTTGGCATCCTAATAAACCAAGAGTTTCCTTTGATTAGCAGAGAAAAGACTGGGATAATGATGGAATGGGATTCCTGATATTCAGTTGTATGCTACTTCAACAACTGCAAAAGTTATAGCATTGTAGATAAATTTGTCTTATGATTCAAAACAAAAACAAATTCATCAAGAAATATTAGTAAAAATATATCACGACCAGTCATAAACAAATAGTCCCTAATAGTTTTATCTGGTTATTAAAAGATTTTTGCATAACTGGAATTACAGCCTCTTCTCAAATTCCCTATTTAAATAACATAATTTCCTCTTTCCAAAATTTCACATATTCTAACCACTGCATTAAAAACTTAATATTTTCTATGTTTCCAATTGCACATACAAATGACTGCTTAGAAACTCATCCCTTCAACAAAATTCTAGTACTGAAACAACAAAGTAACAATTTATTGGCATCACTTCTTAAATGGTATGTGTGTGTATATATATGTGTATGTGTGTATATGTATATATATATATATATATATATATATATATATATATATATATATATATATATACATATATACTGTTGAAAATTTAAGGCCCAGATACATACAGGAGTCTAAGAATTGGTTAATTTAGAAATATTTAGAGACTGTGAACACAGAGATTAATAAAATATTTAACCTAGATAAGAAATCTTTCCCCAAATTATTGGAATTCTTAATAAACATCAACAATAATGCAATTAAAAATAAATATCTGTTGCAATTTTATAAAATTCTTAAGTCAGACTTTACTTGGACAATACCTATTGGAACTACTTCTCAAAAATTAATAACAAAGACTTCTCTGAAGAATACAAGAAAATAATATTAAAATCTACAGATAAAACTACTTCTTCATTACATTGGAAAATTTTCATTTGGAAATTATTGCACAGAGCTTTTGTCACTCCTAACAAAATTACAATTATGCATAATTCAAACAGAATTAAATGCTGGAGATGTGATTCTGAAATAATAGCGGAGTGGATTCATATGGTATATGAATGTGAAGCCATCTTCCCTTTTTGGTCTCTGTGGTCAGACAGATGTAATATTTCTAGATCTTTAGTTTTATTTAATGTTCCGATTCCAGATATAATTCCAAAAACCCAAGTGCCTCTTCATTGGTCTATTCTTGCTATAGCTGGAAAAGTAATTACTAAAAACTGGAAAAGTAAAGTTGCCCCTTCTAGTGTTGAATTTATTAGTATGGCAAAAATTGTTTGCAGTACTGAATTGCATATTACAACAATGAGAACTTCTAATATTACACATTCATATAAATCTTGGCTTAAACTTAAAGACTTGTTTGAAAAATATTAATAGTTGATATGTAAAACGCTGATGTACTGATCAACTGTGATGTACTGATCAACTGTGGACCTATAAAAATAGATTGCTTTACAACTGATTTTATTTATTGTTTTAAAACCAATAAAAGGAATAAGAGGTTAAATAGGACTGAGTCTTTCACTGCTCAAACAGCAAGACACAGATCACTTTGGAGAAGCCTGCAAGCTAATGAGTATAAGGAGACTTGTGCTAATCTGTCAGGATAGTTGGATGATTAAAGCCTTTATTCTTCTTGGACAGAGACATTTGGTGCCTTTCTAGTTGAGATATATGCTTGGATTTCTAGGCACTCCAAAGGGGCACTGTATTCAATGATGAGCTCTTTGGATCTTAAACATATTCAATGGGAAATTAACTGACCGGATACCATAACTTCCTGACTGGGGTAGAAGCATGATGAAATACCCAGGTCTCTTATGATAGAATCTGCCTGAAGAAGAGTATCCATTTATAACTTAAGAAATACAAGCGGATTTTTGCCAAACATTACTATGCTACCTTTTTTCTGCATTAGCTTGAGATCATTTTTGCTGCATCAGGTTTGTTCATATTGCAGGCCTCGCTGGAATAATTTAGCATTAGAAGATGACTGAATAACAGTTCCTATCTTGCAGTCATCAGTGAACTTGTTCAACCACATTTTTGTGATATTAGACTGGATATCTGTAAAATAAATGCCAAAAAGGAGGTGGCCTAGCGCTGATGCCTAAAGCACTCTACTAGTTACAATTTTATGTTCAGAGAGGTGACCAGAAACTTTCACAACCTGAGATCTGTTGGAGAGCTAATTTGTAATCCAGAATGCAACGTAGGGATTTATATTAAGTTTGTCTAATTTCTCATTAATACCAACATACAGGATAGAGTCAAAAGCCTTCAACAGATCAAGATAAACACTACAAACTGAGTGACCAGTTCTCACAGCCTCTGTAATCTTTTCAAAGAATCTCACCAGGTTCAGGAGAGAGCACCTGCTACTCAAAACCAAACTTGTGTGGGGTCTACATTATTTAAGCTGACTATGTTTGCATAAATGAGCTATTCTATAAGGTCCATGGCTTTGCATATGAGGCTACTGAGGATAATGAGCTTATAACAACTTGGGTCTATAAAAGAGCCACAGTAGCTATTCTCCAGGCATCGGGCATAAACACTGGATAGGCTGAGATAAAAATGAAGCCTGGTATGCTGTCTAGTCCCACAGAAGTCTTGTTTTTAGCCTTTGACAGAGATTCTATGAATTATTCCAAGGTGAGTGCAGGAGAAACAAAATTTTCAGCAACAAGGCGCAACAACATAGGCAAGTGGGGTAAAGCTAGCACTAAATCTGTCTGCAGTATATTGGCTGTATCCTTGAAATTGGAATAATATGAGACACTATCATGTATGAGCATCCTTAGGCATTTTCTTTACTTTCTTGATACGATTGAAGACAGTGTTGTAGTTTCCTTTTGTATCTGTAGCAACCTTAAGTTTGTACTCCATTTTACATAAGCTCCTTGCAGGCACGGTTCAGTGGTTCTGAGATAAGGGGATTCCTTACAACTTTTCATTATTTTACTTTATTTATACAATTTATTAGTACAACAATTCCACCAGAGATTCTTATTCCTGAATTTACCGTTATATTTAGGGTGGACAAGTACTGACATTTCTCTTTAGCTGTTTAGGTGCTAGCAAAATTCAGAGGTGAATGCAGCAGCCTCTCAATTGGGTTCATTTGTACAGATTGTTAGGAATTTTGCACAGGTCCTTTACAAGTTGAAGTAGGTTTATCTTGGAAAAGTCCCTAAAGAGGGTCTCATTTGGTATTAAGGTGACACCACTAGGCCAGATAGAGAAGATGACTGATTTGTGGTCAGATGTAACCAGGAATGAGTAGAGGCAAGATGAAGTACTTGAATGGTCTACACTGATAAGAACCGGAACAAGGATGTTACAGCATCTAATGGGCAGTTTTCAATTTGGTTCAGTGAACTGACAATGACAAACCCTAAGAATTGCTGTTTATATCCATTTTTCAGGTACAACTATGCCAATTAATGATGGATAATTGAAGTCCCCTATCAAGATGGTATTTTGGTTTGATGTTTAACACAATGGTATTAAGGTAATTTCCATGATCTTTTGGGGACACTGGTGGGGATCTGTAGCTAGCAATGATGAAATAAGTAGGATTTGTTAAGAGTGATTTGGATGTCTAGGAGTCCCAAGTTTAGGCCACGGGTAATTTGGAAGTAGTGATGCTGTTTCTTACAAATACAGATACTCTCTCGCTATTATCCAAGAGCCTGAAGGTGTGACAGGTATCAAACTCTAGTATGGAGCGAGTGCTGTCACTGCACTGATACTGTGTCTCAGTAACTACACAAATATGAATGTGTTCAAGCTACAAGTGGCCCTCAAATTTGGGCAACATTACATTTAGACTCGTAGCACTGAGTAGTACCACCATGATGTTTTCTAAACCTGAGTTTACGTTTTGCACCTCATTAACATCAGCCAAGACATCAAGTAAATTAGCATCCTGATGGAGACCCATCTTATGCTCCAATTGCTGCAAAGCGCCTCACTGGTGTCTCCAAGGTATGATTTTTTGGTACATCAGCTTTTGAGGTCCATAAAAGAGCCTCCTCTGGTTTGCTCTGAGAAGGTATCACTTTTAGAGCATAGTTGCCATTTGGTCTTTTTACAGAGACCAGAGTCTTTACCAAGGGATTGGATATACTAGATGAACCCATACAGAAGCAGAATCAACATCAGTACCTCTAAGTGAATTAATTGTTTCTGGTATCCATGTTTCCTGGTTGCTGTCCCTCAGTGGTGATCATAAGTCTGAAGAATTTTTCTATGACACATTCTCAGATTACAGCCTTCATAGGCCTGGGTACTTCAGAAGTGGGGCACTGAAGGCTGACCTGTTTGCCATTCCTCTTCTGTGCTCGGTGCGTCAAAGAAAAAGTGAGATAGTGTCACATCAACTGCCCCAGTATAAATTTGGAAACATACACAACAGCCAATGCTGAAGCCCAGAGATTCGTAGATAGTATCAACACAAATGCTCTGAACCAGCTGGCCCATTCACCCATACATCCAGCTAGTCTATACACCCTTGGCCTGAACTTCACAAACATGGGGAAACTTTGCACTCACTCACATTACATCCTCACTTGTCATGTCAGATCATAAAGGTGAGTCTTTTGAAATCAAACTAAAACCTGTCACTAGAAAATATTCCAAAGCGAACCACCTACCACTGAGTGACACTCTTGTAAAGTATCATGCCTCATGAAGCCATGTCATTCAAAGTGGATCCAGTGTTTGTCAGCCTGGGATGACATGCTTGACAAGCCACATTGCTTCGCCAGGGACAGCTTGCACCTGTCACCCTTAGGCTTTCGAATACTGAGTGTTCCAACTCAGCCTTACCACAGGTTATGTACCCAAAGAATGGCGTACAGCAACAGTGATCCCGCTCCACAAAGGTGGCGCCACAACGGATCCCGGGAACTATCACCCTATAAGCCTGACTAGCCTGGTCTGCAAGGCTATGGAGCGCATCATCATGGATCTCAAACAAAGACATTGGGAACCTCCAAACACTGGACCCTACCCAATTCGGCTTTGTTAAAGGCAGATCTTGCCTCTTAAACCTAGTTGACTTCTTCAAAATAGTAACCAAAGCCATAGATGAGGGAAAGGTAGTCCACACAGCCTACCTGGACCTCGCAAAGGCCTTCGACACAATACCCCACTCTGGCATCATAAATAAGCTTACCAGCTTAAATATTAGCCCATATGTCACAAGATGGGTTGCAAACTGGCACAGGGATAGAACTCACATGGTCAGAGTCGCGGGTGCCATGTCCGACTCTAAACCGGTTACAAGTGGCGTCCCACAGGGCTCAGTCCTGGGACCCCTCTTATTCAGTATATACTTCTCTGAGATACAGGCAAACACGGGAGGACTGTGGCTTACCAAGTTCACAGATGATTGCAAACTGGGAGCCATAATTGACTCGCCGGCTGACACAAGCATCCTCCAAAAGGGCCTTACAGAAATGGATACCTGATGTCAGAACCATGGCCTCAAGCTAAATGCCAAAAAGTGCATAGTCATCCCCTTTAGGAAAAACAAAGTGCCCATAAACTACCACACAGGAGGTAATCCAATTAGTACGGAAGTAATTAGGGATCTGGGGACCCAAATAGATAGTAACCTCTCCTTTGACAATCACATTGCCAACGTGGTTAGAAAAACCTTTTATATAGCTCACCTAATCAGAAAAGGGTTCACATCTAGATCAAGAAAGATCATTGTGCCCATCTACTCATCGCTCATCAGGCCCATAATTGAGTACAATGCCCCATTTGGGATGTACCTTACCTGACACCTGCAACAGCTGGAGAGACCTCAAAAATACCTCACCAAGAGGATTGTGGGCTTCAAACAGATGCCCTATGCAGCTCAACTAAGAAACTCCAGCTCTACTCAGTTGCTTACCACCTACTCAGAGACGATCTCTGCCTGACGTACAAGGTCATGTCTAACCTGGAATTGTTGGACATGCTCCACCTCAAGAAAACCAAATCCATTAGAGCTACAAGCTCCAGGAATTTAAACCATAGCACAACAATAAATAGGACATGCTGGAGGGATAGATTCATATCCCAAAGGCTTCCCACGCTCTGTAATAGAATCCCAGTCCATGTTAGGCAGAGCCCCTCGCTGACCCTCTTCAAGAGAAATCTTGAAGAGTGGATGGGAAATCGTAAATTTACTCCTGGGATCACTTCTATGGCCCTGCTGGATAGAGGCTCAGGAATCTAGTCTTAAAAGGGAAGCGAAAGCCAACACATTCTGGCTAGGCTTATAAATGCCCTAGGCCAGATAGCCTAGTACCTACCTATGAATACTGTTGCCTATGCAGAATTGTTCCCATAAACCCTAGACCACCATATAAGTAACTGCATCAAGGCAATTGTAACCACTCAAAATAAGCATAGGACTAACTCAAAGAATAAACTACCCTGGTGGAATATCAGTATCAACAAGTTATACAATAAAAGGAATAAAAAACATGGCTGACAACAGAAAGCAAAATGTCCAGCAAGGCACAAAAAAAGAAAAAAAATACTCAAACTTAATGTATCTCAGGAGTTTTATCAAATCCACAAAAGCCAAATTTGAGTTAAAGATAGCCTCTCAGGCAAAGAACAATCATAACGCCTTTTTCAGCTATGTAGTTAACCTCAAAGGTAGCACACTACAGTGTGCTGAACTAGGAATCACCTCTAAAGAATGGAAGAATACAAAAAGCCTAACAGCTGCCCAATTTTATCCTGCTATTCCCCACACCCCCGACACATCCAAGAGATACCCTCGACCATAACTCACCTGGCTATTAGTACTGAACAAGTCCTTGATGCACTCTCAAAAACAAAAAATAATGCATCTATGGACACTGATAATATCCCAGGTTGCCTCCTGAAAATTATGAAACATGACCTATCTAACCCTTGATGATCCTTTTTCAGACCTTAACTTCCAATCTGGCTTTGCACCTAGCAAATGGAGAAATACAACAGTTATCCCTCTGTACAAAGCCGTGCTAGCTACTGACCTGGGTAATTAGAGACCTATAAGTCAATCTAGCCTTCTATGTAAGGCCATGGAAAGAATTATCATGGATATTAAAAATGAAGACATAGGAAATATTTAGGCAGTGGATCCAACAGAGTTTGGATTTGTCAAGGGCAGACCATGCCTGCTGAACCTGGAGAACGTCTTTAAGAAAGTCAGCAAATCTACTGACAGGGGCAAAATGGTACACACAGCATATCTTGACCTGGTCAAAGCATTCAACACTGTTCTTCATTCAGGTATTTTTAACAAACTCATGAACCTAGGAATAAACCCTTATGTCAACTGTAGGACAGCTAGCTGGCTTTTGGATAGGACACAGGAAGTCAGGATAGGGGATTCTACCTTCACACAAAGGGCAGTCACCAGCAGAGTCCCTCACAGCTCAGTGTTGGGGATGCTCCATTTTGGCATCTACTTTTTGGAAGTCAAAGCTAATATTAAAGACTTCTAGATGACCACGTCTGCAGACAACTGCAAGCTTATTGAGATTACAGAGACCCCAAAGACATTAATATCCTCCATAAAGGTTTGTCACAAACCAATAATTTGTTGCCAAAGCCATGATCTAAAACTGAATGCAAAAACTGCTTAACAATATCTTTTGGAGTGTTGGCCACCCCTGGGAATTACCACACAAACAATACACCCCAAATAGCAGACCCAGTGATTACAGACTGGAAGCATATGTAAACAGCGACCTGGCTTTTGATAAGCATGTGTCTATTGTTGTTAAGGAAATCACTTTACACTGTGCAACTCATTAGCAGGGGTATGGCTTATCACTGTGTGTCACTGTCCCCCTATATTCACCCCTCATTAGACCAATCATAGAGTGCAATGCTCTCTTCATTAAGTACCTTACCAGGCATATGCAACAACTGGAATGCCCACAGAGGGTTTTTACAAAAAATACAAGGTGTGTATCATATGGAATACACAGACCACCTTCAAAGCCTTATCATTACACTCAGTTTCCTGCAGACTACTGAGAAGTGATCTATGCCTGGCTTATAAGGCATCATCTGATCCAGGACTGAGGGACTTGCTGCACATCAATAAGTCTAACAGTAAAAATACCTGATCCAAGGACCTAAACTTCATTTGTAAAATAAACCAACATGTCAGTGGGATGCGTCTCAGAGACTGCCCCTGCTTTGGAACAGGCTTCCCATCCATGTGAAGCAGAATTTGTCCCTCACCCTATTCAAATGCAACCTGGACTAATGGATAGGAAATTGAAAATTTGCTCTGGACTTGCACCTATCCCCCTATTGGACAGAAGCAGTTGTAAATGATCTGCCACCTAAACACAACTATATTCCCCTGGGCAATTTATTCTGTCCTTTATACATGGGAATACAACGTTAGGCTTAAAAAGGCCTCTTGAGACCACTGGCCTAGTAATTGCCTATGAACCTATGAATAGTTTGATTTGGTTGTTTACTGTAAGTGAGAGAAGAATCCAATTGGAATTCTCTCCTGCACTGAGTTTGCTGTCTTAGTTTAATGTATTTTTTTAATAAAATTATGATTCCTCTACCCTGCTTAGAGTTGGGTCTGCAGTTAAGAAAGATATGGAAGTATTAATTAAAACATGTAGAAGGACAGAATGTTGTTAATCAAGTTTCATTTATACCAAGAAAGTTGGGATTGTGTTGGAGCAGGCAGGCCTCTATATAACTGATTCTGATATTAATGCTGTGACCATAAAGGGAAAGACCCTTAAGTGCTTGAACTTTGGGGGTGAATGTATAGTGTTTGGCTGTCTAATAGGTCTAGGATATGGGGATAAGGCAGGGTGGGACTGGGAATTAGGTCCTTGGTTTTCTACTATCTAATTTCCACTTCTATGTTGTTTTTACGAATCACTCATTTTGTGTCCTGTACTTGGTTTCAGATTTCTCTCCCACTGTTACTGCACTAAGCTATGAAGTCATCCATCTTATCCAACATTATGACAATGCTCTCTTAGTCCCTCCTTCATCTTCCTTTCTTCTCTCAGACCTTCTCCTTCTCCAGCTGTTTCTGTGCCATCCTGTGGTTTACTGCCATTAATCTCCTGTACTTCCCTTTACTTTTGCCCCATCTTTTCTGATCCCCTCCCATTGCCTTTATCATTTTCTTTTCTCTCGCTACTGCAAAAGCCTGATGTTTGCCAGTATGGTGATTAGTTTGATATTTGGATTGCATCATATCTGAAAAACATTCCGTTATCCACTCTTTGTACATGTATGCATGTCCTTATTTTACTAAATCTAGATATTTCTGTAATATATTATTCACACTGTTTCAACATTATTTCCTTGGTCCCTGAAATATGCTTGGAAAATATTACAGCACTTCAATATACCAAATGAGCAAACAAAGCAGAAGGGAGTAGCAACTGACAAAACAAATGCATCTCTTACATGAAATGATTCTTCAGAAATGTTGAACATACAATGCACATTTCCTGTGCAAGAAGAACTGCAGCAAGGTGTAGCATACACTTTGATCCTTTGGTCTAGTGAGAGAAGCGCAAATCACTCAGTGCAGTTTTCAAGAAAATAAAGTGGGACAAAATGCTTATTTTTTAATCATGTCAGCACAACATGCTGCCACACTGTAAAACTTTACTTGTGTTACAGTAAGCAAGTCAGAGAAATGCCTGAGCCGTGACTTTAAGATGGCATCACCTGCGTGCATGATTCATTCAGTGTGACTTGCCACAGCACAGTTAAACAGGTTTTAAATCTTATCGCATCTGTACAGGAAATAGTGTATTTGGCCTCTGCGTCCAGCACGGACTGTTCTTGTCACAATGAGGTAAATAAGCAGAATCACTGGACGAGTGCTCTAACTCCCACTGCCAAGAGACACAGTGTCCTTAGAGATGACAGGTGCAATTGCCATTAAAGGTCACTAACAGTAAGTAAAAAATACAGCAAGAATATAAACAATACAGGGATGCTGAATAACCATGCAAGAAAGCTGCAGTTTTGTTTGTACATTTGTTCTGTCATCTATCTGCAGATAATACATGCATGCAAAATCCAATTGTGTAGCAAACCAGTTTGTGTACTTGTTAAGCAGATCAAAAGTCCTCTGAGGAAGTCAGATAATTTGTCTCATGCAAACATCCTCAAAGTTTAAGAAGGGAAATTGAAAAGTTTAAGCAAACAGATTTTACAATATTTCTCCTTAGCTTAAACTGATTAGGCTTCTTTAGCATTATTAAGTAGTTTCTAGTACGCATAACATTCAACCATTTTAACAGTGTCGTGTAACAATTTAACATTTTTATAAACTAACACTACAAATTTTTACCCCCAACATGCTTGTCTAACTACCCCCTCCCAAGCTTAGAATGCCTGAATACCTAAATGACAAATGGGAGACAGAAGCCCACCAACACCTACTTGAGGTTGGTCAATTGTTCTTTTAGTAGAAAAGCTTCTGGAATTATTGTCATATCACTAAATAAGGCAAACTGCACTTCCAAAAGAAACTGCATTTATAAAATAGTTGTCGGAGGTCCCACCCTGGTACACCGCACAAGATTTCTACAGATGGGCTTACATATGGTCCATGTACCGCCTGACAGAACAGACAACTCAAACCACTGTATACCTTAATATGGGCAAACTACAGCATAACATTTTTAATGTAATGAAGTAAAACTACTGCCTAAAATATTATAAATATTTATAGTCTGTGGGGATTACATCTTAATTAAAACAGTTTTTCATTAAACCAAGACTGTGTTACCATGTATATGGGAACAACAAATAACAATTGAGTTCATTTCCTTATATATCATCCTCAGGTATGGATACCAGAAGATGCAGAAGGCTATGGAAGGAAAGGTTAAAATTGGCACTTAGTGATCTAAAGACAGTAATGTTTTAGTCTTTTTTTTTAAAACTTCCACTGGAACTGAAAAATATAAGTGATACGAGCTCTAAGAAGCATCAAACAGAGTTGTATTAAGAACCACTGCCCAGAAAAGTCATGCAAACTTGCACATGAATCTAGTGACAACATGTGATCCAGTATCAACAGCACTGCTTATACTCTAATACATGACTGTGAAACAAAAGATCTAGAGACAACATGTGACCCAGTACCAACAGCACTGCTTATGCTCTAATACATGACTGAGACAAAAGATCTAGTGACAACATGTGATCCAGTACCAACAGCACTGCTTATACTCTAATACATGACTGTGAAACAAACGTGAGAGATTTACTATAAACACAGATCTGCACTGCCAGGTTCATCTTCGCCAACTTCACAGCTAAGGCTGTTAGTCTTACCTCCACGTCTACAACTTTCACAGACTACCTGACCCTTCCCCTTTTATTCATAATGCTGTGCGAGTCTAAGGACCCTTTTTCAGATCTCTGTAAGACTGTACTAAGTCAGAGCAAGTAGAAAGAAACAGACTTTCATAATATAATTCAAACCTAATCAGACAGAATGCACTAGGTCCCACCAAGACACTGGGATGCAGGGAGGCTATGGTGAAAAAGATCAAACAATCATTCCATACCTATTGTTATAAGTACACAACTTTCATATCTCATATTGGCAGATCCGTCTTTATTGCCTTCAAGACAGACTCCCAAGCTTAGCATCTAGACATGGTTTCTCTAGGAATCATGCCCCTGACAAATAGAGACCTGAAGAAGGGTTGCAGTCAGAGATATGATCCACATTAATAAAAACAGGTGAGTGAACACTGACTATACAACAAGCAGTAAAAACTGTATCTCATGAAGCACTCCTGGCAACTACTTAAAATTAAACACAGAGAATTAATCATGGGAGAAATTAAACTAAATACCTCCTGATGAAAGATGCACAAAGACTACAGATTACGTGTAGATTGAGAGGTGCTGTACAGCCACCGCCAAAGTAGAAAGTATGCAAAGACAGCTACAGCTCTGGTATTAATGGTAGGGTAAAAAAGTAAGAGATAATGAAGATTTAATCTACTGTCAGAACTACCAGACTAGCAAGAAGAATGCCAGTTTCCTCAAGGAGAAAATGTGTCAACGTGGAAATCAGCTCAGGTGACACAAATTAAAATTATTTAGATGCGTCTGTCAACAAACAGTGATTCTGTCTTACCAAAAGCTAACTAACTCTTAATTAACAAACTGAAGAGGAACTGTCATAATCTTAACTGAGTAAAGGGGCATCAACAGGTCTCCAGAACACCCTGAAAAAATGTACTGGATAAAACATGTAACCAGTTCTTAGTTACTGTCATGAAACACCTTAGATCATGAAACGCTGCCAAGCAGAAACATCCCCAAAATCAGTCAAGAAGCGGTTGTCATACAAACACACAACAGTGGGTCTATGAAATTGAAGTGCACACGTGTATAATTAACTGCACCTGAGTATACTGACAAAGGACACAAGGATATCGTGCCTTGGTAAATGAAAAAAGAATGAAGTGTCAGTGCAAAGTAAAAGAACAAAACATGACAAAAATCCTTAAAACTAGTGAGAAGGAAATAGATAAGGCACACTTGAAATGGTGACCTGGTCAGGCATAGAGGCAGTGCCTGACTGGACATGTAAAGGGAAGAGGAGAAACTTCCTGAATAGAGTCTTCAACAAGTACTGAGCAAATGTTCTGAAGGCAAAAGTCAACCCAACAAGGACTGGCCGTAAAGAGGTTTAAAATGGTGGATAAAACAGGCAGTGAAGCATGTGTGAACTGTTACACATAAAACAATAAGACTGTTATGTGTAGCTCAACTGAAGATGGAGAGACGCTAAATACAGTTGGTTTGAGCAATAAACTTGCCAAAAGTGTTTGGAAAGTAAGACAGGGAAGGTTGCAAAGGAGCTATTCCTCTCAAATATGATGGAGATGTCTTGGCATAGAAAAGATATCATC
Source organism: Protopterus annectens (assembly GCF_019279795.1). Classification (NCBI taxonomy): domain Eukaryota; kingdom Metazoa; phylum Chordata; order Ceratodontiformes; family Protopteridae; genus Protopterus; species Protopterus annectens. Next base: position 156,002,432 of record NC_056746.1, on the reverse strand, counting down.
ACATACATAAATTCACAAATGGAGAAATGCAATGTACTGCTACATGTAGTAAGCAAAAATGTGTGTGTGTTTTTAAAAAATATCTTTATCAAATTATCACTTAAAACACAGGCAATCATATATTTATATAAATGAAAACAAACCATACTGACATACTTCACTTGAAAATATTATACATCACATATAATCAATCTTCTATGCAGTCGTCAATTAAACATCACATAGCTCATTCAATTCCTGCTTTCTCTTACATCAAACATTACTTCATGTATTGTTACCACAATTCCTATTTTTCTGTATGTAATTTGCTCCTACCCTTTTCTAAAGATCCCTTTTCCAGTTCAGTTATCTCCGTTACTATATTCACTACTTCTAGTATAGCTGCTTTAAACTGAGTTCCATTTTCTAGTAATTGTTTTTTAGCAATTAGCAGAATTAAACACAACAAGGCCTTAATATGTCTAGACAATTCACATCCTGTATCACAGCAATAAAAAAATAATTTGCTTACTTACACCAACTTACTCACACAGCATCTCCAACAGAGCAGTCTGTAGGGAATCTTTAAAATCTGCCAGCTCATTACACTCCCATAAAATATGTTCCAAGTTATCTCTTTTTTACCAATCACACCTCCAAGATCTGCAATCTACTTGAGGAAAACTTATTTGGAGTCTCCTTGGGGTATAAGCATACCTATGCAAACACTTCCTAGCAAAAGTCATACTTGGAAGCTATACATATGTCCCTCTAGTGTTTCTTTGTGAACTGCTTATCCAGTCTCTTATCCCAATCCTTTCTAACCTTCTTTGATTGATTCCTAGAGTTATCATGCAACATTTATATGTCCTACTAAATATCCATTTTTTAAAAGCAGCTTCTGTTCTAGATTCAACTAAAAACTCTACTAGCACTGGTCTTTCACTTTGAATCCCCCTATTCCTTTATCTTTACTTATACTCTGATATCAGTCGTTAACAGAGAAGGCAGTTTATAGCCTGCAGTCCTAATGTATTCTTGGCCTGTTCCCCTTCTATTATCTTTCCCTTTCTAATTATTTGCTCCCAATACCTTGGATCCTTTGCAAGTTTTCTCCACTATATTTCATCCTCCTCTTGCCAATTATTTGTACCCCTAATTGCAGTCATCCCTATCTTCAGAATATCTTTACTCCATTCCCATTGTTGGCATAGTTCTTAGAAGACTTTCTGCTACTTTACAAATATAATATTATGTACTGCTGCTGTTATTCTCCTTAAGGATCTGCATCCAAAATCCCAGTCTCTCATTTTTTGAGCTTCTTCCTGGGTTCATCACCATCCCTTTCCACTTTGAATTATAGTGTTCTGCTTGTGCTATTGAGGAGCCTTGACTGCATAGCTCTGAAATGCCCCTTTAAATCAGGTAATCCCAAACGGCCCTGGAAGGATCAACTTATCCCACTTGACTCTTGTCCTCTTTTTCTCCCAGATAAAATCCTTCAATCCTTTATTAATTGCTATCCACAACTTCTACTCTGATTGTTAAAGATATGTCTGACCCATTTATTAAAGTAAAAGGACAAAGAACATTTCACTGCTTCTATCTTGCTATCCATTATCCATAAAGCTGAGTTTCCAGTTTCTCAGTTTTTTATTATCTTTTGTTTAGTTGCTGCATTAACAGAATCATTTTTAACCTATATTCCTAAGTACTGGATTTTATAATTTCTCCATAAATATGAGTATTACTGAACCAACTTGTGAGTGAGCAGTTTACAGCTATTGCCTTTGTTTTATCTTCATTAATTTTGTATCCGGAAAAGACTTGAAACTGCCTTAGAATGCTCCACAACACTGAAATGTAATTTTCTGGTTTTATCAGGTACAAAATAATATCATCTGCAAATAAAGTTAACTTTCCTTGGTTACCATACCAATTATATTATTGCATTTTCTGAATATAACACAAATAACAAAGAGGAAAAGAAAATACTGCTGCCAGACTCCTTTGCTGAAATACAGCTTACTTGAGAGGAAGACTCCCTCTTTAATTATTGCTTCTGATCGTTCATATATCCTTCTAATTAACCTTATTATTGCATCAGGGAATGCAAATGCTTCCAATGTCCTCCTCAAAATCCCAGCTTACTCTGTCAAAAGCTTCCTCTGCATCATGATCCACCAACAGTGGTATTTGCTTACATTCTGCTTCCCTCTGGATTATTATTGCTCTGTTAATGCTGTCAAATGTTTGCATCCCCTCCAAAAACAGCACACTGATCCATATCTACCAATTTTTTGCAACCTCTTTGCCATTTTTTAGCCATTGTTGACAAACACTTCACAATAGTGGTTTGGAATTGAAACGGCTTTTACTATCTATTACAGCCACTGCAGCTTTCTTCGAGGATGTTGCTACTGGGTCTCCTTCCAGATCTGCATCATTTTCTTCCCTTCTAGCTTCCACACTTCTACCAAAGCACTATTTATTCCTGGGCACTTTCCTGTAGAAGGTTTATACATAACTATTTTTATCTCATCTCCTCCTATCTGAGCCTCATCTACCTCTAACCCTGGCATCTTTAATTTTTCCATAAATATTTGCATTTGTACTTCCTGATTTCCACGTTTCCCTGCTTTATAGAGATTTTCACAAAATTTCTGACATATTTCTAATACCGCTACAGGATCTCTGGATAGTTTACTTGTGATACATTCTCTAAGCTTGGCAACCACCCTTTCTACTTTCTGTTGCCTGAGCTACTGTGATGAAAGCTTCTGTGCTCTAGTCTGGAGTTATTATCAAAAAACAGTTGCTTGACAGCAATTTTTCTAAACTCATGCATGTTATCCAGGTAGTCCTTTATTTTCTCTTTAGCACTCATTAGTTGTGCTACTTCTTATTCTGCAAGATTCTCCTTACTCCATAATACTTCAACTTTTGTCAATCCCTCTAAATAATTCTTACTTCTTTTATTTCTACCATATTTTTGAACTTTTTATCCCACTCCCCAGCTACATTTTCTGAAGAAATTTCTATCTTACCTAATAATTCCAAATGAATTTCCACGATCCACAATTTAAATTCCTCTCCATTTAACAGATAGGTGGGGAAGCACAAGGGTCCCATCTGTATTTCATTATCCTGCATTTTTATTTTAGTTATTACTGGCCCATGATCTGAAATAGCTATTGGATGTGTATTATAACTTTCAAATAAATGCCTGTGAAACACAATTTCTGTCTAGCCTAGCCCAGTGTTTGCACTTTGGAGAATGGGGAATAATATGCAAATGCTCTCCAAGCTACTACTACTGAATTCATATTTTCCATACCAAATATTTTCATAAATTTCTTCAAGAATCTACTCTCTTTTGTTACACTTTCCTTTCCAGGCCCCCAAGATACATCCTCAATGTTCCAAGTCAAATCCCAGTCCCCACCAAGTAATATTCCCTGTTGAAAAATGATTATTTCTCCCATAATATTCATAATCACCACTGTAGCAGTTTCTGGTGGAACAAAAATAACATGCCAGCATAACCCTCCTCCCTTACAATTAGCCCTTTACTACTAGAAAATCTACTATTACCATTTTTTCCGCTTCTATTACTGGAGCTCTTATAGCAATTCATGTAAGTATTTCCCTTTTCCTCAGTCCGAGATATTCCACTGAATAACCATCCTGAAATCCATTCTTTATCAAACTGACATACTTATTTCTTTCCAAAAGTGTCTCCTGTAGCATAGCAATTTGCACTATGGATTTCTGAATATAGCTCATTATTCTTTCTTTTTGTATATACCTGTGACAAGACTCACATTCAAAGAGAATATGGAAAGTATTGCCTTTATGATAAGAAGTTATTATTCCAACCTGTTATGTACAACAGCTTTTTTATGTCACATTTCATCTTTTGTGGAACATGCATACACTAATGTTTGGAGAGTAGATCTTTTATACAGCTGTTTCTTGTCATATCCATTCAAACCTATTCCACATCTTACAAGACTTTGTTTTAATGAAAGCCTCAAACAGAAAAAAGTACCCCAGAACACCCCCATAACCTATGAATGCAATACAAATGCATAAAACTAGATACATTTTCAAATAATTAAGTTTAACCCTCTTAAAAGGAACAAATGTCCCAGATTGACAGCTATACTCACAGGCTTTAACTGACCTATAATTATAGGTTCATAGGTTGGCACTAGGCTATCGGCTCTAGGGCATATGCAAGCCTAGCCATAACAATTCCCTGGATATTTCTTCCCACAATATTTACTTCACTGGGCCCCCTGTCTAGCAGGGCGACTGACATGATCCCCAGGGTGAATTTCCTATCTCCCATCCAATCATCAAGGTTCCTTTTGAAGAGGGCCAAAGAGGCGCTCTGCTTGATATGTATGGGCAGTCTATATTCCAGAGTATGGGGAGTCTCTGGGTCAGGAACCTATCCCTCCAGCATGTTTTGCTCATTGTGATGACAAGGTTTAGATCCCTGGAGCGTCTGGCTCTGAGGGATTGGGATTTCTTTAAGTGGAGCATGTTCAACAGCTCAGGGTTTGACATGGCCTTGTATGTTAAGCAGAGATCGCCTCTGAGTAGACGATATGCCACAGAGTATAGCTGGAGTTTTTTTAGACGGTCAGTATATGGCATCTGCTTTAGGCCTGTGATTCTTTTAGTGAGGTATTTCTCTGGCCTTTCAAGCTGTTGCAGATGTCTTGTGAGGTACATACCAAATGGGGCATTATACTCTATAATGGGTCTAATGAGGGATGAGTACAGTGGGACAATGACCTCCTTTTTTCTGGATGAAAAGCCCTTAGAGATGAGGTGTGCCACATAGAAGGATTTCCTGACTGTTGTGGCAATGTGGTTATTGAAAGTGAGTCCACTGTCCACCTGTGTCCCTAAGTCTCTCATCACACTTTTGATGTTTAGTGTCCTGCCATCTATGTGGTAATTCATGGGTACATGTTTTTTTCCAAAGGGGATAACTATACATTTCTTGGCATTAAGCTTGAGCCCATGGCTCTGGCACCAGGCATCTGTTTCTGTAAGGCCCTTTTGTAGAATATCCACATCATTTGAGGATACAATAATGGCTCCCAGTTTGCAGTCATCTGCAAACTTTGTTAGCCAGAGTCCCTTAGTGTTGGCCTGTACTTCAGAGAAGTAGATGCCAAACAAGAGTGGTCCCAGGACTGAACCCTGAGGTACTCCACTTGTCACTTGTCTGGAGCTGGATTTGGAGTTGGCTACTTTTACTGTCTGGGTTCTGTCAGTAAGCCAGTTAGCAACCCATCGAGTGACGTAGGGATTTATGCCCAGCTTAGTAAGTTTATTTATGAGTCCAGAGTGGGAGATGGTGTCAAAGGCCATAGCGAGGTCCAGATAGGCTGTGTGGACTGCCTTACCCTCATCCACAGCTCTGGAGACTGATTCGAAGAAGTCAATCAGATTCAGGAGACAAGATTGGCCCTTCACAAACCCAAACTGGGTGGGGTCTAGTGTTTGAAAGTTGCTAAAGTTTTTGTTTATAAGTTCCATGATAATGCGTTCCATGCACTTGCAAATCAGGCTTGTCAGACTGATGGGACGGTAGTTCCCAGGATCCAAGGTGGATCCTCCCTTGTGGAGCGGGATAACTGTAGCTGTGCACCACTCGGTGGGCATGAAGCCTGAGGTGAGGCTATGATTAAACATGACACTTAGGTGAGGTGCCAGTTCATTTTGTAGTTCATGTAGTACACAGCCTGGGATATCATCTGGTCCCATGGATGCTGTATTTTTAGCTTTGGAGAGTGCAGTTTCTACCTGTGTGGCCATGATTATCGGAATTTGGCAATCTTTTTGTATTGAGATGGGCCCTTTAGGGGGTGAGAGTGGGGTGAAGTTGGCACTAAATTGATCTGCCAGGATATCGGCAATATCCTTGGGATCAGTATATTTAATGCCATTCTGTTGTAACTCAGAGCAGATCTGAGCATTGCCATTTAGATTCTGGTCTTAGATGACATACTGAGCAATCAGTTCAGCAGAAGAGCTGAAACATTGCCAGCTTGGTAGAGTAAGAAAATTAGATTATTAAGGTGGTCTTAATCTTTGGCAGGTGGTATTACAAAAAAAGTACAAGTTATATATAGGAAAATACCTTACTGAGAGAAAATGAAAATGGGGTAAGTCCAACAACAACTTACATTCAGGATATAATCAATTAGTGTATCACTAGGTAGGAAGAAAAGGAAAAAACAAATACTGCAGCCAGAGAGTACCAAACGAGATGTGCTCGTACAGTGCCTTAGTTTGTCACTTCTGACTTCAGTAGCTTGAAGTTGGCTTTGGAGAAGTTTTTTAAGGAGGTTTCCTTACTGGTGGGTAGGGGTGGGATGTGGATGTCAAGGGTGATATGCTTATGGTCAGACCTGACCAGTGAGGGGGTGACCACTGGTGTGGAGCATCTATCTCCCATGCTGGTAATGACCAAGTCTAGGATACTGGAGCCCCCGGTGGGACAATGGATTATTTGATCCAGGGCGTTGGAATTTATGAATTCCAAGAACCGTTGGGAAAAGGAGTTGGTACCAGAGTAGTTTTCCCAATTAATGGCAGGGTAGTTGAAATCACCCAGTATTAGGGTGTTTGGTTGTATCTTAATATTTTCCAGTATGTTTAGAAAGGTGTAGTGAGAATCTTGGGGCATGAATGGGGATCTGTAGCAAGCTACAATTTGGATTGCAGTCTTACCTAGTGCTAGTTGCACCTGGAGAATTTCAGATGCATTGTGTTGGGCAACTAGCCTGGAGGTTATCTGTGCTAAAATGCATGGTACAGCTTGTGCTTCTTCTTAAATTAAGTGATGTCTGGTTTTGTCTTATCTTTATTTCTCTTACAGATGCAGAAAACAATTTGAATGTGTTCAGAAAACACTGTTTCAGTCATTGAAAGAAAAAAGTATTTTGTTTTTATTGCTCAATTATAGGTTCATAGGTTAGTACTAAGCTAACTGCCCTTATGAGCCATTTCAAGCATAGCCAATTATCCCTTGTGAGACTCAAACCCTGCACCTTGTATTTGTAAGGCAAACACCTTAACCATTAGGCCACTCTCCCAACCGAAATCAGCTTGTCTCAATAGAAACATGATATCCAGATGCACAGTTGTCTTCAGTTACAAGCTTCTCACATTAGATTGTGAATATTTACTTGCTAAAGGAAAACTTTTCCTTACATTCAGTATTCTCTTATTACTTGCTTTCAGCTAAAACTTTTTAGATCAAGCCAAGGGCCTTAACCCAGTCATCCCCCTATGCCAAAATAAGAAAAAGCATACCAGTTTTACTTATATCATGATCTATATACTTTTACAATCTGTCCCTCACCTCAACAAAACAAGATTACAGCCTATCTTAAACATGCTTTTGTCGAAGTGTTTCTCTTTTTACACTGCAGTGCATACATTTCTTAAAACTAAACAAGAAAGGAGGAGAAGAAAAAAAAGACACCTGTTTACTTTAGTATCCCTAGAACACAAAATAATACATAAAAATGCTTTACTGTATAACATGTAGTATATGTCATATTTTATAAAAAAATACTCCTAAGAACATTGCTTTACTTAAGTTGCTTCTTTTTTCCTCCTCCCCTCTCCTTAATGTTCTTTCAAACATCCCCTACAAGTTTACAAAGTCCAATATTTCCTGTTTTTCCTAGTTCAGCCATATTTCGCAAATGTGATTGATGCTTTGAAATCCTACACTTACTCATTAATTTCAAGGTTTCTGTTTTTTTCCTGTTGATCTCCAGCTCCCAATTCCAGTCTCTGGTTCATTTCTAATGTATTACTGGTTCTTCTAGTCATCTACTGTGCTTTTCACGATCTCTCAAGCATTTTCCTTTGGAACACTGGAAACAATTTCACTGGCAAAGTCTCTCTGTGAGCTTTATTATCAGAAGAACAAGAAGCAGAGTCCCCTTCTGTTTTATAGATCACTTTTTGTTGGACAAACTTTTGTATTTCTTCTTTAGCATGTTTTGCATCGAAAAATTACTGATCCACGAGAAAAAATATTCTGAAGGGAGTCAGATATAACAACTTGAATTTCACACCTGCCTCTTGACATTCCCTGATCACTGATGTGAGGATGTGAGGTATTGCCAGCTATGCCAGTAGAAGTTGGTCAGTGGATGTGTAACATATGCCACCACAGCTAGCTGGAATTTTGTAAAGAATTATATGTCATTTGTATAACAAACTGATTTGTAAAGATAATTGTTTGTGTTAAAAATGTACCAACAGTGTGTCCTGCTGGACATCAAAGAAATACACTTGTATGTCAGACTATATTACAACTATTGAAATTAATATTGTGCCAGCTCCAGCTAACTTTGAAAAAACAGTGTGAAATTAAATTACTTAATTTAAGCCATAAATATTGCATCTTACAGTTCTGACTGCAGCCAGAGACAAAATGTCTATGCCAGAGAATGGTTTATTAGTTCTTCTAGGAAGAGTGGAAGTGTTTTATTGTTTTATGACTTCCAGAAGCTGCATCAGATCTTGCCAAAGCTCTGTGTGTGTATTACTGACAAATATGTGTGAGATTCTGGGTCATTTGCTAAGAAAGGAGGTAATATGGGAACCAGAAGTCAGATGACTAGACGTATGTGATGTCATTCTGTAATCCAGGGCAAAAATTATGTTTTAATACTAGATGAGACTGAAGCCTCAGGGCAGTCTGTTATTAGAACCCAAAAAAGGACAAACCCTCACTCACTTCATCTTGCCTTGTTCTAGTAAGTGACCAGGGAACAGTAATTCTTTAGATCAGTCAGGAAAATATAGTGAGATTAGTTAAATACTGTTTTTCTGTATCTGTGTGAATCTATTTGTCTGTGTTATTTTAATATTTCCTGTGAATGAAACTCTGGTGTTTATTATAAATAGATATTACATATTTTATTGTTTTTTTATTATTTATTATTAAATATAATTAAACTTTTCATTGTGGCTGGTCCTTTAGAGAATATTTTAACTTTTAAGAGTACTTAGATCTATTTGGTGACTCTGTGGTCACTCCTGAAAGCCTTACTGCATTCGTCAAACACTACCATTGGTATTAATATTAATTTCACTCAGTATAATTGGGTACCCTTGCAAGAACTTCAAGTAGCTGGCTTTGGTGTGTCTGGTGACAGTGTAATTACCTTATGGCCTGGGCAGCGAAGGGCATAACTAGAAAATCTGTAACAGCCTTTCCCAGGTGTGTGTGTATATGTGTGTGTGTGTGTGTGTGTGTGTGTGTGTGTGTGTGTGTGTGTGCGCATCAGCTGCTTGGAGCAGGGACACAGTGCACTGGTTTCACAAAGATTGTGTTAGAGGACTTGGCTTGGACACTCAGCTGAGGACTCAAATCTACAACTGTGCCAGTGAGAGGGTCTTACTGGGGCCTTGAGAGAGGGAAACACAGACCCTGGACTGAATGTGTGCCCTGTGTGCTCTTATGGGAATTTATGCTTGATGCAGAGAGCTGCATCTGGAGATACTGCATCAATTTTTGTTCCAAATGAACCTCCCTCACCAGTGTCAGTGGTGAGGATTCAGGCTCCTTGATTAGTGGCCCACAGAAGGGACAACCGAGCTGGAATAAATGTACTTGTCTTCTGCCTGGTGTACAGCGAGTAATCATTTTCTGCAAACATTCTACTGTCTTCAACTTTTAGCACTTTGTCCTTCTGACACATTTTTGTCAGAATCAACTATTTCTGCTGGTAGGAGTGCATCTTTACTATTAGAAGTCTTGGCTGCTTTCTCATGGCCAGGTATGGAGCAGACACACGATGTGCCATTTCAGTTAACTCCTGCTCTGCAATACCAGTCCAGTTGCTTATTTGTGTTTTCATAAAATTAATCCTGTCTTTTCCTTTCAGTTTCTCTGGTACAGCAGAAAATCTTAGGTTTTCCCTACATGCTCTGTCCTCTAATTCTATCATTTCTGAAACATATTTTCTTGAGCGGTCTCGCACTCAGCCAGCCTTTTCTTAATTTTGACCACTGTTTGTAGTTTTATAAGCTCATCTGAATATCCGTTTAAAGCATCTTCCATTTTTTCCAGCTTTTTGCTATTTGAATTGATATATTCTTTCAGTGTGTCATTTATTTTGATCAGCTCTGAGCACATTTGACTTATTTTTTCTTCTAGGTTACTGGAAGTCATGTCTTGCACCAAAGCTGGAGCATGAACTGTTTTTTGCTGAATAGCTGCAAAATTACTCCCACACAGCGTTTTCTGCTCACGTTTTGTGGTTGCTTTTCATTCAGGGTCTCTAAATTTCTTTTTTGCTGTCATCCAGGTACTGCACTTACTAGCATTTAACTGAAATTTCCACGAAAAGACAAATTCAATGGCTCTCTTTTCTGAGCTTCTGTTTTTGTACTGAGAGAGCTGAAATTAAGCAAGTAAGTCAACAAAAATATGTGCTGGTGGAGAACGACATGTTACACTTTCCTAGATTGTTCCTGTGAGAGAGAAAGGGATAGCCAATAACAGAAATGCAGCTGGTTCAAACAGTACCCTGTGCTGGTAACAAGAACTAATGCTCTATCCCGTTATATTTTTGAATGAAGAGCACAAAAAAGGTCTTCCAAAAAGTACCAACACACACAAAGTCCATTCCTTCCCTGGTACACCAACCAGGTGGCCAAATAGAGGACTTACTGCCTTCCTCCAGCCCCTGCCACTCAAGTCCCATTTCTGTGCCCTGCCGTCCAACCCTCCTTTCTCACACTGTAGTAGTAAAAAAAAATAATTTCTTCTTTTAAGCTCTAGCAAACTGCTTGCTACAAAGGTAGAAAACAGTTGCCACAGTTTGTTTCTCGCCTACACTGAGCGCTATGGTGCTCAGGTTTCAGTTAAAAAAATATTATTTTTTCTTTTAAACTATAGCAAAGTGTTTGCTACAAATGCAGCAAGCAGTTACAAAAGTTTAGATCACACACACAGCTCTACAGCACTCAAATTTGACTGCAAATTCAATACAGACTTTTAAAATGGGTATTGCACTAAAGAGCAATCGGGATGATAGATGGTTGATCACACCCCCCTAACACTTTGTGCCCAGGGCATATGCCCCTTTCACCCCACCCTTGATACAGTAGTGCCTGATAAGAACCAGAAAAAAGAACTTCATGTCAAAGACAGAAAGGTAATAAAAATGTCCTGTCAATCAATCTTGCAGATAACCGTACCACTTTAACAAAGGATACGGATATGAAGCAGGAATGTTCCATCTAAAAAGGTACTTCCAAAGTGGTATAAAAGGAACAACTGATATCTGCACTGATTAAGATTGTGCATAATAGGATGACAGAGAGCCAACAAGACCACACACTAAAATACAAACCTTTGTGTAGAAAAAGATGCAAGACAAGCTTGTGACGAATGGAAGCTAATCTTTGAGAGCATTATGAGAACTACATGCCTAAATCTGAGTACAGTAAAATACATCTGAGGTGTACACCTTACCCACAATCTGTACTCTGGTCCTCTGACACAAGGAGGAGTTACGAAAAGCCCTGGGAAGAAAAGCTCTCTTCAAAGCTGAGCAAATATGTACTTAATCTGGTACACTTCTTGGAGGAGTTTCAAATCTTATGCCAAAGAGTATGAAATTAAAAAAAAACATACACTGCACGTACATAATTATGGTCTCCAAATCACGTGTGGACACAGATTTTATGGAAAGGATAAGGGTAGAACTCAGGATATCCCAGAATGGAAAAGGTCAGGTGCTACAGGAGATATCTTGGAAGGATTACAAAAAAAATGTAATTCCTAAGGTTGTAAGCTATAGCAGACCTGCTCAAGCAATGATATTTGCCTGACTCACTTAAGTTTATCAGATACTGTCAAAAGTAAAATAATAGTATAGCCAAAAATGGTAGCTGTGCACAACCATGTAACATGAATATCATGTGGAACATTAGTCTGTTAGACATCACATCCATCAGGCTATGACACACAGAAGGATGGCCTACCAAGACAATAAAATAAGTTTATATAAAGTCTGTCAAAGGTATGCATTATGCAGCAGGTGTTTGAGGCATAAGAAAGCCCAGACACTAACAATCTGGAAAAGGATGGTGGTTATTGCTTTTTGTCTATATGTGCTGTTCCAACAGAAACATGCTGAAAAAATGATATTTTAATATTGCAGCTGAAAACTTGGAAGATAAAAAAATATATATCATACTTATGTGGAGTGCTAGAAGAATGCCTAATGATGGATATGTATATTCATGGAGCTTTTCTCCCCAGGCCTCATCTGTGCTTTTCTTTCCTAGTAAACAAATTCAACCAATCAATCAATAAACAGTGTGCAACATTTATACCGGCTGAGGACATTTCACTGAAAAACAATTCAGTCAGTGAAAATGGTTGAAAGCCCATTTCACTGAAAGGCCATTAGACTGAATTCAAAATAAATGAAACATAATACAGTTAGAGACACCCAAGGGAAAAGTATGGGAAAATTTTATTTTATTTATTTATTTATTTTATTTATTTTACATTTGTTAACCGGGCTAGTCCAACTGGATACATGTCCATTTTCAGTGTCTACAGTACTACTATAGTAAGACTAAAACAAAACTTTATCAGAATATATCAACATATACAAATAATATCTAATAACATCTACTTTAAACCTTCTGTTAGAATTAAGAACATTTGAGTACAAATATTACTTAGAAAAGTATACAATATGACAGTACAGATAAAGTACCTAGTTAGTCTAATACATCTTTAAAAGAAGATGGAAAGTAGAGATTTAGTTATTAGAAGTGAGGTAATAGAAACAGCTTTGTAGAGAGTTATGTAGAGAGTTAGTTATACGAGATAAAGAGAGAGTGGAAAAAAAAATGCAAGAGCAAAGCCAGTGGTTGGAAAAGAAATGTTTAAGTTTAGTTTTAAATAGTGGGATTGATGTTTGAGTGGTGAGGTCTTGAGGTAGTTGATTCCATAGTTTCCCAACTGAGTTTGAGAATGTGGAGTCACCTGCTGAGTTCATCAATATTTTGTTGGAGGAGCAGGTTCTTCAGATTGCTATAGGGTTTTATGAGGCTGGAGAGCATTGGGGTATTGTCTGGGTGGTAAAGAGCTTTATGGGCAATTGTAAGTTGGTTAAAATGTATAAGGTTAGGTAATTCTAGCCACCCTAGTTTTTAAGGTTAGAACAATGGTGAGTCCTATATGGAGATGTATTATAAGACATAGTTAGTTTGGTAAGATTATATTTAGAAAGGTTTGTATAGATTGGGAAAGATTTAATTGTTAGTTGATTTTATTGTAGAGTCAATGTGTGTGTCAAATTTGAGTTGGTTGTCAATTGTAATGCCTAGTAGTTTGGTGTTATTGTCTGGGGAGATAAGGATGCCATTGTTGGCTGTGAGAGAGAAATTAATGGAGGGGTTAAGGAGGAGACAGTGGTTGGAGAACCATTGCTCTATGGTAGTGAAGGTATTTTGTGTTCTGACTGTGTTGGGGCTGAGCAGATAATGGTAGTATCATCAGCATATTGAATGCAAGTTGATAGAGGAGTAGCTAGGTAAAGATCATTTATAAAGATGGAAAAAGATAGAGCCCTGAGGAACTCCTATAGAGGTGGGAAGGAGATCAGAGAGATGGTTATGCCAGAGTACTGCCTGTTAACCAATTTAAGGCTATATTGTCAAACCATGTTGGCACTTAGCTAGGAGGTTATTTTTGCAAGTGGTGATAATAATGCTATTGGACGAAAGTTAGAATACTCAGTAGAGTCACCACCTTTGAATAGTGGGTGAATATATATTTTTTAGAGTGAAGTGCTAGAAGAATGCCTAATGATGGGTGTCGCTATGGAAAGTGATCATCTTCCTTAATGCTGAAGCTAAGCTGGGCTACTCTTGTGGAAGAATAAACAAAACCTACAGATTCAGACTTGTTTTTGGCCAATACAGTATAACACATAATTCAAAGTGTCTCGCAAGCACTTAATTAGCAAGGAAAAGATGACACCCATGAGCATCACAGAACCATTGTGAAGATGACCTGAAAATAGGTATCTGACCATCTCAAAGAACAACCTCATGTGTGGGAAGTGAGGGCGCAGAGCTCACAGGAGTATATGTATATGTGTATATGTGTGTGGGTGTGTGTGTGTGTGTGTGTGTGTGTGGGTGTGTGTCTGAGTGTGCATGTGTGTAAATAAAAATATCTTAATTTAGATGCACATGGATGTACACATGTAAGTAAACATTCATACATATGCATGCAAATTAGCAGACAGACACATGCATGTTCGTATATGTGTATTCATGGAACGTTTCTCCCCAGACCTCATCTCTGACGGATTTTCCTGGTAAACAAATTCAGTCAACCAATCAATCAATAAATAGTGTGTATAACATATATACCGGTTGAGGACATTTCACTGAAAAAAAATTCAGTCAGTGAAAATGGTTGAAAGCCCATTATACTGAATTCAAAATAAATGAAGCATAATACAGTTAGAAACACCCAAGGGAAAAGTATTGGAAAATATATATTTTTGCAGAGTGGCAAGCCTCCCTGCACCCCACATTGTGTGTATGGGGGGGATGTTCTCACTCCCCCTGCTTAAAATTACTAACCTCACAATCACACAACTTTGCAGAATAATGGAAATACCACACACAGGGAATCACTGCCAATTTAAACCAAATTAGCATTGATTATGTATAGGTTAGCACAAGTACCAGCTTGTTCATAGACATCTATAAATTTGTGCTTCTGTATTACAGAACTACACGTAGCTGTACCACATTCATTAATGTGGAATTTTAGCAAAATTGCCATTCAGTGAACTGGCTTTCAATCCCCTGGACTCACTGAGTTCTCATTCAGTGAAAGTGTCATTAGATAATATGACATGAATCCATATATATATATGGGTCTACTTCAGAATGTCGACCGTTCAGAATGCCGACTTTCTTATGGCCGACACCATATGATTGACATTCTGAAATACCGATATCCTGAAATAGCACCATTTACCTACCTGCAGACACAGTAAAACTGTGTTTAGTTTGGAGGTGTTTAGGTGAAATGGCAGTGGCGTTTTTAACCAGATTGTTTAATGAAATCTTAGAAAGTGAGAGGATGCCTGAGGAATGGAGAAAAAGTGTTTTGGTACCGATTTGTAAGAATAAGGGTGATGTGCAGAGCTGTAGTAACTACAGAGGGATTAAATTGATCAGTCACAGCATGAAGTTATGGGAAAGAGTAGTGGAAGCTAGGTTAAGAAGGGACGTGATGATTGGTGATTAGCAGTATGGTTTCTTGCCGGGAAAGAGCGCTACAGATGCGATGTTTGCTCTGAGAGTGTTGATTGAGAAGTACAGAGAATGTCAGAAGGAGTTGCATTGTGTTTTTGTAGACTTAGAGAAAGCATATGACAGGGTGCCTAGAGAGGAGTTGTGGTATTGTATGAGGAAGTCAGGAGTGTCAGAGAAGTATGTAAGAGTGGTACAGGATATGTACGAGGGTAGTGTGACAGTGGTGAGGTCTGTGGTGGGAGTGAAGGATGCGTTTAAGGTGGAGGTGGGGTTACATCAAGGATCAGCTCCGAGTCCTTTCTTATTTGCAATGGTGATGGAAAGGTTGACAGACGAGATCAGTCAGGAGTCCCCGTGGATTATGATGTTTGCAGATGACATTGTGATCTGTAGTGAGAGTAGGGAACAGGTGGAGGAGACCCTGGAGAGATGGAGATATGCTCTAGAGAGAAGAGGAATGAAGATCAGCAGGACGAAGACAGAATATGTGTGTGTGAATGAGAGGGAGTATAGAGGAATGGTGAGGATGCAAGAGTAGAAGTGGCGAATGTGGATGAGTTTAAATAATTGGGGTCAATAGTTCAGAGTAACGGTGAGTGTGGAAGAGAGGTGAAGAAGAGAGTACAGGCAGGATGGAGTGGGTGGAGAAGAGTGTCAGGAGTGATATATGATAGACGAGTACCTGTAAGAGTGAAAGGGAAGGTCTACAAGAAGGTAGCGAGACCAGCTATGTTATATGGGTTGGAGACAGTGGCATTGACAAAAAGGTAGGAGTTTGAGCTGGATGTGGCAGAGTTAAAGATGTTAAGATTTGCACTGGGTGTGACGAGGTTGGACAGGATTAGGAATAAGTATATTAGAGGGTCCGCCCAGGTTGGAAGGTTTGGAGACAAAGCCAGAGAGGCAAGATTACGATGGTTTGGACATGTGCTGAGGAGGGATGCTGAGTATATTGGGAAAAAGATGCTAAGGATGAAGCTACCAGGTAACAGGAAAAGAGGAAGGCCTACGATAAGGTTTATGGATGTGGTGAGAGAGGACATAAAGGTAATTGGTGTGACACAGCAAGATGCAGAGGACAGGAAGAAATGGAAACAGGTGACCCGCTGTGGCGACCCCTAACGGGAACAGCCGAAAGAAGATGATGATATATATGTGTGTGTGTGTGTGTGTGTGTGTGTGTGTGTGTGTGTGCATGTGTGTGTGACTGTGCATGTATCTATTATATATACACATATGTATACGTCTGAGTGTGTGTGTGTGTGTTATTGCATCTTTTAACCTCCCCTCTAGATAAATGAGGGAGGAAGTGGAAGACTGAAGAAAAGGATTCAGGCAAGAATGCATCGGCTAACACAAAGTCTTATCTCATTTCAAAACAGAAAAGAAGGCTTGAGCCAGTGAGAAATGTACTAGCTCAAGGATAAGATTTGCAATACGTCAATCTTACTTCCTGATAGCAGTGTTTAGTGCACAATTAAATAAACCAATCCAAAATAAGTTACTCCTCTGCTGAGTACTAGGAGGATGCTGGAAGCTCTTCAATAAAAAAAAGGAATATGGTGATACCACTTTTAGTAATAGATTCTGACAAAAATTAGCATAATTAATACATAACTGAATTACATGCTGCATGCTAAACCAGAGGAGTGTGCAAGTTCCTACTAAAGCTGGCAAAAGAGTTGTACTTGAACTCCATCTCCAGTCAGGAAAAATCTTCATGAAAAATCTTGATGAGTGGATGGGAAGTAGGAAATACACCCCAGGGATCACTTCTGTGTCTCTGCTTGAGAGTGGCACAGAAAAATAACTTTCTTGGGTGGCGTAAACTGGGGAACCTTGTTGGCTAGGCTTACGTAGGCCCTCGGGCCGATAGCCTAGTACCTACCTATGAA
This sequence comes from Protopterus annectens, assembly GCF_019279795.1. Lineage (NCBI taxonomy): Eukaryota > Metazoa > Chordata > Ceratodontiformes > Protopteridae > Protopterus > Protopterus annectens. Next base: position 155,985,198 of record NC_056746.1, on the reverse strand, counting down.
CCTATGAAAAAAGGGAGGATAAAATGTATTATATGAGGTGGTACAATGTCAGTGTGACACTTTCAGCTGGAAACTAAAGCTAAAACATAGCTAAGTTCTACCTGCATATAAAAAGGAAGAAGGGTGACCCATCCAGTCCCTGCAAATGGTCTACAGTGATGAGTGTCCTACCCCAGTAAACAAAAAAATAAATAAATAATACCCTACATAAACTGGCAGTTTAGAAGACCAAGCATGAACACATTTATGTGGAATGCTACCACAATGCAGACAAGTAGAAAAACTTGAATATGCTACCAAAGGTTTACTTTCCAATTTCTGTGATAACATACACAGCTGTTAAAAGCAACTGCTAGTGCTGTCAATTTAACTCAAAAGTGGACTAAAGCTAAAGAGGAAGCATTACTGGAAATGTATACTAATATTTTACACCCAAGCCCTTCTCCAGGATGGGTAAGTCGAGATGTAAAAGGATGCATTCCCTAGACATTCCTTGAAGGATTTCCATGGAAGTATTAAAGAAAACCCATAGGAAACTGTAATGAAGTTGAACAGATAGACCCTGAACCAAAGGCTCTACTCAACTAAGTCAATAAGCTCAAGATAAAGATTATTGGGGATGAGTTTAACCTTGAATAATATGACATCTGTGGATCTGAAAGTTCAGCCTCATTCCTGACAAGATTCTATCAATGCCAATATGACTGCTCCCAAAATAAAACATCTTAGGCCGGCACTGAGAAGGGCCTCAAAAACCTACCAGGACAGTAAGGGTTGAGATTGTAAGCATGGTTGAGGTAAAACTTACCAGGACAGTAAGGGTTGAGATTGTAAGCATGGTTGAGGTAAAACTTACCAGGACAGTATAAAACTTACCAGGATAGTACGGGCTGAGATTGTAAGCATGGTTGAGGTAAAACTTACCAGGACAGTAAGGGTTGAGATTGTAAGCATGGTTGAGGTAAAACTTACCAGGATAGTAAGGGTTGAGATTGTAAGCATGGTTGAGGTTGATATCTGTCAGTCCTTATGTTCATGGAAATTAATGTTGATCTAGAATGGAGGAAGAAGATGACATAAAAAAAACAAAAGGTTTGACATTCAACCCAGAACCAAAGTTAAAACTATCATGGACATCAACATTAAGGATATCAACTTTCAAAGAACAAAAAAGAAGTAGGCAGTTTAGGTAATGCCTGCGAGCTGGACAACTGTACAGTCACAACTGACACTGAAAAGCTGGTGAGAAGGTCAAAGTCAGACAAATTGCTTCAACTGTAATAAAATGCATCTGCCTGGCTCCATGGCACACAGAGATGGAACGCTTGCTGTGACACAGGCAACAGGAACTAAATTAGTGGCTCCAGCACTGGAGAAGCCAGGCAGGGAGGCAGACATGTTATGGGACATGGTCTGCTCACCTCTCTTAGAAAGACATGCAATATGCATGCACGTGTGGGCACACAGAGTGGTGCAATTGCCCAGATGGAGACCAGAGAGACAGCCACTTTGGCTTCGGGGGAGAAGGCCTGGGTCTGTTTGGAAGGAGAACCCTTGCATAAGTGGGTGGAGGGTTGTCTGGCATTAGCCCATTACACATCCACTCTCCAGCACCTCACTGAATATGTGCATGTGTACGAATGAAAAGAAAACGGAAAAACTTCAAACCACCCCTGTTGGCTGCCTGGATGATGACTCCTGTCAGGTCAGCTCTCAATGAAGGGAATGACTGAGCTAACAAACTGAAAGTGGGTCTAACGGTCAGCAAGCAGAGGGAGAAAAAGTGAGGAAAAAATGTAATGAAAATGTTTGTGCCCACAAAATGTACCATAAATAGAAAAGAAAACAAATAGTCAAAGTTTTAAATTTGTACAGAACATCAGGAAAGATCATTTCCAAGCATAAAAAGGCACAAGAAAATTATTTATAACTATGATGTTCCTTATACAAACATCTAGACTAACAGGCATACCAATAAAATTAATGGAATTAAAATCAACTGTACAGCGAGAATAAAAAGCAAACACAATGGTGAATACAGAGGGGAGGGAAAATGAATAAATAAAACTCTCAATATTGACCTTTGAAACAGAAGAATTCAGTGGATGGAGAAAATAAGAGAAAAGGAGATATATACAAATCTCCAGAAAGGCACTAAAAATACATCCCATCCTCTAAGTATAAAAATGGAAACTGGAATCATTCCCAAATACAATTATATTTTATGTGCAGCAAAACAGATTTGAAGAATGGTAGTCTCAAAGCATTATGGGTAAACGATGAAAGCTCAGGTAGCCAGAGAGAGTTTTAAATGTTAAAGTTGTTCAGGTTCTGCTGGCCTTAGCCCTGAACGTGAAGAGGATGGAGCTAAGGATCTCAGCTCTATCCATTTCTTTACCTAATTTCTAAGTGTATGCAAACCACATAGCTTCACTCAAAATGTCTGACATGGGCTGCAAAACACTGGACTCTCTCTCTCTCTGCATGGATAACAGAATGGATCATGTTTCTTTGAAATCTGTTATATGTTTTGCACAGGCTATCAATATATCAGTAGTATTACATTAAAAACTTGTTCTAAAATCTCATTCTCAGCATATCATCTCTGTCACAAATAATAACAGAGGTATACTACAAGTGCTTAGGTGTTGTTAGCTCATAGATGACTTACTCTTTGCTACTTGCTTGAAACAAGCACCCTAATTCCCTCCAGCCTAAGAACATGTTAAAGCACATAGCCCACCCATAACCTGATTTTTGTAAACTACATAACCTCCCAGAACACTAACTCTACCTCTAAAAGTCCCATCTGGTCCCTCACCCTAACCTGAAACTTTGCTCCTTAATACTAAAACTATCTCTTGCTCCCTAAATCTACATTTCACCCTCACTCCTTAAATTTCACGATTGCTCCCCAAACTTACATTCTCCAGTTGCAACTATAACCATGCTCTCACCTCCTGGACCCTAAACCTAAATTCTGTTCTCACTCCCTAAATATAATCCCAAGCTCTGCTTCTTAATTCTAAGCCTAAATCCCCCAGTCATCCCTCAAATTAAGTCAGTCTCCTACCCTCCAATTCCTTCCACATGGCCACTGTACTTAACCTTGCTCGAGTGGCAGTCAGCAGCTCATGCACTCCCTATGGATGCCGTACCTAGCCTGAACATATAGCCAGGTTTGAACGTGAGCAGCAGTCTGTGGCAGCTGAAAAACAGAGGAGTTCCTGGCTACAAAACTCAAACAGATAAAGTATATTTGAACACTGAACTGTTTATTCTTTTTCCACCTGCTATTTTATGACTATTCAAAGAACTCCAAAAATGAGCAATGAAATTATTCAGTTTAGCAATGGAGTGTGGGTTCTAATCACTGTACAAAATCTTGAGGGTATGTGAATAAAGCATCCTCTGCTTCAACACAAAACTGCCTTTGTATCTTTAGTCCTGCGAATTCAAATCACAACTAAGTTTTTTTTTGGAGAAATGAAAATTCCTTATGATTTATAAACGAGGTAGAATCCTCCAAACTAAGGAGGTGTTTTTGCTACTTGTAATACAATGAGTGAAGCTGTTTACCAGCTGGTGTTGAGTCTGTGCTTTGTTAAGGGGGTATTTTCTTGTTGAGTCTGTGCTTTGTTAAGGGGGTATTTTCTTGTTGAGTCTGTGCTTTGTTAATGAGGTATTTTCTTGTTGAGTCTGTGCTTTGTTAACGGGGTATTTTCTTGTTGAGTCTGTGCTTTGTTAACGGGGTATTCTCTTGTTGAGTCTGTGCTTTGTTAACGGGTATTTTCTTGTTGAGTCTGTGCTTTGTTAACGAGGTATTTTCTTGTTGAGTCTGTGCTTTGTTAACGAGGTATTTTCTTGTTGAGTCTGTGCTTTGTTAACGGGGTATTTTCTTGTTGAGTCTGTGCTTTGTTAACGGGGTATTCTCTTGTTGAGTCTGTGCTTTGTTAACGGGGTATTCTCTTGTTGAGTCTGTGCTTTGTTAAGGGGGTATTCTCTTGTTGAGTCTGTGCTTTGTTAACGGGGTATTCTCTTGTTGAGTTTGTGCTTTGTTAACGGGGTATTTCTTGTTCAGTCTGTGCTTTAACAGGGTATTCTCTTGTTGAGTCTGTGCTTTGTTAACGGGGTATTTTCTTGTTGAGTCTGTGCTTTGTTAAGGGGGTATTTTCTTGTTGAGTCTGTGCTTTGTTAACGGGGTATTTTCTTGTTGAGTCTGTGCTTTGTTAACGGGGTATTTTCTTGTTGAGTCTGTGCTTTGTTAAGGGGGTATTTTCTTGCTGAGTCTGTGCTTTGTTAAGGGGGTATTTTCTTGTTGAGTCTGTGCTTTGTTAAGGGGGTATTTTCTTGTTGAGTCTGTGCTTTGTTAAGGGGTATTTTCTTGTTGAGTCTGTGCTTTGTTAACGGGTATTTTCTTGTTGAGTCTGTGCTTTGTTAACAGGGTATTTTCTTGTTGAGTCTGTGCTTTGTTAAGGGGGTATTCTCTTGTTGAGTCTGTGCTTTGTTAAGGGGGTATTCTCTTGTTGAGTCTGTGCTTTGTTAACGGGGTATTTTCTTGTTGAGTCTGTGCTTTAAGGGGGTATTTTCTTGTTGAGTCTGTGCTTTGTTAACGGGGTATTTTCTTGTTGAGTCTGTGCTTTGTTAACGGGGTATTTTCTTGTTGAGTCTGTGCTTTGTTAACTTGGTATTCTCTTGCTTTCTTTCTCCACTGTTGGTAAACAGGAGAAACAGCTCTATGCACATCACTTGTACAAAACCATGTCTGTAGGAGAACACCTCTGCCTAAATTTAAATTTATCCTGTACATCCAAACACATTACTTGACCACAGTATCAGCTGTCATGTTTGGCAGTATGGATACATTTTATATGCATTTATTTTAATAACAAAACTGCTTAATTCAGGTGGGCAACTTAAAACAATAGTATAACTGTTATGTTACATGAATCAGTGTGGATGATTCCAGAAATATGGCTAACTAGTTCTCCTCAACAGTTTGGTATGCCATATTTGTATTATCATGCAAGCTAACTATTACAGTTAATTACTGTAAACATTATGTTGCTAGTATGATTAGAAAAATAATCATATTCACTGGCATAGATGAAAATATAAGAGGAGGACTTTAATAAATTTAAGCATAACTAACTGATAACGTATTACTGTTATAGGTCCCCAACCATGTCCCAAGACTGGCACTCCACGTTCCTAAGCACCCTGGAAAATATTAGGGTCCAGCCTAACACTCATACTGGGTGACTTCAACTACCCCTCCATTAACTGGGAAAACTACTCTTGTACCAATACACTTGCCCAACGTTTCCTGGAATTCATTCATTCCAATGGCCTGGACCAGCTCGGTCTTACTCCCATTAGAGGTAGCAACATCCTTGACCTGGTCATTACTAACATGGGCGACTGTTGCTCTACACCAATAGTCAACTCCTCCCTGGTTAGAACTTTGAGGTTCCTAAAAACAGAGGTGGCTAACTTCAGAGCACCCATGCAAATGGAGAATAGTGTCATGATCAACGAATCATACACCAACGCACTGTACGAAAACTTACACAAATGCATGGATCCAAGAACCATGCACTCTCCTCAAAAAAAAAACAAAGCCAACCTGGTGGTCCCCTGCCATAAACAAACTCTACAACAGAAAGAGAAAACTGATGCGGAATAAGGTTAAGTCCGAAGACTGGGAAAAACTCTTATCAGCTTCAACAAAAAGTTGAGATCCGTCATCAAATCCTCTAAAGCTAGCTATGAAAACAGAATTGCAGCAGACAGTAAAGACCACAAGACCTTCTATAGTTATGTAAAGAATCTCCATGGCCATACCCAGATTTGCTCTGAGCTACTGCACAATGGTCTCCTCCTATACCGAGCCAACAGATATTGCCAATATAGTGGCCGACAGATTCAGTGCCAACTTTACCCCCCCAAAGGACCAATCATAATACCAGCAGATTGCCAGGCACCCAGTATTACTACTGCAGAGGTTAAAATGGAACTGTCCAAGGCTAACAATACAGCTTCTATGGGACCTGACAATATCCCTGGCTGAACTACAGAGTGAACTGGCACCTCACCTATGTGCTCTGTTCAATCACAGCCTCACCTCAGGTTTTGTCCCTACCGAATGCCACACTGCTACAGTCATCCCTCTCCACAAAGGAGGAGTGACTACAGACCCTGGGAACTATCGCCGCATTAACTTGACAAGTCTGATATGCAAAGCTATGGAACGCATAGTCATGGACCTAATTAACAAGGATATAGGGGAATCTCCAAATTCTGGATCCCACACAGTTTGGTTTTTTGAAGAGTAGATCATGCCTGCTCAACCTGGTCAACTTCTTTGAGTCAGTCACAAGAGCTGTGGAAGGTGGTTCATACAGCCTACCTTGATCTGGCCAAGACCTTTGATACCATTCCCCACTCAGGAATCATAGAAAAACTCACTAAGGTAAGCGTCAACACCTATATCACTAGGTGGGTTGCAAAATGGCTAACAGATAGAAACCACTGTGTGAAAGTAGCTGACTCGAAGTCAGACTGCCGACCAGTCATGAGTGGAGTCCCACAGGGATCATTCCTGGGTCCTCTCCTGTTTGGTATCTACTTTTCAGAAGTCCAGGCCAATATGAAGAGACTCTGGCTGACAAAGTTCACAGACGATTGCAAGTTGGGAGCTATTATTAACTCCCCAAGTGATATTGACATCTTACAGAAAGGCCTCACTGAGACCAACGACTGGTGCCAGAACCATGGCCTTAAGCTCAATGCCAAAAAATGTGTCATCATCATCCCCTTTAGGAAAAATCCAGTTCCCATGAATTACCACATCGATGGTAGTCCACTGAACACAGAAGGCATTATAAGAGATATGGGAACACATGTTGACAGCAACCTCTCTTTTGACCACAACATTGCCACTATGGTCAGAAAGTCCTTCTATCTGGCACATCTCATTACTAAGGGTTTTGCATCCAGGAAGAAAGAGGTCATTGTCTCCCTCTACTCTTCCCTCATTAGGCCAATCATCAAGTACAATGCCACATTTGGCATGTACCTCACTAGACACCTGCAACAACTGGAGAGTCCGCAAAAGTACCTCACAAAGAGGATCCTAGGCTTAAACACTTGTCCTTTATGGACAGACTCAAAAAACTCCAATGATTCTCTGTCGCATGTCACCTACTAAGAGATGATCTCTGCTTGACTTACAAAGCCATGTCTGACCCAGCTCTGTTAGAAATGCTACATCTAATGAAATCCCAATCCCTCCGCACCACACGCTCCAGAGACCTCAACCTCATTACCACAATCAACAGAACAAGCTGGAGGGACAGGTTCATAACCTAGAGACTGCCCATGCTATGGAATAGATTTCCCATACATGTCAAACAGAGCACCTCTCTGGCCCTCTTCAAGAGAAATCTTGATGAGTGGATGGGAAATAGAAAATTCGCCCCAGGGATCACTCCAGTGGCTCTACTCAACAAAGGCACTGGGAACCAAGGTCGGGTGGCAGAGTTATCCTATGGGCAAGGATCGTAAAGGCTCCAGGGCCATTAGCCTAGTACACACCTTTGAACCTAAGAGCTAAACAGCATTTTTATAGCTCACTTGTCAACCTGTCAAATTATTTGAGATCTTCAGAATGGACTGTTAATAAAAACATAAATAGTCTTATTGCAAACAGCTTTTAAAAAAATCCTCATGCTAGTTTAGTTCCTTTAAAAATATGAAGTAAACTGCTCATACAATCCTAATGTTAGCATATAAAAATATGTGTACAAATTATGTTTCTCAGCATTCTTTCTTTTCTCTGTGAACTTCAGAATAGTGCCAATTCAAAGAGACCTCTAGTACAAGTGCGAACATTATACTACCTACTGCAAACTTTTTACCCTCCTGTATTTGAATCAATACACCCCTCTTAAACACTACTCATCTTTCCCTTTCTTAAACACTTTAAATACCATACTCATCTTTCTCTTTTTTTAACTGCTCTACCCCTCTCAGGCATCCCTGTATACCCAAGTTATAAACCTTCTAGATACACCAATTTGGAACATGCAGCCTGTACAGAACTGATGCTATACCACTCCCTCTCACTCATATACTATTATCACTGTGATATATAGTACTAATATCTCTCCTTGTGCATCATTTTATAATTTACTTATGAACTATATTCTTTGTTACATCCCTTGATCTCTTTACAAACCTTCCTGTATTGAAATGTAAGAACACTAAACTTTACAATGATTTCCATTCTACAGAATAAATCCATTTACTTCCTGCAAGAATTTAGAGGTACCAGAACTGTATACACTTGCACATATTGATGTAACTATTTTACTGTATATTCCTGTCTTGTAACTATGTTTGTCTTTTCTGCAAAACATAACTGTTGCTTTTGAGAACTGCCTAAATTCTCTTGTCAATATAACATATTGAGATGAAGCTTTGCTCCCTAAGCTTCTGCTGAAAATGGGCTCTTTTCAGTCATACTTTGTTGGTCAACAAAGACAGACAAATAAATAAAAAGTCAACAAAGTGTAGTGTCTTTACAGAAACCTGACCAAATCAGAAATGATGCCACTTCCGCACTCCTACATTCTGGAAATAAATGCCACCAACAATATTGTTTTTCTTAAATGCAGCAAAGATGTGTCTACTATTGTGTACCACAGATTACTTTCTTTACTCAAGATACCAGGGACAGTAATCAGTAAGATACTGAATCAAAGCAACAGGAGCTATCTTTAAGGTAATCAGTTTACTAAATATGAATACAGAAAACATACATGAATCAGGTTATGTTAAAGTTTAATCGGACAGCAGACTGCAACGCTATGCAGAAAATATGACACAGGAAAAGCTTGCATCATCCCTCTGGGCATGTTAACCGTTTCTTTTGTAACCACTATACTATAAGTTACCACTGCTGTCTCGAAGTCTACAAAGGATCTTGCCAAGTTACAATGTATACAGGGGTAAAGTACACTAAAGGAGTCACAAAGTGTCAAGTTATTTCTGTTAGAAAAAGTAATGTTAGCAAATGCTACAGATCTGTTAGACTGTCTTTACAATAAACTCTTCTCATCACCTCTTGTACAATATGATGCATTGGCACTAATAGTGATACTACAGCAGAATAAGGATTTATTTTTTTAATTTGGTAAACCCACTCAGCGTGAGTGCCTCTTTTCAGGGATTACCAAGAAGCACTGCTTGATGAAACAAATTGCTCCAAATTACACAGAGACTGGTGGAATCAAACCTAGAGCCACATGAACAGACTTGTTTGCAGCTCTTAGGCTTATGACAGTTTACATATCCGGTTTGCTACATAAACACTAATGTTCTTAAAGGAAAAGGGAATGATGGGGCAGACTGATAGGAGAACCTGTGCCAGTTTTTACTGACTTGTTGATTCTCTCAAGAATCAAGCACTGAATCTTTATCATGCCACACAGGATGAGCCCTAAGCTCTGTTACGTTCTCTTTGCTAACTTGCCCACAGTAACTCAGCAGATAATTTAACAGTTATTATCTTAGCTGTCTGCAAAAGATACTTTCATCATATGCTGCAATCGTCATACTAAAATTCACATCTACTAAAATAGCACCAGATGAATGTACAAAATAAAGAACCCAAAATTTGTCATGCTTGAGTCTAAATTTGAGGACAGAGGCAGCTCAAGCATAAACTCAGTTATCCAAAAAAATATTTTTCATGAAGAAATAAATACAAAGTTTTAAATTCTCATACCATGCTAATTTGTAAGAATATATATTTAAGGAAATAGTTTCATCCCAAAATGATGAAACATCATAAAACACCCTCCCACAATGAAAATCAGGTATAATACAAAATGTACCACTGTCCCTTATATTAACGATGCTATGTTTCATGCATCAGACTATGTAAGAAACAGGAAGACATGCATATCTGTTGTGGAAGGACTATAAATTGATTTGTAGCAAGGATGACTTGAAATCATAATACAAATAATAGCAATCACCATCAAGTAATATCTGGAAACACAAAACATGGATTATGTCTGTATTATACTTGTAAAATATCAAAGACGTTAAAGTAAATTCTATAAACTTAGCCCTCTGAACCATCAGTTTATCTCAGACAAAAATGCCCATTCTGACGGGTAGAACAAAAGTGAACTAGGAAAAGGTAATATAACATGTTCACAAACAAAAGACAAGCTGGTAGTGTGTTCACAAATATCCAACCCCATGATACCAAAAGGAATGGCACTGAGGGCAGGGGTGACTACAACTGCTTGGATTTCAGTTTTAGAATAGTGTTTGGATGGATTTCCTACTGAGTATTTACATTTCAGTACAAAACATCTAGCCTGGAAACCTTCTTCTGCCACCAATAAGAACAAGTAAACTAATTTAAGTTAATAAAACTCATAGCATGATACTTAAAATCAGTGCAATCAGTATCAGTACACTCAATATTAAACAATTTTATCAAATGTCTTTTAGACAGGTGAATAGTTTAAGGGGATAGACTTTGCAAAAAAAGAAGTTGTGTCTTACCATAACATTCCTGCTGTGTTGTCAATCTTCACTAATCCTTGACTATGGGCTCAGTTCCAAGCCTCAGAACCAACTTGGCCTTTTACTTCAGCTTATGCCTTCCAAACTCTCGAGCCAGGCTCTAACCATAACGCTCCTCTCTAAATCACCTCAGATCAAGTTTGCCTAAATTAATGGCAGACAGATAGCAAATAGCGATCTGTGTCCCTATTATGAAGCCGGTCTCGGGGGGAAAAAAGTTTGATCCAATAAGAGTCTCAGGCTAGGGGAAGGAGGGAGGGAGGGAATGTCAAGGATTAGTGCAGATCAACAACACAGATGGAACATTATGGTAAGACATAACTTCTTTATCTGATGTTGTCAATCTTCACGTAATCCTTGACTTTGGGACAGAGTCCCCAGCTACCGGAATCTTGGGAGGTCTCACGGAAGAATATTCGTAAGCACCATCGAACCAAATAATGCACATCCCCTCCCTAGAGACCTTGTCCAATCTGCAATGAGTGATACAGGTATGAGGAGAACACCATGTGGCTGCTGCACAAATGTCATCTAAAGAAGCTCTGGCATGAAAAACTGCAGAAGCTGCTACAGCTCTAGCTGAGTGGGCTTTCACAGGGCGTGGAGGGTGAAGTTCCTTTGTATGTTAGATAAACGTGATACATTCTCTGAGCCATTTAGATAAGGTAACCTTGGATACTGGGTTACCTAAGAAAAGTGAGGAAAAGGTAACAAATAGTTGGTCAGATCTGAAATGTTTTGTTCTGTGAAGATAAAAATTTAATTGTCTATGAACATCTAATAAATGCAGACAATGCTCTCCCATATTGGAGAAGTTAGGGAAAAAGACTGGTAGGTGCGATGTTTTATTAATATTAGATTCTGAAACTACATTTGGCAAGAAAGGAAGGATTAGTCCTGAGGAAAACCATACCTTTCTGAAATATTATGTAGGGGGGTTTGCAGAACAAGGCTTGAATTTCTGATACTCTTCTTGCAGAAATGACAGCTACTAAAAATAATGTTTCCCAAATCAGAAACTTTTAAGTCACAAGTAGCTGATGGTTCAAAAGTGGAAATAGTAAGAGAATAAAGAACAAATCCTATGTCCCCTGTCTTTTTGGGCACTAAAAAGTATCTTGAGTAAAACCTGGATCTTCTTTGGTCTGGTGAGACTTTTTGGATGACTATTTTTTGAGCAGTTTTTGAAGTTCTATGACTGTTGCTTCCACTCAATAATGGGCCTTATAAGGAAAGAATACAGGGATGTTATGACCTCCTTGTCCCTGGATGAGATACCCTTAACTTCTGAAGTGGGCCATGTAGAAACCTTTCTGCACAATGGAAGCAACATGGTGGCCAAAAATCAGGTTGCTATCAATCTAGGTGCCCAAATCCCTCACGACTGACTGCGTGCTTAGGACGTTATTAATGTGATAATTTGTGGGGATGTTACTCTCCCCAAAAAGGGGATGATGCATTTTTTTGTATTCAGCTTGAGGCCATGTTTCTGGCACCAGTCATTTGTTTAGGTGAGACCCTCTTGGAGAATGTCCATATCACTAGGGGAACAGATGAATGCGCCCAGCTTGCAGTCATCTGCAAACTTGGTCAGCCATAGCCCACTGGTTTTGCCCTGCACCTCGGAAAAGTATACCCCAAATAACACAGGCCCCAAGACCAAACCCTGGGGTACTCCACTCGATATGGATCTACTGCTTGAGGTGGCTTCCCCAACTTTGACTAGATGGGTTCTATCAGTGAGCCATGTAGCTACCCATCTGGTAACATATGGATTGGATGCCTAGTTGAGAGAGTTTATCTATTATGCCCGTATGGGGAATAGTGTCAAAGGCTTTGGCCAGGTCAAGGTAGACGGCGTGCACTGCCTTCCACTCATACATGGCTTTGGTGACTTGTCTCAAAAAAGTCGACCAAATTTAACAGACATGACCTCCCATTGATGAAGCCAAACTGTGTGGGATCGAGTGTTTGGAGGTTGCCAATATCCTTGTTAATGAGGTTCATGATAATCTATTCCATGGTCTTGCAGATTGGGCTAGTTAGGCCTATGGGTCTATAATTTCCTGGATGGGTGGACACTCCACCTTTGTGCAAAAGGATGACAGTAGTTGTCCTTCACTCAGCTGGGACAAAGCTGGTACTTAGGCTTTGGTTGAACAAGGTGCCTAATGGTGCTACAAGTTTCTGCCAGAGTTCATGTAGAATGCAACCTGGGATGTTATCGGGTCCCATGGAGGCTGTATTTTTTACCTTTGAGAGACACTGATGACCTGATCCCTAGATATAAGGGGAAGGGGGCAGGTACTGGGAATGTCCTGATTTACTGATGGGGGGAAAGAGGGGTGAAATTTTCGCTGAATCTGTAAGCCAGCAAGTTTGCTATATCTATGCAGTGTCCTTGACCACCAGTTCTGAACAGACCAGGGTGCTACCTTTTGAGATTACGGATGTATGTGAAGAAGGCCTTATGATTGTCTCTAGTAGATGTGGCCAGTTTGGACTTGAAGTTTGCTTTGGAGAATTTAACTAGTGCTCTTATTTGCTTGTTTAGGCTAAGGCGAGATTGCTTCCAATTGGGCACCTGCTCCTTCTTGGTGTTGGACAACAATTTCTTTTCTTTTGTTATAGAGTTTATTTATTGCAGATGTCCACCAGACAGGCCTACTCTTACTTGTGGAGGATGACTTAGTCCTGTCAGGTATTCCTGATTCCATGCATCTATATAAATGTTTGTACAGTAATTTGGTATAGTTTTGGATACTGGTGCCAGTTTCTAGGGAGGGGGCTGTGAAGCTGTTAATACCATACCTCAGGAGGCTGTAATCAGCTTTGGAGAAGTTTTTTGTTTGACCATAGCTAGAGGGGGGTTGGGGGAGATGGTGACTTTGAATGTGACCGCTTTATGGTTGGACCTTACAAGGGAGGATGGTACTGCTGGGATGCTGCAGTAGTTTCTCATGTTGGTTAATACCAAGTCCAAGATATTATCACTGCTTGTGGGGGTATCGACTAGCTGTTCCAAAGCATTTGCATTGATAAAAAAGGGGAATCTCTGGGCATTTGTACTTTGGCATGAGTAGTTCTTCCAGTCTGTTTGGGTAGTTAAAGTCACCCAGGATCAGAGCAAAGGGTTGAATCTTGATAGATTCTAAGAGGTCTAGATAAGCCGGTTGGGAATCTTGAGTCAGATTTGGGGGCCGGTAGCTAGCTATGATTTGTATAGGGGTCTTGTCAATGGTTAACTGCACCTGGACTGTCTCCTGTGCATCATACTGTCTGACCAGCCTGGAGGTGTGTATGTCTTTAATATATATTGAAACTCCACCTTCTTTGGCTTTAATACCCACAGTTTGGGGTCTGAATGTATGACAGGAGGGGTAACCAGGTATGGCTGGGGTGCTCTCTCCAGCTATGAACCAGGTTTCTGTGACTGTGCAGATGTCAGTATTTTCCAGGGTTAAGAATGCTTGCAAGGAATGCAGTTTCATGTTTAGACTCCTAGCATTTAGCAGTATGACCTTTAATATGGGTTTTGTTGAAATTTTTATGTGGTAGTTTTAACCACATCACTTTTTCTAAAAAGGCACTATGGGGGAGGCAAGTGCATTTGCCAGAAGCCTGAAGCCCAAGTGAGACAATTGCAGGCTATCTCTGGCAAAGCATTGTGGTCTGTCGATCATATCTTACCAGGCTGTCAGATACTGGATCCCCCTGGAATGACGCCAGAAAGTAAGCCAACTGGCAAAGTCAAAGTCAATAATTTTCCGTTTGTATCGAGGCATCATTCTGGGTGATGGTAGAATGCTGCTTAAAGCTAGGGACCTACCTGCCTGGGACACATATTCAGTGAGTTCAATCATGTCTCACTCTTCATATAGTCCAGGCATGTATGACTCAAGTCATTCACACCAACATGGACTATGACAGAGTCATAACATTAGCTGTTGTTGAGAGACTTCAGTGTGTGTGTGAAATGGTGGATTCTGGCCTCTGACAGACAACTAACCGTGACTTTCTCCTTGAGGCACAACAGTGTGTTTCACAATGGAGCCTCCTATGACTAATACGTTGGGTTTATGGTTAATCATTAGTGGTTGTGAGACACAGGTGTGTGGACTATGCATGGTATGTGATATGCAGGGCTGTGGAGATTGCATGTGTTTTTGTCTCAGAGGTCTCCTTTGTTTGGGTATGTTTTTGTTGAGGACCTCCACATATGCGGGTGTGTGTTGTGTAGGTGTGAGTGGTGTTTGAGGTGTAGTGATTGTGTTGACAACCTTCTCAGTGCCAGATAAACTGGCTTGTGAGGAACTCTAGGGTCCTAATGTAATTGCATCTTTCACAAATTGTGTTCCTAGGTGGTAGTAGTAGGTGGTTTTCTGTGTACATAAGGCAGTTGCTACACTGTCTCAGGATGCCCATATCAACCAGACTGGCAGGATAAACTGGGAAATTGTCCATCCATATTTTTCAGAATCTGAGAGAGAAGGCCAGGGAAAGCTCAGGGGTAAGCCTAAAGCCCAAGTGCTTAAACCAAAACTAAGAGGCTTAGAATAACACTTACAATTTAAACAGGCTCTAAACAAGCAGTAACAAATGCAACAGAAAAGTTGCAATTCAACACTTTAGAGAACAAGCCACAGCAAGTAGCAGAAAAAGCAAGATTAAGTAATGGAGCAGGAGGAGGAAACACAAATACTGCAAAAGAAGCTGAATAAAGTGGTTTTTTTTTGTTAGTAAAGTGGAAAGAGAGAGAGGAGGAAAAGAAGAAAATTCAAGGTTAAGGAACTAAGGGGTATGACCTTCCCAAATGATCTCTGTATTAGGTAGAATGAGCTAATGAGATGGGACTTGGAGGAGTGTCCTTTATCAAATTTACAGCAGGGGCGGGCAACAACAAAAGCCACAAACTGTAAGCACACAAAGGTTGGGTGGGAGTGTGGAACAAATAAAAAAAATTCTACCACAGATCAGCAAATATAGAAATGCAGACACAGAAAAGTAAATTATTCAGTTAAACAAATAATAAAAACAGTGCAGTAAACTAATGCAGAACTGTTATACAAACTAATAAAAAACAATGTAGTGCTGATAAGCAAATAAATACAACCAGTGCAGTGCTCTAAGAAACACTGGGCAGTTAGATAAAGTACAAAAAATATACTTACAAAGCTCTCTAATTCAGATGGTTTAAGAAGCACTCTCCATCAGGCACACATGGAGCTCTAGCAAGATAAGCAGAGATTCATTCAAATGTAATATTTTTAAACCAGCAAGATAAAAGACCCTTCCAAAGCCACAACCTGAGACAAGCAGATAACACCGAAGCTGTTTGACTGTTTTTTCCTTTCTAGACTGAGTACACTACAAACTCACAGTAAGGGCGGGCAACAGCAAAGGGCACCAACTTTTAGAACACAACAGCAGTTGGGTGGGGGAAAAACAAAAAATTCAACCACAGATCAGCAAATATACAAATGGAGACACAGAAAAACAAATAACTCAGTCAAGCAAACAAAGAAGAACAGTGCAGTAAACCAGCACAGAACTGCCACACAAACAAATAAAAAACCATGCAGCCCCAATTAGCAAATAAACACAACCAGTGCACTGCTGATAAGAAACAGTGGACAGCCAAACAAAGCACAAAATATACTTATGTAGCTCTGTAACTTAGATTGTTTAAGAAGCAGGCTTCGGTCTTAGACCCAGATACGGTCTCTTCAAAGTCCCCTTTTAATAAACTCTTCAAAATCAACTTGTTTCTCCACTCAGTTAATGTCCTAGTGCAGAAACCATGACAGATGGCGCAATCATCCTGCAGCCATACAGAGCTAAGGCAATACAAACAATGGACATGCCCATCTAAACTGGGCATCTTCCTGTCACACTTCTGGCACCTCAAAGTCAGAAGTGCCCTTTGAAAGTTTAACAGGCACACCAGATTTATCAGCCTACACACACACACACACACACACACACACACAAACACTCTCACAAGAAAGGACAGAAAAGTTTTTTTTTTTTTTTTTAGAAAAAGAAAAAAGCTAACAGCTATGGTAACCAGAGATACCTAAATAGGTAAGAGAGTACCAGCAATGGTACATAGAGAAAACTAAGGAGAAAGATCTCACAAGTGGACATAAAGAAATGAGAGGAGCAGGCAGAGAGAGTAAAAGTATTTAAGAAGATAAATATAGATATACGAAGGAATTTAGAGTAAATCAGAAAAGGAAACTTACTCTGAATAACTGCCAAGGCACAAGAGAGTTCGGACACATCTGACACACACAGTGAAATGAGATCTGAGGTGAATTAGAGAGAAACATTGTGGGTAGAGCCTGGCTCGAGAGTTTGGAAGGCAGAAACTGAACTAAATGGCTGAGTCGGTTTCAGAGGCTTAGCACATTCAAGGATTATGTGAAGACTGACAACATCAGATTAATACTTATCTGCTTATTGTCAGCAGCCAATAAATGGGGAGAGAGAGGGAATTATTTTGTCAAATTATCATAAGGGGCAAGCAACAACAGATACACTGGGTTTAAGAACACAACCATAACAGGGGTGGGTGGGAAGGAAAAACAATTAGACCCTTAGTGCCAAGCTGACTGACCTGGAACTGCCTTAATGCAAAGACAAGAACTGAACTAGTGTGACATGCACTCAGTACAGAAGAATGAAACAAGGGTTTAATAACAGCAGTTAGACCACTTAAACAGCAAAAATGGAGTGCAACTTTGTACTGAAATTACTAATATAGGCTTAAAGACCTTATCTAAAGTAGATGCAAACTGTTACAGTGAATTTAAAATAAGATCAAGAAATGAAAACACTTATCGGCCTTTCTCTGTGTAATGGAACTATTACAATGCCTTTAAAAAACGTCATTAGAATAGCTGTATGCTATTTACACTGTAGTTTCGCTAGTACATCATCGTGCTAATTTTCAATGTGAGATGTTCCAAGAACTAGTTGAGAATTTGCCTTTTTAGGAGAAAAAGGAACTACGACTTTACATTTAACATGGAAAAACAGCAGTTTATACATCACTTTAGGTATCGAGGTGTGACACCCCTGCCCTGGTCCAGTAATCAAGGAGCCTCAATCCTCACCACTAACACCAGTGAGGGATGTGCACATTGGGAGGATGAGCAGTATACACCCAGTAAAGTTTAACTTCCCTTAAGTGCACACAGAGATCACAGTCAGTCTGGGGCTGGTTTCTCCCTCTCTCTCCATATCCCAAATAAGGCTCCCCACTGGCACAGCTATAGGGTTAAGATCTCAGCCAAGTGGTTAAGCCAAAACCTCCAGCACCCTCTCTGTCCAACCAGTGCTTTGTGCCTTCTGTAGTGTCATGGCAGGGATTTTCAGCTCTGAGATAAATTGTCAGGAGCCATCTTTACCAACAAAATAAATTACAAAACCAACACTTTTTGTTTCAAAAGCTGTACAACTTGCCATTGTATATGGTAAAGAGATTATATCCAACTCCAAAGGTTTGTTACTTATCAAGTGCTTTAGAATGCAGGCAATATATTTTAATGTAATTTCAATGTAATGTGTGTTCGGGGAAATGTGGTCAATATTTTGCCATTGGACAATAGTGTATTTTGACTACTGCCAGTAAAACTGTTACTTTCATTGGTAAAACTCTTCTTCGTCCATCTCTGTGAATCTTTTAATTTTACTTTACTAATTTAATTTATAATATCATTGCTCGGTTATGTATTCCTCTGCAAAAATATATTTATTACTGTATATACACTGAACTTCCTATTTATAACATTTTGAAGCTGCAAAATCTTTTGTTTCTCCACTATTTAAGACTTTTGTAATTCCATATCAGATGTCACATATTGTACTACGTTTCATGATGGAGCTTTTCTTTCTGGGCTGCCAGTGAAAAGCGGCCTTGTTTTCTGTCTCAGTTGACCTATCCTTATAATGTACTTATGTACTGCTACTTCTACATAACAGTACAACTTCTACTTGTGTGTATTAGTATTACGCCGATTTAACGTAGCAGCAGTTGTACATTATCATATGAGTAGCACATTACATACACACACATATACACATCTATATATATATATATATATATATATATATATATATATATATATATAGATATGGGTCTACCTGATAAGACCAAAACGCCAAAATTTCGAATCCGACAAGACTGAGATGAAATTGCTGACATCTCACATGAACGAACACCCAGAACACCAACCAACAAACTCTGGGTAAGCAACCATTTGTCCTTCATGGTGAACTTTGCCCTTTCCCCACTGTGGTGCAATCTCAGAGTTGGTATATTTAGTCAGGGGTGTGGGGGGTGTGGGCGCAGCCCCCCACATGGGTGATTTAGTTTGCTTCTGTATACATTTTTTTTGTTTTGTTGTTCCAGACACATGGTTACTTACCTGGACTTTGTTCATTGGTGTTTCGGGTATTCATTCACATGAGGTTTTGGCAATTAGTGTGTGTCCTGAAATGTGGAGACTGAATGGACCAAAGAATGGACTTACAAACCGCATACTATGTCTGAGATGTCATTTCTTGGAATTTTCCCTTTTCTCCAAGGTATGGTGATCTTGGAGTTGATATATATAAGTTTTGGGGGAGTGCGGGTTGCCGCCCCAGAGGGGTGGCTTAAGGAGAAGAGTGATTTTTGAGCTTTGCTCTACTTATGTTTTCAGTCTTTTTTTTTTCCCCAGTTTGTCGGGACTCTGCATTTCGAGTGCTAACAGTTTAATAGGGACACACACACACACACACACACACACACACACACACACACACACACACACACACACACACACACACACACACACACACACACACACACACACCTTTTACATATGTTTTGTTTCAACTCATGACAAAGTAGGAACTTGATCACAATCTGATTGGTGTGACGGATTGCTAATGGTTTGTTGTATTTGCTACAAAGCTGATGCACATATATTCTTGTTTTAGGTGCTCTGAAAGCTTTGCTGATCTCAATACCTACAGATAGTAAGAGTATTATTACTCTGTTTACTAAGGCAGTATGGAGAGAATTTAATTGATAATTAGCAAGAAAAGTGCAGTAGTTTTCATTAACTTAAAAGCAAAGGTGGACTGGAGTATTACGGCGCTAACTGGAAATAGTAATTTTCAATTATTAAAGCTGCCATAATGGTGCCCATTTCTAACGGCTAGTTCAACAAATCGACGGACACTTTTTTATTGCTATTTATAAGGCTACAATGGGATGAGTTACGTGTTATTGCAGGGAAGGCAGCTTTCAGACACAGGGTAAGTATATTAATGATGAGTGCACACTAGGACTGGAGAATGAGATGGTCAAAAATGGAGTAACAGATATTTAGTTCTCCATTCATTTATTTTGGTAATTTCTTCAGAATGGAATTTAAATGAGAGATTAAGCTCAATATCTATATTGGGATAACTTGTCTATTTCATTTTCATTTAGAACAGATACTATAAAGGAGTTGAATTTGATAATTTATAAGGTGTTCCAAACAACACAGTGGCAGTTTTAGTAATGCTGTTACACAGAGAGATTAGTGGTATATAGTTTTATGAATATCGCCTTTCATTTTTCACTATAAGATGTGTGAAGTTACTGACAACTTCTCCCTCTGTATATATCCTTGATTTCTTGGCAGAGATATTTGACTAAATGCTCATTTGAACAATAATAAATATTTTAAACAAAAGTTTAACAATGCTAGAAATAAGTGTTTCTGTTAGGGTGAGCACACACACCATACATAAAATAACTAGTTCCGTTTGCTACAATTTGTGGGAAGTAAGACTCTCTTGTTCTGGCAGTCATTACGGAATGTGAAATTTGGCCAGATGTGTAAAAACATGATTTACATACTCTGCCTTAAGCAAATGTCTAAATGTTTTACATACATAAATGTCCACCTTGTGCAAGAGACTGCCCAACCTATAAATGAACAGATACCAGTTTCTGCATTTATTGAATGTTTGCTACATCATGTAAGAGATAAGCATCTGGCAACATGACAACCTTGCTTTTACTGCCTTAAAAAGTGTCATTAGCCAGAAAATTATTTTATCTATTAATAACTATTTTCTAAAGCTGGACAGTGAAAACGATACTACAGGGGCACCTAGGTAATGCTGTGGGAGGTAGGGAAGGCATTATTGAGGGAGCTTCTCATACCCTTATCTTCTGCGCTATTTAAAAAACAACTGAAGCATTAAATTAATTATTTATTTGAAATAAATATCATTGTTTTTCAGGAACGTGAGCTACAGTATTACAAACTTTAAGTTTATCTCTTCTGCTACAAAAAGTTCCATGATGGAATCAACAATATGAAGAGGGAGAGTCAATGTCAAACAGATCACCCACTATTCACCAGAATTCTTGTACTAACCTTGTCAATATAGCAAACGTTCACATTTGAAAATGCTCTACCTTTGTAAACAAAACAAATGAATGAATGTACACTTTCTGGCGTAATTTACCACAACTAACTTGCTGGCAAATTTGTAAGAATGGTCCCACGACTTTAGGAAAGTTTAAGGACCATTTTTACAAAAGGATGTAGAGGGTTAAGTGGAACAGGGTAAATTGTAAACCCAACATCACTGCCTTTGTGTGCATGAGGGCCAATCTTTAGGAAAATACTTTTAGTTTGCAGACCAACTGTTCTGCTAATATGCAGAGTACAAAATCATTAAGCATATTTTAGATCCATTTCAAGAAAATGAAGGGCATGACACAAAATCCATTCTATATGAAACAAAACCAAAAGCCACTAACACACGAAACTCAGGGAACGTAAACCCTACAAGTCACTGGGAGCAACTGCTAACTGAAGGAGCACCGATAAAGTGGGATTCTTTCAAAACTGAATGCAATTTAAAAGAAAGTCAGGCAATTTTTTTATAGCAGACATCCAGAGAAGTTAACTAGTCTTCCACATGATTTCACAACCAGATAAACCCAGGAGGCTATCGTGGTTAACTGACACAAGTGAAGGGCATAACTCCTCAAGGAGGATAACAGGGTTAATAGCTACATCACGCAGAGAGACTCTTAGGGCATTTAAACTGCAATGGGAACAGCCACCAGGCATTCAGATGGAAAGTAAGAGACAGGGCAAACATTTGTGGATACCAAGATATGCCTCCAGGTCCAGGAAACACAGATTTTTTTGCCTGGCAATTACAGTTTAAGTATTTTTACACCCCACCCCCCCCACTCGTTTTCACAGGATGTATCCTGGCACCTCTTTATTTTGCTATAGGTGTGATGCAGGAAAACATGGGGACTAGATCCACTTATTTTAGGACTGCCCAGCACTAGAACAGTTTAAGGCAGGCATACAATACATTTCTGATGTAGTATGCCCTGGATTTATAAAGCTAGACAAAAGTGTTGTTCTTTGTGAGGGATGTTTAAAGTTTTAAGTTTGGGTACCCTCAATCAAGGTAGTTAAATTTCATGATGGTGATATGCAAAAAGTGAATTAAAAAAAATGAAAGGCAATTGGTTTCCCCTACCTCTACTGAACAATGAGAGGAAATGGAGAAAGTAGTCCTACCGGAACTTTCTACATAGACTAACATCTGAAAAAAAAAAGACAATGGACAAATGGTCTCCATGGACTACTACAATACAAAGAGAGACATCACATGCTTTGCAGGCTTACTGAAAAAAAAGAATAATTGTAGAGCTCTATATCTAATTCTTTTGATTTGTAACAATGTTGTTTAACAAAGTCATTTCTAAGGTTGATTTGGAATTTTAATAAACTGTCTTATAAACAAAAGGAAATTCTAAATTTTAATCGTACAGGTCAAAATCTGTACACACACACACACACACACACACACACACACACACACACACACAAAAATTATTACAAACATTAAAAACATTTTCTCCCGGGCACACACACACAGGGCACACACACACACACACACCGGTTAACAAATGTAAAATAATAAAAAAAATAAAATTACACTCTCTACACTGATTACCACTCTATTCACATTTGCAATGTAGCACACCTGAAAAAAAATTACTCAGGAAGTTTTAACATAGGGTTACCACCTGTCCCACTTTGTGAGGGACAGTCCCTCTTTGGGCAGTTGTGTCCTGCAACAAAATTTAAAAAATGGCAACTGTCCTACGATTTTAGGACAAAATATTTCCTTTAATAGATGCATAAAACAGTTATTTTGTATTTGAAAAACCAAAATGTTGTAAGAAACAGCATAAGCTACTCAAATGCTACAATAATAAACTTTTATATTGGCAAAAAGTGAAGTGCTGTCCTTTGTATTGGCTGTGGATATGTTTTGCCCTGCAAAATCTGACATTTCTACAAAAAATGTCCCACTTTGGGCATTTGAAAAGGTGGCAACCCTACTTTAACAGCAACTGAAACATTGCTTTGTAACTCACAACT
The DNA here is from genome assembly GCF_019279795.1 of Protopterus annectens. Classification (NCBI taxonomy): domain Eukaryota; kingdom Metazoa; phylum Chordata; order Ceratodontiformes; family Protopteridae; genus Protopterus; species Protopterus annectens. Next base: position 155,962,123 of record NC_056746.1, on the reverse strand, counting down.
CATGCTCAAAACAAACCACTACTTTTTTCCCAAAAATCCTTTGCCTATGAAAAAAAAAAACAAAATTTAAAGTCCACTCTCTTGATAATACAACCATTTAAATCACTTCTCATGATCAAATTATTAAGGACCTTAAATCTGACCTGCATATACAAAACTGCATCTGAAAAATGCAACAAAAACTAAGAATGCTTTATAGAGCCAAGTTTCTCACCAACACAACTAAAACTACACTTGCCACAACTTAGCTCCTCCTCACCCTTCTTTACTGAGCTCCCATCATTACTAACATCCAGGCTTCACAAAAATTAAAACTTGAACAGTGCTATAACAAAACTGATTAGAACTACCCCATCAACTAACATATACACAGCTTCTTACACCACCTGTAAAATTATCCAGAATCCTTCTGCTTGTCCAGCACTAAATAACATTCTATACATCTGTGCTCCTAGTCGGTCATTACAACACAATGACCAAAAACTCCTGTCTGTCTACAAACCTATCAAATCCACCTGGCATTGTTAGTACTTGTACCACATTACTAGGACCTGGAATTCCTTATCCATATCCATTAAGTCAATACTCTCTCATCCTTCAAATCCATTCTGAAACTCTTTTTATTCAAAAGTAGGTTCTGTTCTTTCTCAAAAGCAGGATAAACTGTATCTCTAAATGTGAACAAATACCTATATATACCTTACAGCTCCTTAATGTCCCCTCTTCACTCACATCCTTACCTCTATCAATTTCTCTTCCCTGCCTTGCTCTTTGAATATACCATAAGCTGGCTTTTCTCTCACTTCATATTGCAATTCCTGTTTGTATTATATCAACTTACCTTTAATCTCTCTATAAACTGGCTAAAATTTCTCTATTAAATCATTGTCATATAATTGCATCTATTATTAACCAATGTTTTCATACATCTAATCTGGTATAATTATTTAAACTGTATTTGTTTTTGTATGATTTTTCAAGACTGTAAAATCATTGTTCTTAAAATGTTTTGTAATACTTTGGAGCTCTTCTCCCCAGGCCTTCACGGCAATCAAATGTACATAAATAAACAAATGTCAGCAGTACATCTACAAGGGGTCTGTGCACCCTTGCACCGTCATACTTCCTTGTTTCAATCAAATGTACATAAATAAACAAATGTCAGCAGTACATCTACAAGGGGTCTGTGCACCCTTGCACCGTCACACTTCCTTGTTTCAATCAAATGTACATAAATAAACAAATGTCAGCAGTACATCTACAAGGGGTCTGTGCACCCTTGCACCGTCACACTTCCTTGTTTACAGATACTATTGCCACATCAAATGTACATAAATAAACAAATGTCAGCAGTACATCTACAAGGGGTCTGTGCACCCTTGCACCGTCACACTTCCTTGTTTACAGATACTATTGCCACATCAAATGTACATAAATAAACAAATGTCAGCAGTACATCTACAAGGGGTCTGTGCACCCTTGCACCGTCACACTTCCTTGTTTACAGATACTATTGCCACATCAAATGTACATAAATAAACAAATGTCAGCAGTACATCTACAAGGGGTCTGTGCACCCTTGCACCGTCACACTTCCTTGTTTACAGATACTATTGACACAACTGCACAACTCTCATAAAGTCAGCAACCCCACAAACCATGAAATTCACAAACACTATAGTTTATTTTCACCTTAAGTGATAACTCTGTGCTTCGATCCCTAACTGTTCAGTTCCTGATGGGTATGAAACACTGAGCCATAGATGTTCATTCAAAGTGGCTTTACACAAACGATATGCTCCATTCAGATTTTAATGAAATGAGTTGTGACTAAAGATGACCTCAGCAAACCAGATGACTACTGATAGTGCAAAAGTCCTGTCTGATAGCCTGAGCTCAGTTATAAAAAAGGTTAACATCTTACAAAGAGCTGTAACAGTGGCTCAGGGTATGAGCAGCTTGGTCTACATCTGGACCAGAAGATGGCATATTAAAGGACACCAACAGATAGGACTCCTTTGTAGAGTTAAGGAATAAGTTGCTCCAGCAATGAGACTACATGTTGATAAAGGTTTGGTGGTCCCTGGACTGCTTTATACTACAATGCTAACTGCAATCTGCATTTCAAACTTAACACTCCAACACAATGCATCTTATAAAATGCATGACATGGCTTGTCAGGTGCTCAAAAAGCAGGGAACTGCACCGCCATGTGCATAACCCTCTTAAATGCAGTGTAGACTAACACTCATTATACAATTTAACTTAATGAATATGCAAAAACATGCATGCCAGCTAGAGAAAGCAATCAGTGGACCCACTGGAAATCCAGCATCACTGACAGCAGCAAGTTCATATAGTATTATCTATTCAAACCAAAAGGTAAAGCTGTCATGCTTTCCAAGTGAAAACAAATCAGCATACCAGCAAGGTGGAAAACAAGCTTCCACTCTTCTCAAAGGCAGACAAAAGAAAGAAAGGGAAACAAAGCAAATTAGCAAAATGCTAAAAAAATACCATAAATGTACCACCAAGATATCAGGAGTCTGCAAGTGTCCTCATATAAACAGTGGGACAAATGAACACTCCAGAGTCCTAAAAAGAGAAAAGAAACTGGCACAAACTTCATTCAACCTAAGGTACAGTGCAATCATCAGATCACACATTTCCAAATCATATTGTAGTAAGGCAGGAAGCTGTCCCCACCCACGCAAGTCAGCAGAAAGAGACTACCCAGACAAGTCTGGACATACAATGCCATCATTAAAAAAGGAAGGCAGTTGCTTTTTTTTCTAAATAATGGCTTTAAAATAACAATGGCGTTGTATATTATAATAGGAATAATTTATTCCTGTGTGTGGGGAATAGAAGATTTACATCCAGCTGTCTTTATTTGGTTACTCAGACTTTGCCCTCATGATTAAGCATAAATTACCCACAGCCTTTAATGGATTGCTGCTTAATAATTCTGCACCATGTATTAAGTATTGTTATTCTAAACTTCATCTTAAGTTCTTGTCATCTTTACCTCCCGGTCGGAAAATGCCACCTAAAGGTACTATGCATCAGACTAATGACAGGCGACAGGGGCTTCCATCATTGGACTGTGCAATTCACTCTTTAGTTACTTAAAATAAATAAATAAAACAAGTTTAGGTGTATCTGTCAATGTGTGCTTCATGCGTTCTGGTCAATTCTTAATTAAACACAGTGGGAGAGCTTGAGGCTCTGTTTCTTGTTATCTGTGCCTTGGTATATAGCTTATGGTAAATATTTGTTGATGTCTGTGTGTCCACACATATCAGTATTCTGTTCTTTAGAACTTGCTAGTCAGTCCAACAAATACAAAGGAAAGAAAGACAACAAATTTTATGAGACTTGCAAAGCAGATTAATTGTATACTTAATCTGACTGCATCATGTGGAATCCTTACAAATATGCCATGAAATGCTGTAATATTTTCTGTAATGGAGGCTTTCCCTTCAGGCAGCCAAAGATAAAAGGCTGTGATTCACCTCAGTTTAATAATTCAATAAAACAAAATAAACACATTAATTAATACATACACGTGATTCTGTCTATCACTCTCTCTGACATTTTCTTATTGTGTCACTCCAGAAATATGCTTTCCATTTGAGCACAACATACTCATCAAAAGTAGCCTGCTGGCAACCATAGAGTCAACTAATCTGTAAAAAAAACTATTTTGCAGAAGACAAATCCACTAATTTGCTCCCGCTCCTCATGAAGAATTAACCACTGTATTTTGTTTGGATTTGTTCCAGTCCACTTACTGTTCTCGTGCATTTCTTCCACTGGTTATGTACAACACTGCTACTGTGTACTGGTGGACTCCCACCACAAAAAGGAAAATTAATGTTCGAGTGGGACGAACCACCTCAAAAAAATTAGCCAATTTTAATACAGAGGCCCTCAGTTTACTATACAACCACATCCACTAATTAAAACACATAAGAAATTAAATATGTTCTGCTTTCTTCCTGAGGTGCAAACTACAATGTTAATTATAAGCCTGCTTAGCCTCTGTGTGCAAAATTCATCTCCTTGGTAAACCAAAGGCCCTTCTCCCATCAATAACTACTGTAGTTACATAAAATGTATAACCTCAGAATGCTTTCTGCTTCCATTTTCTGTACTAAGGTATACCTTGTTGATCTACAAGTACTTGTACTTTGGGGTCATGTTTCATAACACCCTTGGGCACATAGTAATATCTGCAATTCTTCCATACACATGCAACACTGTGATGCCACTCAACTCTCTCTCATTTTGCCTCATATTTCTCCTTGTTCCCCACAACACGTTTAATTTTCTGGTAAATCACTGAAGATTATTGTTGGTCAATAATGCCAGAAATCAAGAGTTTAATGTTTCATATTGTTTACAAAATGTCTGTTGATACAAAACCTGTTATGCTATTAACATTTTACATAAACTAAACACCACAGACTCCAAAGAAATTATTTAATGTATTAGATTTAGCACATTTATTTTACCAAAAGACTTCATCAGAATCTATAGCACCATCTTCAAATGGAGTTTAAATACTTAAAAAAATTAAGACCACTGGTTGAGACCCAAAAGTATTTTATTCTCTAGCGCCTTGGTACAACACCTCCCAGGAGTTACAAAATTCAGCTAAAAATGTGCTACCTTTTATACAAAAAACACAAACTCAATCAATAATACAATCAAACAATTAAATAAAATACTTCCAGTTAACCAACCCATTCAGTTCCATACAGACCAAAGTATCGTATTTAAGAATAGAGAGATTCTTTGTATAACCGTTTTCTTTCAAAAGAATTTTATCATCATTTTTCAACAACTACTTGCTCTAAAATACAACATTGAAGCATAAAAAAATCACTGCCATGTACATCCCCCTAAAATGACATGCCAACATCTTGTCTTCCATTTGAGTTTTTTATGTCCCTGATATGCTCCATTAACCTCACTTTAAAACTTCTTTTTGTTTCACCAATATAAAAGAAACCATACAGGCATCTTAAGGCATATATAACCCTCTTGCTGTTACATGAAAAATGTCCCCTTGGTACATATTTGATTTTATTCACATATTCAAAGGAACATATTATATATTTGCAAATAGAACAACTGTTGCATTTATAAGTGCCCAAAGATGTTGGACAAACACTTAAATAAATTTTTTGGTAAGACAAAATTTCCATGAACAAGCATGTCCTTTAAACTTCTTCTCCATTTGTATGACATCATAAGGTACTTACTTAAAATGTTACTCACATCCCCATCCTTGTGGAGAAAACTTCAATAATATCTTACAATGCTACTAACGTCTTCACTTTGGATGTCATATGTGCTAACAAAGTACATCTGTTCATTCTTGTTTTCACCATCCCCCCCCCCACTGACCCACAACCTGTCGCTAACATTATTTTTTGATTTTAACACAAAAAGTTTTTGCTTAGCTTCTTCTATTGCTTTCCTACTATAACCTCTATTATAAAACATAACGGAAGTATTTTACATTTCTTCCAAAAAATTGACTCAACATTGCATATTCTAGATAAACTTAAAAATTCACCATATGGCAAAGATAAAACATGGGGGGATGACAACTAGTAGCATACAGGTACTGGCTTTCATCTACAAATTTCCTATGTACCCCAGTACAAATTTTGCCTTTATCCAAACCCTTAAGTGTTAGATCTAGATAAGAGACCTGGGTTTAATACTGTAGCTCATCAAAAGACAAACTGAATGTATTTTGTTGTAAATCAGCAACAAACTGCAAAATTACAATCTTGCCCCTTTCTTATACAAACATTACATCATCTATAAAATGAAAATAATATTTTACATAATTCTTAAAAATACATTTATACAAACATACTAATTCAAAATACGCCATGAATAAGTTTGCATACATGGGACCAAATGGTGACCCCATGGCTGTTCCGTTTTTGCCTAAAAATGTCATTATTATATGTAAAAAAAATTATTACTTAAAAATAAGTCAAATCAACCAAATAATTTGTTAAGGGGCTATCCCCTCAAAAATACTTTATAGCATGAAGTCCATCCTTATGTTGGATTGATGTATATAAACTTTTAACATCAAGCGTTATTCAATGCATGTTTTTGTTCCACTTAACATGAGAAATCTTATCCAAAAAATCAAAACTATCCTTAATATAGGATGGAATTTTCAAGACATATGGTAAAAAATATTATGTAACAAAAGCCCAACTCCATGTAAGAAATATTTGCAAGCTGAAATAATGGGACGTCCTGATAGATTATTCATCTCTTTGTGCAATTTAGGCAAACAGAAAAATATAGCTAGAACACACCCTTCACTGTTAAATTGTTTATATACTTCATCATCTGTAAATTACCCTAGCCTCACACCTTTTTTTAACAGTTCTTGAAACTTAGTTGTAGCTTGTTTATAACTTTTCATGTCACTGTTTTCATATACATCTTTATTCTGTAAATGCTCCAAGCACAGTGATACTGGTGAAAATGCATTACTACTATTTTATTTTACTTATCCGATGGATTTATAATTAAATCCATTCTTTCTTGCAGTTCTTTTAAGGCTTTCCACGCTCTTAATGTCAAGTTATAACAAATATTGCTCTTATTATATAACAACTTATCACACATTTCATTCATGGCACATTTTAACATTGAATTAAAATGTATAATTTTTTCATTAGAATCAGGGGAATATATCTGCTTTTCATAGGCACAACAGAAGTGCCAATTGAAAAATAAGCATTATTTAAAAAAATGAGTTATGTGATCACCAACCAGTCACTCAATCCAAGTTTTAAACATGCTCATATTCATAATTTAAAATCTGCCTTAATAAATACAAAAGTATAAAAATGCATTTGTAAGCTTTATCTAACTGTGTGGTGTGTGTGTGCGTGTATGTGTGAGTGTGTATATATATATATATATATATATATATATATATATATATATATATATGTTGTACTACTGCATGAAATCTACAGAAACCACAACAACCAAACACATTTTAGTGAAAGTGCTTTTCACCGAAAAAGCACTTTCGCTCAACTGTGCAAAAAAAAAAAAAAAAAATATATATATATATATATATATATATATATATATATATATATATATATATTTTTTTTTTTTTTAATGTTTATGCAGGGGGGGCAAGCCCTCCTGCACCCCCACATACCTACTTTTATATTCTCACTCCGAAATCGCACTACAGTGGGGAAAAGGGATTATTCCCTTATCTACACTGTACTACGATCTCAGCAATGGCCATTCTCCCCACGGTTTTCTTTTTTTTTTTTATCACACTTTCACAAAAGTGCTTTTTCGGTGAAAAGCACTTTCACGAAAGTGCGCTTGGCCATTTCACATTCAGTGAAACGGCCGTTCGATGAACAATACGTTTCCCATAGATAGATAGATATAAATATATATATATATATATATATATATATATATATATATATATATATATATACATATACATATATACCACAGTCAGGAAAAACAGTCTAGGCAAAAACAAGGATGGCAGTCAAATACATTTATTCAAATGTCACAAGCGCTTTCACCCTGACACAAATGCAGGGCATTTTCACGTGATAAAACTAAGTACATTATGATAGACCCTATTTAAATAAAATCCATTCATAAAAGGTGTCAAAACATTTAAAGTACTACACACACATGAAATCTAGTAAAAATGACAAATTGACCACTTTTAAAAGTATAACATAAAGTTACAGAATGAAATCTAAAAAAACTTTGAGCAATATTTGTGTAATGTTTGAACACAATTCAAAGTTCAAATAATTTTTAACCAATGTTTTTAACAGGAAAATAAAGGAAATGTGAATTAAAAATAAATGCATTAAGAGTAAATAATGTAAACACACCACCACATCTGTGAAAGTTTATAGCTCCACAGCTCTATTCACTAAATGCGGTTTAATTGACACATATTCATTCAATCCTGGTGGCTGGAAAGAATTTAGTTTCAGTTGCCAAAAGGTCTCCCTGAAACACAACTGCATTTAGTGAATAGAGTGTGGTGTGTTGGTGTGTTTACATTATTTACTCAATGCATTTATTTTTAATTCACATTTCCTTTATTTTCCTGTTAAAACATTGGTTAAAAATTATTTGAACTTTGAATTGTGTTCAAACATTACACAAATATTGCTCAACGTTTTTTAGATGTCATTCTGTAACTTTATATTATACTTTTAAAAGTAATCAATGTGTCATTTTTACTAGATTTCATGTGTGTGTGTGTGGTACTTTAAATGTTTTGGTGCCTTTTATGAATGGATTTTATTTAAATAGGGTCTATCATAATTTACTTAGTTTTTTCACTTGAAAAAACCCTGCATTTGTGTCAGGATGAAAGCGCTTGTGACATTCGAATAAATTTGACTGCCATCCTTGTTTTTGCTTGGACCATTTTTCCTGACTGTGGTGTTTTAGTAACGGTCCTCTGCTTGGTATTTACTTGATATATATATATATATATATATATATATATATCTCAACTATATAAGCATAAACCAGAAGCAGACCTACCTTAAAAGAAGTTATGTACTTACTATAACGTTCCATCTGTGTTGTCCATTTTCATTCTTCTTCAACTGATGGGTTTGGATCTGATTCTCTGATCTGATTCGGCCATTGCTAAAATTCATGGCAACCAAAAACTCTCAAGCTTCTCCCTTACCCATAATGCATCAACCCTAAGTTACCTCATTCTTCCAGAAATTTGTAAATAGAAAGAATAGGGGTTGGTGGGCGGTAAGCTGAAGAATGAAAATGGACAACAGAGATGAAACATAATGAAAAGTACATAATTTCTTTATCTGATGTTTTCCATTTTCATTCTATCCTCAACTGATGGACAGTGTCCCCAGCTACCTAAAATCCCAGGTGGACTGTATGGAAGGATATCCCTGATTACAGTTGAACCAAATGATGCCTCTGGAGACCAGATCCAATTTGTAATGAGTAACAAAAGTATGGCGAGTAACCCAAGTTGCTGCTGCACATATGGATGCTCTGGAAAGGAAAACTGAAGAAGTTGCCAAGGATCTAGTTGAATGAGCTTGTACTAGCTGTGGAAAAGTAACACTCAATTTTTTTTTTAATAAATAAATGAGATGCAATCAGTTACCATCTGGCTAAAGACACTTTGACAACAGGTTTACCGAATTTCAAGTCTGCAAACAAAAAAAAATGGTCTGTTTTTTCCTTATGTCTTTTGTTCTATGCAGGTAAAAACATAACTGCCTGTGAACATCCAATAAATGTAACATGTATTCACCCTTGTTTGCAAAATTAGGGAAGAATATTGCAAATTAATGGATTGATCGATATCAGACTCTGACACCGCCTTGGGAAGGAAAGAGACATTAGTTCGTAGTGTCACTCTATCCTTGTGAAAAATCAAGTATGGATGTTTTGAAGACCAGGCTTGAATCTCTGAAACTCATCTAGAAGAGGGGGTGGCTACTAGAAAAACAGTTTTCCAAGTAAGATACTTAAGGACACATTTAGCTGCTGGTTCAAAGGGGGACTGTATTAGTGCTTGCAGTACCAGATTGAGATCCCATGGGGGAGTAGGGTCCTTAAACGGAGGTTTCAAAAGTAGAGCACCTCACAAGAAAGCTCTGCACAATTTGAGAGAGGTTAATGAAGAACCTTCAAATCCAATATAAAACTGTGATATTGTTGCTAATTGAACTTTAATGGTTGAAGAACTACCTCCTCCTTTAAAAACTAAGGCTAAAAACTCAAGTATGTCATATACCAGAGCAGAAAATGTCTCAACATGATTTGTTGTGCCCAGTAAACATATCTTTTCCATTTACTTGTATAAAGTTTTTTTGTTGAAGGTTTATGGGAAGATAAAACAATATGTCAGACGGGGAAGAGAGCATCAGTTGCGTGGCTATTAATGAAATTGGAGAAACCAGGCTGCCAGCCTGAGATTTGAGATGATGGGATGGATCATGCCTGTCGGGTGAGACAGGAGGTCTGGAGTCAGATCCAGGATCCAAGGTTGGTGAAGTAAGTGAGGCATAAGGTAGGGAAACCAAATCTGTCAAGGCCAGTATGGTGCGATGAGGATGACTTTGCTCTTCAACCTGACAGCTTTCTGTAAAAATTTTGGAATTAATGGGATTGGTGGGTAAGCATAAAGTAGACCAGAGGGCCAATCATGAAGTAAAGCATCCCTCGGTGATTCCTGATGTGGGGGCATTAGGGCAAAGTAGCTGCTACATTTCTTGTTTAGGGGAGAAGCAAAAAGATCACAGCATGGTTCGCCCCATCGACGAAAAAATTATTTCCGTCATGTTCTTGTTGAAGTCTACTCATGAGGTAGAAGAATGCACCTTCTTAGTTTGTCTGCTATCACATTGGGCTTCCCTGGTATGTGTATTGCTATGAGAAAGCAGTTGGATGAGATCTCCCATTGCTACACACTGAGTGCTTCTTGACACAAGGAGTTTGATGGTCCCTCCTTGTTTGTTGATGTACCAAACTACTGACATATTGTCCTTCTGACTTGCAACTGTCCCCAAAGGGAGAGCGTCTTGGAAGGCTCGCAATGTTAAAAGCACTGCTTTCATCTCTAGGACACTGAGAGGCAAGATGGCCTCTACGGGGAATCAAGTGCCTTGGACTGCTTTCCCCAGAAAATGCCCCCCCCACTCCACCCCAACTAGGAAGTGTCTGTAGTCACTATGGCCTTGGGCTGAGGGGGAATGAATGGGTGGCTTTGTAGAACCTGATCTGACTGAATCCACCACATGAGATCTGTCTTGCATATCTGAGTGATTCGTATCACAGTTGACATGGGTTGGTAAAATACTGACCATTGTGTTGCTAGCATCCACGGTGAATCTTCATGTAAAATCTGGTTAAAGGTACTAATGTCATTGCCGCTGACATTGAACTTACAACTTGAAGGACAAGTGGGCTGAAATCTTGGTACTGCAGATTATTTTTCTGACCTGTGATGTTATGGTTCCAGTTGGGACTTTTTGTAGTTTATGGTTATCCCCAGATGAGAACATGTCTGGAGAACCTGATTTCTCGCCTTTATTAACTGATAGCTGCTCAGAGCAGTAATGAGCCAGTCATCTATATATGGAAACACCCGGCACCCTTGCAGTCTCAAGTGAGCTGCTACTACTGCCATACATTTGGTAAACACCCTGGGGGCTGTGGTGAGACCAAAGGGCAGAACTCTGAATTGGTAATGACTGGCTCCTGGCCAGAAGTGTAAGTACTGCCTGGATCATTTGTTCATCTTTATGTGACAGGACACATTCTGAAGGTCTATCAAGCACATCCGGTCAGCCTTGCCCAGAAAAGGGAGAATGGACTAAACTGTGACCATCAGAAACTTGGTACATTGAACTAACTTGTTCAAGTTGCTGAGATTCAAAATTGGTCTCCAGTCCCGTTTTCTTAGGCACTAAAAAAAACCTTGAGTAAGTTCCAGATTCTATCTGGTCTGGCAGGACCTCTTGGATGGCTTTTTTTTCTAGCAGATTTTGTATTTGAATTGCTGCTTCTATGGACTTTCCACCAGAGGTAAACACTTTAATTGATAAACTGAGTAATTTAATGAACAAAGAGATGGCTGCATATTACAACAGGACAAGTTTGCAGAAATATCTGGACTTGGACATAGTTCGCCAGGGATTGAGACATCTCTGTCTTTTGATTTAACAAGACCCAAGGAGAAACTATTTAAACAGCGTTGGGAAAAAGCAGCACATCTCTATTCTAAGGAATGGACTAACATCCTGGTAGAACGGGATGATATAAAATTATGTACAATTAAGAAAGATATCACTGATGTTTGTAATAACTTAGTGACATTAATAGAGAGAACACGTATTGAATCTTGTTTGTGTGAGATTCAAGATAAATTAGGTGCATTTGAGAAAAAGTTAATAGAACAAAAAATGCATAAAATTCAAAGAGACCTTCGAGATTATGAGAAAGGTACTGCCTTTTTTAGACAAACCAATCGTTGATCTAGATCTCGGGTCCGTTTTCAGGAAGGGGTGGGTGTAAGGAGATAGACAAACGGAAATGATACCAGTATGGAAGCGTCTTCGAGTAAAAATATAAGGTATCATAGCGATGGTGAAGATGTGAGAGATTATCCTCCCCTACCTACACCAACAAATGGACATTACAGGCAGGACAATTTTCGTTTGTATGGTGAGAATAGTAGGCAACAGAAAATAAGTTATTCAGAACGTGAGCCCCAGAGAGGGGGCCAACAGCGGCAATGGCAGAACAACAAGAGAACCAAATGGTATTGATGGTTTGCTGAATAATGCAAATTTTATTGTCAATCTGTCTGGCTTTTCTTTAAATGAATATCTATGCAATGTGCTAAAGCATGGTTTGAAATTTGTGCCAAAAGTAATACCGAAACAATATGAATATAAAATTGAATTGTATAAGTTGGTTAGAAAATTGCATCTATGGTATTATTTTAACACACAATGCATTGTATCAACAAATAATGAGAATGATTATAGTAGTATGAGGGATAGTGATGAGAGCCTGCTTGAAACTGATTCTTTTGATTCATTTATCTCTTGTAATCGTGAAATGAATGCATATAGTCTCATAGACACTTCGTCTGTTAGTAGTAGGAGTAAGTTTATGCCACCTTGTATTCACGAAGGCATTAAAAAATGTCATTCTATAGTTGACTTTGAATTATATATGTTGTTTAGAAATTTTAATAAAAATAATGTTGAATATAATTTGTCAAATAAGGAATGGTTAAGCTTTGAAGAATTTCTCCAAACAAAGAGAATTAATTATTAAACCTTCAGACAAAGGTAACAAAATAGTGGTAATGTATTATGAACAATATTTAAAAAATGTGTCTAGAGTTGTTAGATGATAGGACAATATATGAGACAGTAAATGAAGATAAAATAGAAGAAGCAAAGAAAAATTATATGTATTTAATTCAAAAAGGCTTGAGATTAGGTTACTGGACTGATGGTGATGTTACCAATAAACTTACATGTGAAGTAACAGGGCCAGCTTATTTTTATTGTTTGCCCAAAATCCACAAAGACTTAAGGAACCCACCAGGTAGCCCGATAGTTTCTGCTACCAAATATTTTCGACATAATGTGGGTGTTATATCACATAAAGTGTTATTAAAAGAAGTAATGCAGCTTCCAGCCTACATTAAAGATTCTTTTGATTTTTTAGAGAAAGTTAAAAATGTTAAATGGAGGGATGGCATGTATTGGATAACATTAGATGTTAAGAGCCTTTATACTAATATCAAACACAATTTTGGACATGAAGCCCTTAGACTTCAAATGGGTAGCAGTCCCTTAACATATTATATTTTAGAGTTAATACAATTTAGTTTGGAAAATATTTTTTTTTTACTTTGAAGATCAAATATACCATCAAGTACAAGGAACGACAATGGGTTCTCCTTTTGCTCCTATGTACACCAATCTTTTTATGGGTATGATGGAAAGAGAATATATATACATATATAATTCTTTTTTCTAAAAAACATGTAAGATTTTATTTTAGGTTTACTGATGATTTAGTTTTTTTATGTGAGGATGGTGTACACGTAGTACCACATTTTGTGGAAAAAATACAATGGAATAGGTTTCAGATAGCATTTAATGATTTACAATGTGGACAGGAAGTTTCATTCCTAGATATAAAATTGAGTGGAGTAGTAGGTGAGTGTATAAAAATGACTATACATAGGAAGTTTAATGAGGTGAATCAATTTTTAATTGGCACTAGTTGTCACCCAAAACATACATTGGAATCATTACCATTTGGGGAATTCTTAAGAATATCAAGATTGTGCAATGAAGAGAGTATTTTTAAGAAGGAACTAGAACAGACTGCAGCAATGTTCAGGAATAGAAGATATGATATGAAAGTTATTGATAGGGATGTGAAGCATATATTAAATATTAGATATGGAAGAGATAAAAAAAATAAAATATGGAAGGGAATGCGTTAGTAGAAGGAATAAAATTCACACAGACATCTTATTTTTAGTTTTAGGATATAATGTGTTGAGCGAGAATATTAAACAGACTATGCACCATTACTGGGAATTCTTGAGAAGTTTTGATGAATTAGACGGGATGGTGAATAAAAAGTTAGTATCCTCGTACAAAAGAGGCAGAAGTATATGAGATCTGGTGGTACACACTAAATTTCAAAGGCCAGACATGAATTTGTCTGTGCAGCTTTGGAATAAAGGGACTAGATCTTGTAGAAAGTGTAGGTGATGTCCCTATACAGTAAATACTTTTCAGACCATAAATGGCATCCCTTTTAGTGTAAATGGGGAATACAATTGTAGAACAGAAGGGATTTTTCTCAAATCCTCTTCTTTCCGTGACAGTCTCACTCTAGCAATTAATTCTTTTTAATATTGCCTCTCCACTGCTATCTCTTGTTTTACTACCTCTGCATTTTTCTAAACTACATGATAACCGTTCCTTTATCTGCTTTCATATTTTACACTGTTTGTTTAATTGTTGTTTGCTTTTTGTCTTTGATTGATTGTTTTTGATTCATTGATTGTTTTGTACTGTAAAGTTAACAGTATGATAATGGAGCTTTTCTCCTCGGGCCTCTGCTGAAAATGGACATGTATCCAGCCAGACTAGCCCGGTTAACAAATGTAAAATAAAAAATAAATAAAATAAAATAAAAATAGTGTATGCTATTAAATGCACATGCAATATGTTCTATATTGGACAAACAAAAAGAATATTTAAAGTTAGACTGTTAGAACATTTGAGAGACATCAGGTCAGGTAAGATAGAAAGACCATTAGCCCAGCATTTCAGAAGTTACCATAATGGAGATCCTGAAGGACTTACGGCAACTATTTTAGAACAAGTTTGCTTAAAAAACAATAAGGAAGTTCATAGATATAATCTTTTGAAAAAGGAAACAATATTTATTTTAAAATATAGAACATTGATACTGAAGGGACTGAATATTGAATGTTGCTGGAAAAGTGTTATATGAAATTAGACATGGTCACTTTAAAAGTTTTAATTGATGTTTTTATTGTTTAATGGTTAATTGAAGCTGCTGGTATTATAAAAATGATTGCTGAATTTGTGTATTTTACTCCTTGAAGGCTATTTGTAGCCAAGGCACTAGAGAAATAAAAGTTTTTTTGGCCATATGTGGTGTCGTTTAAGTTCCAGATTTTATGTGGTCTGGCAGGAACTCTTGGATGGCTTTTTTTTTTCTAGCAGATTTTGTATTTGAATTGCTGCTTCTTCCCTCTGACTGGGTGGAACATTGGGATTTTTGTTGAGATTGGAGGTGGAAGGGAAAAAGGTACTGTATAACCTCTGGAAATAATCCTCTGCACCCAAGTATCTTTTGTCATGTCTAGCCACGCTCTCTGGTGCTGGGATATACAACCCCTGACTGCCTACAGAGATTGGCAATCAGGCTTCCTTTCAGGAGCACTGGTAAGGTCCATTAAACAAAGAATCTCTGGCCCCTGGTTTTGCAGGCCACCTCTGCCACATGGGCAGCGTCAACAATTGGAGTCCCCCCCCCCCACCCGTGGAGGAAGTTCCTCCATGTGTGTCCTGCAAAGGACCTGGGATTTCTTGAACCACATGTTTTGAACACCTTGTTGATTCCTAAAAAATTATTTTTGATGGGTCGAAAAATGTACACCCATGACAGATAGGGTCTTTCCATCTTTCTGACACCTGAATAATGTGTCTTTCACTTTGGGGCCAAACAAAGATGTGCTGTCAAAAGGAGCATTGATGATCAAAGACTTGAAGGGCTCCACAAAAATCACATAAGTGCTTCCAGGCATGTCTCCTGATGGAAGTACCTGAATCCACTGCCCTTGAGGTTCCTTCAACTACATTTGAAATGACCCTCATGGATGAATTCAAAATAAATTGCAGGATGGCCATCTGAGAAGTCACAGATGACTGGACCTCTGCAGAGAGGCTAGTTAGGTTACTTGACAGTTCCTTAATCAAATCTCTCAGCAACCTAGTAAAGTGTGCCAAATAATTCAGTGACGTTAAGATGAAGGTTGCTAAGGCATAGCCACGCATCCCAAATGTGTCCCTCACCATAGACTCCCTGTTAGGGAGAGATGAACAGTGGAACTTCCTTCAGAAAGTTCTTTTTTGTTGGCCACCACCATGACCATGGCATTTAATGGGCACCTCTTTAGCCCAAAATTATTTCCCAGAAGGTGGTGCCATAATCTTGTCCTGATTTCTGTGTATGGATTCAACTGTGTCAGGTCCCTTCTATGCCTGCTGAGAGACCAACTCAATAAGTTCGTCAATGAGTTAAATAACCCAGGAGGTAGACAGGCCAGTACTGAAAGCTTCCAGGAATACCGACTCCTCAGATAAAGGGTTGTTGGGCGTCCAACCACCTCTCTGCTTTAGGATCTCAAGGATGTCTCCATATGAGGCATCTTCTTGAGGTGATCATGGGAACCCTTCTACTTCACTGAGGTGCATATCCTCTGTGACTCTCTTCTGGGGAGCCAAGTGCTTCTTCTTACACTTCTTCTTCTTCCTAGAGACCTTCTCAGTGGGATGCTCCGGGCAGGTATCAGAAGAAACTAAAATACCCTGCTGGGAAGCCTGGGAGTCTTGGACCGGCTGTTTTGGTGGTAAACCGTGATGAGAAAACCAAGAGCACAGATATCAAGGTAGAAGGCTGAACATCCGAGCGGGTTGGATCCATCCATCTTGCTGTGGCAGAAAAAAACCCTCTTCATGGCCTCAAAGGAAGACCACTCCTGAGAAAGAGAAGCCTTCGGCTCCAAAAAGACATGCTTTTGGACCACTATCCTCCCTCATTCCAAAAGCAATCTCCCTCAGGTGGAAGCCGGAGCCGAGCTATCCAGTGCCGAGGCTCTGAGGCGCGAAGATGGTTCCAACAACTTCAGACTTCACTCCACACCTCAGATCTGATAGGGAAGCTGTGGCTCCAACAGCTTTCTGGACCTGACTGAACCGGAGCACTCAGAGTAAGCTTCGGATCCAAAGATATTGCAATCCTTGGATCCAAAACAGATGGAGCCAGAAGGCACAGAACCAGGGACTCAAACAGCTGCCTTCAAGACCCTATCCCTGTATTCTGTCTCCTACAGGCTTTTGAGGGAAGATCTATGCCTGGCATACAGGGCATTGTCAGACCCCACTCAGATGGACCTCCTGCGTATGCACCAGAATTACCAATTCTAAAGTCTTAAATCTTGCCTGTGATATAAATAGGACCTGCTGGAGAGATGGGTATGTATCCTAGAAACTACCCAGTCTATGAAACAGGCTCCCCATCCATGTGAAGCAGAGTTCCTCCCTAGTCAAATTCAAGTGCAAATTGGATGGGAAACCAGAAATTCATCCCTGGTTTGGCACCTATGTCTCTGATGCAAACAGGTAACCTGTAAGTGGTTCATCTCCCAGGCCCATGCTTACACTTATCAAGGGTATCAGAACTTGTCAGAGATTTGGGATGCATGGTTAGGATTAAAAAGGCCCTTGTGGTCATTAGCCTATTAGAGGAGGAACTTGTAGTGGGAGTGTGGTCTAAAAACAGATCTCCGACCAGAAGGGGTAAGGAGCCAGTAAGACACCCATCTGACTCTGTGCCAAGAGGGTCTTCTGCACCACTCTCTCCACATTTTCCTCCGTCAAATTTCTGGAAGAACAAGTGGAAACAATAGAGGGGAACCTGGGTTGGTGATGCTCTAAAAAAGGTGAGGGCACCCTTCAAGGCACCAAATCCACAGATGGTGAGTATCTTGTCCTCGGCAGACAAATAAGACTTGAGGCAGTAGGCCTGGAGGTAGTAGGATCCGATAACTTTTTTGTCAGATATGAGGAAGGCTGGTCCATCGATTTTTTTTTTCCTTTTTCTTTGGATCCAAGGATAAGGTGAGTTCTGGCTTGGATCTCTTCCTAGACTGTTCCGAGACCTAAGTGGCAAGGCAAACTGAGACCCAGATAATGCTTCTCCAAAAGTAGAAAGGAGCAAACCTTTCAATATAAATTTGTTCTTCCTCTCAACTAAGGCCCTGGGATTAAAGCCATGACAGATAGAACAATTTGCCTGTAAATGTAATGGCCCAAGGCAGTAAACACACAAAATTTGGGCATCGGATGTTGGAAGCTTGTGCCCAGACTTAACGCATTTTTTAAATCCAGCGGGGCCTTTTTCCTGATGTTATGTTGTTAGTATAAGAAGAAAATTTTTTAGTAAAAACTTTTTTTTTTTTAAAGAAGAAAAGGCAAGAACAAAAACTACCAGCTATGGTAATAAGAAACTACAGTAAGTGCAGAAAAGAAAGGAAATTACTAGCAATAGTAATCTAAGAGGTACCTACTGTATAAAAGATAAACAATAAAGATGTATTGAAAGGAAAGTTACCAGCTTTGGTAACAACACAGACACGATGTAAAGTGTAAGGGACAAGAAAATATATGAAACATTAGAAGACATAGGAGTTTTAAAGATAATAATTTACTTACCTGAGAAAGCTCAAGAGCTAGGTCAACCACTTCTTTCATGTAAAGTGGCAAACAAGATCTGAGGTAAAAAAATGTAAAAACAGTAACCTGATCTCTACCACGATGTAAAAAAGACACACTTGAGAATCCAAAAGGCAGTAAGCAGAAATTAAACAGCAAATATTAAAGTAGAACACTTGTGGTTAAAAGTCCATGAAGCAGTCAGACAACGTAGCAAAATTGTAGTAAAAAAGCTCCTTTAATCCAAAAAATAGTGGGTAACGGTAAGCGCTTTCGCGTGGGTGCAACCACGCTTCCTCAGACAAAGAAAAACCCCACATACACTGTTTAAATAGCATAAGCTAAACTCTAAATTATGTCAATTAAACTGTGTCAATTAAACTAATTGGCAACAAGTGCTTTAAAGAAAAAATAGCCTAACTAACATCCATCTAGCAACTGTACAGCAGTATAGAATGCAAAACGTAACAATGCAAAATCACAAATGTCAAATTTCAAGACCATATCCAAAGACATATCATCTGTGAAATCATTTGTAAACATTAATTAAACAGGGAATAGGACAAAGAGAAGCAAATGCAAGAGATAAATATCAAGAGATAAATATCAATTGCAGGTTAGCGTAAAGCTAAACGAACCAACAAAGGTGTCACTGAGACACAACTTCTCCCTCTGCATTCCCCAAACACAACTCTACAGATATAAATCTCCTAACCATTTAATGGTAAAATAAAATATTGATAAACAATAGTTATTTTTGCAACAAATAAAGAATATATACATATATAATTAGTCAGAAAATGCAGTTTAACACCAGTAACATGTTACGAAAAACCAAGTAACTAAAATTAAAATCAGACTAATCTATCTAAACATCGGACTGTAAATAAACAATAAAACTTGTGCTCAGCAGAAGATGTAAACGTGCTAGCTAATAGAGGCTTTATAAGCAAAACTATAGATAAGGTTGTATATAAAACATACCGCTGTTAAGTATAGTTTCCGTCCAGTGAAAGACGAATGCTTGCAATACAGCTACCGGTTAACACTAAGCATGTCTTTTTAGGACAGCTTACTAACACAAGGCAACAAGCAAAACAGCCTTATCGGTCTAGAAACTAGATCGTAAACTTATACTAACAAAAGATATAAATGTGCTAAGTGTCAAAACATTATATACAAAACTGCTTATAAAAAATATGTTTGCAACATACCGTTACTAAGTATGAATTCCGCTCTTTTAAAGGCGAATGCTTGTAGTGCAGCCGCCAATTAACACTAAATATATTTATACAGAGCAATTTGCTACTACAAAGCAACAAATAAATAATAAAAGAAATATAAAAAATGCCTAACATATTATTTATGCCTAGGGAATTTTATATGAATATATATAAATATAACTGTACTGAGTATCAATAACATTATAAACAAAACTGTTTATAGAAAGTGTGTTTGCACAGACACGATGTAAAGTGTAAGGGACAAGAAAATATATGAAACATTAGAAGACATAGGAGTTTTAAAGATAATAATTTACTTACCTGAGAAAGCTCAAGAGCTAGGTCAACCACTTCTTTCATGTAAAGTGGCAAACAAGATCTGAGGTAACTCAGAGTTGGTGCATTATGGATAAGGGAGAAGCTCAAGAGTTTTTGGTTGCCACGAGCTTTAGCAACAGCTGAGTCATACCTGAGGACTGGATCCAAAACCATCAGTTCCACAGTTTAGGAAGAATGAAAACTGACAACATCAGACCCAAAGATAAAAACACATGCAGTTAGGTATTCTGTGCTTGTAATTTAAGAACACTATTTATAATTAACAAGTTATGTCCAGGGAAGTATAAGCATTCAATTTCAACTGCCACCACAGTTCCCCGAATTCCAGCACATTCTCCTAACCACTCACAAAAGGTCCACTAAAAACTCTTTCCAAGCAAAATTTAAATGGATTACAGCAATATTTAAATGTCCCTGACTTTGGGACTTTATGCCCCTATTACATTTGTTTTTGTCCAGCATTCTTTCTTCAGCAAAGAAGTTGAGCAGTATAACTATTGCGCTTTACTGCATGCTCACAGATGCGTGCAAGCATGCATTCACACACACTAAAAATAAAAGCTGCTATGCAAAAACTGTATTTTGTATCAGATCACTGGGATTATGGGATTTTATCATCTCTGTTGCACTCCCCTTTTCCCAGCTTCTGGTTAATACTGATACAATGCCCCCCCCCCCCCCAAAAAAAAAAATTATCACTTTGTGCAGAAAGAAATAACCAACCAGAATTTTTTAATGAAGAAATTATTTGAATGTTGCAACCTAATTGGCTGACAGTAGCTGCTAGCTGGGTTATTACCTCAGAACAACGTCTTATCTGATTTTTAAAACAGGCATCAATTTAGTTTTTCCTGAAAATGACTAATCTCATAATCGCAATAAGGTATTTTACGGGGTGTGATGACATGGGCACTAAACCAACCGGGAAAAGCCAAAAAGACCAGCAACAATTCCTTCTGACTTCCTTCACATTTCCACCATTATTTTCAGTGAAGAAAATTATTTTTCATAATCTTTTTAAAAAGTTTGTCTTCAGCTTTATACCACAAAACTATTTCCGGTCTAGTTCTTTCTTTAAAGTGTAATCTCACCATCAAAAATAACCTGAGCTAGCAGAACGTTGAGGAAGTTGCGATAACACTAGAAAATGTTCTCTCTAGCTGCAGTCAGCTAAGCATGCTGTTTCTGCCATAACCAAATGGAAATCCACAAAATAACCCTAAAGAATGCTGATATGGAACACTTAAACAAAAGCGCTGTGATTCATTCAAAGATCAACATATCAAAATCAAGGCATAGACCATTATCACTGTTTCTTTAAATCAGTATCAGTACATGTAGTGTGCTGGACTATGGCAATGTGATTAATTATGATTACTGCATTTTCAAGTTTCCTTTACACTTTTTCCTGAGAATAAATCAAATGTCAATAAATAAATAAATATGCACAGTTAGAAGGGTGTACTCATATGACATGTAAACCACCAACAACAAAAGACTGCAGGCATAGAGTTACCATTTTCCAGCAGAAATGGATGCAACTTTGTTTAAAAAATTTGCAAGAATCCCTAATTAACACAAAAAAATCATAATGATTTTAAAAATCTGTACCATTTTCAATAACAAGTAAAATGTGTCAAATGCACTGCATTCATTTGGAATAATAGGTAAGAAATGACATATTTCATGCTGTCAGAAATTAAGTTTACAAAAGATATATATATATATATATATATATATATAAAACACACAGTGAAATGTGTCTTTTCTTTAATAGCAATGGACAGCTTTATTTACGGTTACGCTGTCTTCTCTACAACAAAACAAATTTCTGAATCTCACAGTTCAATAAAAACTAAACTATATAGATCTGCAAACCTTTTCAAGCAGGGCACTATAGTGTGACAAAGTGATTGTTTAGTTGAGTTTTAAATACATTTGAATATTAGCAGCTGAGCTTAAAAAAGTGAATCACCAGTAAATGATCATGCAATCAAAGTGGCCCTGAATCACTCCAACATACCACAGAAAAAAAAGATCAAAGGATAGAGCTTGTAAGATCACAGCTTTGTTACATTCTTTTCTTTAGACAGACTGGGCAGCAGCTCCGCAGCTTGCCTTCATTCTCCACTTTGGCTCTACTTTGTGGTTGCTATGCAACACATCACAGCACCAGGGAGAGCTTGCAAGTGGTGGCCCATGTCCAAAGCCTTCCTACCACATCTCAGTGCAGTGTGCTTGCAATAACAGATAACTTGTCCCACTACTGAGAGAATTTCAACCAGATTAAACTAATTATCATGATTTTTAAATACACTTTATCTGGCTGCAATAGAAGAAAAGTGCAAATTCCAGTCAGGACAAAATACTGCAGATTCAAAGGGTCACATTTAAACTGTTGTTTACAACTGTAATATTAACTGGCCTTATCATGACTACTTCCAGATATGCAAATGTTTTCTAGTTAGGGTTAGTAGAGAAATTATACGGGCAGAAAAATGTCACAAAATGGAGGATTTACCATGACACATCTGTCCATCACATTTTCTGCCTAATATACAGATTTTTACTTTTATTTGTTTTTATTTAGTTTATCACTTGATATGTCGTACAGTGCACTCATTTAAGTAAACACTTCTTCATGACAGACTTTGTTCAGTCATAATGAAATAACTACAATCCGAGATAAAAACAGAAATGTGCATTGTGATACGACGACTTTTAACAGAATGCAATATTCCAAATTAAGAAAGACTCACCATTCATTCATAGGTTTATAGGTAGGTACTAGGCTATCTGCCCGAAGGCATTTGTAAGCCTAGCCAGAATGTGTTGGCTTTCGCCATCCCCTTTGATTAGTTCCCTGTGCCTCTATCCAGCAGAGCCACTGAAGTGATCCCCAAGGTAAACTTTCTGTTTCCCATCCACTTGTCAAGGTTTCTTTTGAAGAGTGTTAGCGAGGAGCTCTGCCTAATGTAGATTGGAATCTTGTTCCAAAGCATTGGGAAGTCTCTGGGACAGGAATCTATCCCTCCAGCATGTCCTATTTATTGTTGTGGTGATGTTTAGATCCTAGAGTGTATGGCTCAAGGGGATAAGGTTTTCTTTAGGTGGAGCATGTCCATCAATTCTGGGTTGGACATGGCCTTGTATGTCAGGAAGAGATCACCTCTGAGTAGGTGGCACACAACCGAGTAAAGCTGGAGTTTCTTCAGTCGAGCTGCATAGGTCATCTGTTTGAGGCCAGTGATCCTCTTGGTGAGGTACTTCTGTGGTCTTTCCAGCTGTTGCAGGTGTCTTGTAAGGTACATCCTAAATGGGGCATTGCACTCTATGATGGGTCTAATGAGTAGAGGGGCACAATGACCTCTTTTGATCTGGATGCGAATCCTTTTGTGATTAGGTGGGCCATGTGAAAGGACTTTCTAGCCACTTTGGCAATGTGATTATCAAAGGTGAGAATTCCATCTACTTGTGTCCCCAGATCCCTTATTATGTCTTCCGTATTTAGGGGACTATCACCTATGTGGTAGTTTGTAGGTACTTTGTTTTTTCCAAAGTGGATGACTATGCACTTTTTGGCATTTAGCTTGAGGCCATGATTTTGACACCAGGTATCCGTCTCAGTGAGACCCTTTTGGAGGATGTCTGTGTCAGCCGGAGAGTCAATTATAGCCCCTAGTTTGCAGTCGTCTGTGAACTTGGTCAGCCATAGTCCTCCTGTGCTTGCCTGTACCTCTGAGAAGTATATGCTGAACTGGAGGGGTCCTTGGACTGAGCCCTGAGGAATGCCACTTGTAACCGGTTTAGAGTCAGACCTAGCAAGATTATCACAACCTACAATCCAGAATGTCTCATCTGATTCAGTCTGCACAAACAAACATGGTGACTAATCATTCACATTTGGTCTCAAAACAGTGAAATAAACTGCCAGTCACGTACAGATAACTAAATACTAAAGCCAAGCTGAAGAAGGCATGAAAGTAAGATTTTAGTATAACATACATCTGCAAATGTACAGCAGAAATCATGTAACCCTCTTCTGACTTTAACCTCTCTAATATCCATGCCATTAATCTCCAAAATCACCAAAGTCCCATGATATGTAAACATCTTTATATTCAGCTGAGCTGTTATCTCAGTTTATATTCTAGCACAAATCTACTTTTAAGTATTAAACTGATTTAAAAGCATCTGGGACTATGTCTGTTCCTTCTGGTTTTGATGAATATCTGGTCCAAGCTGCAAGCATTCTATGTACATAAAATCACACTGAATTTCAGACTAGCGGTTTTCATATGTGTATACTAGGCTAGCAACCACAGGGGCCTTTTTAAGCCTAGCCATGCAGCCCAAATGTATCTGACAAGTTTAGGAACTTTAAGATAATTCTAAGGGATGTATGTTAGTTAGAGATTGTGTGGTCAAGCATCGAAATGCTGTTTCTGTCCATTAGGGACATAGATGACAGACCAGGGTTGAATTTTTGATTCCTCATCCACTGGTCCAAGTTACACTTGAACAGGTTTAGGGAAGAACTTTGATATTGGCATGGATGGGAAGACTGTTCCAGAGAAGGGATGATCTCTCTTTCACACACACACACACACACACACACACACACACACACACACATTTGTCCCTACAATATGCCCTATTTATGCCACAAGAAAGGTTCAAGTCCCCAGATCATGTCATTATGATACTACTTTGTTTGTGGATATGCAGATCATCTAAAAGTGCTGGATCCAAGGATTTCCTTGTATGCCAGGCATAGATGACCCCTTAACAGTCTGTAGGAGATGAAGTACAGGGATATGCCTTTGAGGTGATCCACACAGACCATATTGTTTACTTCCTGGATCCTTTTTCTGATTATCTTATGTGGACATTCCATTTGCTGCATGTGCCTGGTCAGGTCTACACTGATGGAGGCACTTTAATCGGTGACTGGTGTGATGAAGGTCATACACAGTGGAATGATGACTTCCTTGGCCCAGGTAGCATACCCTTTCTTGTAAGCTGCTCAACACAGAATGACTTCTTACTACCACAGACACATGACAGTCGAAGGTCAGGTCACTGTCCAAGTGCATCCTCAAATCTCTGACTACTGGGTCTATTCTTGGGGGGGCGTAATCAAGGAGGCAGTTTCCAGGTGTAGGTGACATTCCAAAGGATACTACTACACACTTCATGACTATGAGTTTTAGACCATGGTTCTGGCACAAATTACTTGTCTAAGTCAGTACTTCTTGGAGGATATTAGTGTTTTGGGGGGATTTTATGACTGCTTCTAGTTTGCAATCACCTGCAAACTTGGTCAGCTAGAGGCCCTTGATGTTGGCCTTGACTTCAGAGAAGCACCTGTCAAAAAGGGAGTGGATGCAGCACAGAACCCTGAGAAACTCTGCTAGTAACCAGCCTCTTTATAGAGGTGGAATTCCCCATCCTAATTCCTTGCATCCTATCTGAGAGAAAGTTGTCTATCCAGCAGGTGACATAATGGTTTATACCTAATTACATGAGTTTGTCTACAACACTTGCATAGGCCACTGCATGAAATGCCTTGGCCAGGTCAACATAGGCAGTATGCACCATTTTATCCTCATCCACTGCTTTGTTGACCTTCTCGAAGAAACCAACCAAGGTGAGTGGGAATGGTGGTCTTCTGACGAAACAACACTGGGTTGGGATCCAGTGTTTGAAGATTTCCTGTATCACCGTTAATCATTACTAGGATAATTCTTTCCATGGCTTTACATATGAAACTAGTCAGTTAAATGGGTCTGTTGTTACTGGGGTACGTAAATGGCCCACCGTTGTGAAAAGGGATGACCGCTACAGTTCTTCATTCAAGTGGCATGAAGCCTGCCTGGAGGCTATGGTTAAACAGTGACTGTAGTGGTCTTGATAAGGCATTTCACTATAAAGTTTTGAGATTTGATTGTGATCCGTAAAAAGTACAGTTTTGTACCTACCATAAATGTAGATGTTCGAGGATCCACATTGCTGCAGTCCTAACCATTGGGTAGTCCGCTGTCCAGTCGGCCCGAATACCAAAGTATATGGACGCCGGTCAAGGCGCATTAGACTGACGTCAGGACGTCAGGGTACTAATGCGCATGACCGACGTCATATCCTCAGTCTTTTCTTGCCCCAGATGTCAGAAGACCCTAAAAAAACAAGGCCCAATCCAAAACACCAAAAAGCCCTGCACCAAACCTATATACAATATATATATACACATGTACAATAATATATAGCAACTCACACCACCACCCCTAAACACAGAGGGGAAGGCGGGAGGGTAAATTGGACTGCAGCAATGTGGATCCTCGAACATCTACATTTATGGTAGGTACAAAACTGTACTATGTTCTTCATTCCACATTGCTGCAGTCCTAACCATTGGGTAGAATCCCAAAGCAGAGGTAAGGGAGGCTGGCAAATCATAAGGAAGCAGGAGCTGTCAACATGCCTTGCAAAATAGCTGTGGCAAAACCAGCCCTAGATTTAGAGTAGAGAGGAAGGTGGTAATGCTTAGAGAAAGTATGCACTGAACTCCAAGTAGCTGCCTCCAAAATATCCTTAGTTGCCACCCCTTAGAAATGCTGTTGAAGTGGCAGTAGCCCTAGTGGAATGAGGCCTAATCCCAGCTGGAATCTCCTTGCCATGATGGGAATAACAAAATGAAATGCAAAACCCAATCCACTTAGAAATAGTTTGCTTAGACACAGGCTTGCCCTGAGAACTCAAAGCAAAAGAAACAAACAACTGCTGAGACTGCCTGAAATCCTTAGTCCTGCTTAAATAATAACGAACTGCCTATGTACATCTAAAGTGTGCAAAATCTTTTCCCCTTTATTTTGGGGATCTGCATAGAAAGTAGGCAAATGAATAGTTTGGTTTAAAGCCACACTAGAAACCACCTTAGGCATAAAGGAAGGATTAGTACGTAATGATACCCTATCCTTATGGAAAATCAGAAAGGGCTCTACTGACATAAGGGCCTGCAACTCAGAAACCCTTCTTGCAGAAGTAATAGCCAACAAAAAAGCAGTCTTCCATGACAAATATTTCAAATCAGCAGTACCCGCAGGCTCAAAAGGTTGTAGAGTAAGTTTTTCCAACACAAAATTGAGATCCCAAGCAGGAGTAGGAGCTCTACGTGGGGGTCTTATATTCTTTGCCCCTCTGAGAAACTGCTTGAACAAAGGATGTGAAAACAATGGTGGGTCACAATCATAGTGAGCTGAAATTGCTGCAGCATGAATTTTAATGGAAGAGAAGGACAAACCTTTGTCCAATAACTCAGTAAGGTATTGAAGAGCCACACTCAAATTAGGCTCAGAAATATCCAAATTCCTTGCTGCACTCCAAAATAAAAATCTCTTCCATTTTTCTGCATACACTTTCCGTGTACTAGGTCTTCTAGCTTCCATAATCACATTTAAAACTTGTTGAGGAAGTTGAGACCGGCTGTCTCTCAAAACAGAATATGCCATGCTGTTAGATGAAGAGAGCGAAGCTTGACATTGAGCAGGTGGCCGTCTCTCTGAGACAAGAGGTGTGGAATCAAGGGTAAAGGCCATGGAGGCTTCCTTACCAGACTCCTTAGTAGTGGGTACCAGTGTTGCCGAGGCCAATCTGGAGCTATTAAAATCATCCTTGGCTTGTCTTGTCTGACCTTTAGAAGCACCTTTGGAAGAAGAGGCAGAGGTGGAAACGCATACACATGAAGATTTTTCCAACTGAAAGAAAGAGCATCCACTTTCCAAGCTGTGTGATGTAACCTCTTTGTGCAAAACTTTGGCAGCTGGTGGTTTAGTGGAGAAGCGAACAGATCTATGTCTGGAGTTCCCCAGGACACTGTCAACCTTTGAAATACATGAAGATCCAGTTTCCACCCGTGGGGATCCATGATTTGTCTGCTTAACACATCTGCTAAGGAGTTCTGTGCTCCCGGCAGAAACCTTGCCTGAAGAGTTAGTTGCAAGCTGAGCGCAGTCTCCCATAAAATCATTGCTTGCCTGCACAATGGGTAAGAATGTGTTCCCCCTTGTTTGTTGATGTACCACATGACAGTTGTGTTGTCTGTTAGAATCAACACCTGCCCTGGAAGAAGTAACTCCTTGAAAGCCAGCAATGCAAATTGGACTGCTAACATCTCCTTCATGTTGATATGTAGATGCTGTAGTCTGGCAGGCCACTTGTCTTGTATCCACTTTCCATTTAGATGAGCTCCCAAGCAATGTCTGAGGCATCTGTCGTTAGAATCTGACTCGCCTCTGGCCGGGTCACAGAGAGTCCCTTGTTTAGGTGACATTCCTGAGCCCACCACAAAAATTCCTTTTGAATGCAAGGTATTATTTGAATGACAGTGTCCAAATCCTGGCAGTGCTGTGTCCATACATTTTTGAGATACCATTGTAGCTTCCTCATATGCAGTTTGGCATTGGGAAGCACCAGAATACAAGATGCCATGAACCCTAAGGCTTGTAGGACTGTCCTTGCAGTCAGCCCGGACTGAAGAGATAGCTGATGGAAGTAACTGGAAAGATTCTTTTGTTTGTCCGGGGTTAAAAGGCCATCTGGGCTGCTGTATTCAGTCTCACACCCAGAAAGCACATGTCTTGAGAGGGTACTAGACTGGACTTTATTTCGCTCACAGAATACCCTAGGCATCTTAGCACTGCTATGACATATTCCAGATGCTGTAGAAGGTCTTCCTTTTCTTGAGCCAGAATCAGGCAGTCGTCCAAGTAAGGATAGATTTGAATTCCTTTTAGCCTGAAGTAAGCTATCACTGGAGCCAGAACCTTTGTGAATACTCTGGGCAGTAGATAAGCCAAAGGGCAATGCAGAGAACTGATAATGAGAATTTCCAGCTCGAAAACGCAGATACTTCCTGCAACACAGTCTTATAGGCACATGAAGGTAAGCTTCCTTGAGATCTAAAGTTACCATCCAATGATCTTTGCCCAGCAGAGGTAAAAGCTGTTGTAACGTCAACATCTTGAACTTGGGAATGTCCAGATAAGTGTTGAGGATAGATAAATCCAAAATTGGTCTCCACGTGTTCCCCTTCTTTGGTACTAGGAACAGGCGAGAATAAAATACTAGGCCCCTTTCTGGTATAGGGACTAGCTGAATGGCCCCTATTTGGAGTAACAGAGAAATTTGCTTGTGAGCCTCTTCCCTTTGTGGAGGAGGAACGTCTGGCATGCCTTTGAAAGGGGGCAATGTGTGGAAATAAAACCTGTAACCGTGGTGAATGATATCCAACACCCATCTGTCTTGAGTGATTAAATCCCAATTTTCTTTGAAAAGAGACAGTCTTCCTCCCAAAGGAGCTACCAGACGAGAATCTACTGGCAGCTGAAAAGGCAGGTCATTGGGTCTGTTTACGAAAGGACTGACCCCTGCCCTCACCAGAAGTCTGAGCAGGTGAACTCCCTGTCCTAGGCCTAAAAGAACCTTGAGCTCTGCCCCTACCACGCCTAGACCTACCCCTAGACTGGGAATCAAAAGCAGGATATGTCCATCCCTTAGTAGGCCAATTTCTACTAAACTTTGGTGGCTGCACCTGCAAAAAATCTTTAACAGTTTGCATAGACTTAGCTTTGTCCTCCATTTTCTTTAAAACTGCTTCCACAGGCGAACCAAATAACACATCAGACTGCAAAGGAGCATCCAAAATCCTAGTCTTAACATGCTCTGCTAAATTCTGATCCCTCAACCAGGCATGCCTGCGAAGAACAGAACTAGTGGCAGCCACCCTCGAGGAGGCCTGCACAGCATCAAAACCACATTGCAAAGAATGCTTACCCACTTGTTCAGACACATGAACTAAATGCAGCAACTCTTTACACTCTATACCTTCCGCCAAAGCATCCACCTTAGATTTCAATTGTGAAAGGAGATAATTTTGATATTTTAGCATGTGAAACTGACAATTCAACGCCTCATGGCTAGAGTGGAAGAAGTATACACTTTCTTTCCCCACCTATCCAAAGCCCTTGCCTCTTTATCAGTGGGAACAGGATTTTTAACCACAGAGGCCTTAACACCTTTAGGCCCCTGAGAAACAGTTTCTGGGTCCGCCCTAGGACTCTTAAACAAATACTTATGAGCTTGGCACCCTATAGTACCTATCAGGTTTAACAGGAGCAGGAGGCAAAGAGTCAGGGTTCAGGGAAGCCTCTGCAAAACATCTTCCACCACATTCAACACAGGAGGTATAGCTAAGGGCCTATGTTGGGGTAAAATAAGAATTCCCTAAGCCTTTTCCTGGAATCAGAGT
Organism: Protopterus annectens; assembly: GCF_019279795.1. Lineage (NCBI taxonomy): Eukaryota > Metazoa > Chordata > Ceratodontiformes > Protopteridae > Protopterus > Protopterus annectens. The sequence continues at coordinate 155,931,638 of NC_056746.1, read as the reverse complement.
AATCTTGGCCTTCCCATTTAAAGTGTTCCCTCATGGAATGCAGAGTCTCTGAAAATGAGAAATCCTCAGGAGGAGAAGCTGTAGGTGTGGAATCATCCACATCAGAATCAGAATAAGGAGGAAACTCTTGCAAGTCTTCCGCAGAAGACTCAAGCCTCTGAATACTGTTCCAAACTCTCAAACTCAGGTTCCACCCTAGGCCTCTTATCAGGAGGAGGCATAGAGCCTCTAATCATAGTAATTAAATCTTCTGCCATTTTAAGCATATGTTTCTTAGGCACAGAACCTGAAGTGCTAGGAGAAGCCCCCACTGAAGCTGAACTTGGCCTACCTCTCAAAGAAGTTTTGGAAACAGTAGGAGAAGCTCTAACTATCTTGGGAAGAGAGGGAAGAACAGTTACCTGAGAAGCCCCTCAGCCTGGCCTACCTCCTGAGAGGGCACATCCTGTAACAGTAAAGTCTCTGCCTGAGACTCCAAAGAAACTCCTGGCAAAACCTCTGGCTCCACTGAGTTTCTAAAGAACCGACGTCCGGGACTGCCGGTTCATCAACCCTAGGCTTTGCTGTTTTATCTTTGCGCATTTTGGACGAAGGGGGCGCCGGAGCATCTGACGGCATTTTGTAATTGCAACGCTTCCCAAACACTAACCTGGCACAGTCTAACCTTCTCTTAATAGTGCGTTTGTTAAATCTAGCACAAGAGCGGCAACCAACAACGCCGTGCTCAGGCCCTAAACAAGGTATACACAGAGTATGGTAATCCCTATGAGGTATCTGCTTCCCACAAGAAATACAGTTATTCACTTTTTCTGACATCCGGTTAAATACTGAGGCAAGAAAAAACCAAAATGTTCCCCAACGGGGTACTTAGCCAACTTTGATTCGGTCTGAAACTCCGACTTCGGAAATATTTCAGAACGCCAACCTGCACTCGCAAAACTGCTTCTGCATCGGACCATGCGGCAAAAAAGACTGAGGATATGACGCCGGTCATGCGCATTAGTACCCTGACGTCCTGACGTCAGTCTAATGCGCCTTGACCGACGTCAGCCATATACTTTGGTATTCGGGCCGACTGGACAGCGGACTACCCAATGGTTAGGACTGCAGCAATGTGGAATGAAGAACATTAACCTATGCACCAATGACGCAGACCAAAACAAGGGTTTTCAGGCGGGCCAGCCCCTCTCTACCTTCTGAACTTACACATACCTATTCAAATTCAGCACAATACTGAGGAAGGGAGAAACTCCTCAAAACTGCAGTTTTGGGCAGTAACTGGATTCGCCATACCAGAATTGAGCAAGTGTGTATTAAGTACAACACTTCAAGGAAACACTGAACAGCCAGGTTAGCCATACAGCAACTGCTGCTTTGTAGGTACTGCCGATAATGCACATTATGCTAGGATCTTGTTACACCTCAGATTTTCAACACTAAAATGTATTTATTTCCATTTACTGACTGAGACAGTATGACATTTTCAGTAGGATGCTTGGGGAGAAATGCTTTAAGTAATAAAAGCATAATAAAGATATTATACAATAAATCAATGACAGAAGTAGAGCACAGTTATATTACAAAAGTATAAAAACATTTCAGATTTAGGAAAATAACAGCATTAATACAAATTCAACTGATGGTGTTCTGACAGCAACAAACATAGTAAAAAAGATGGCAAAACATTTGGGAACTGTATCACTAAGGTACGATTATGGTAACACATAGCAATGTAATATTAGAACTGTGGTTTCTGACTGTAAAACTAAGCTTTTCTATTTAACAAACAGAAACCTTCCACCCTAGTAGGGAGGTGGAAAGAGTGCTGTGAATAGAAAGGCAAATCAGGGGTCAGTGCATAAAGTGAAGAATGAGAAACACATATTGCAACAAGATTTTTGATAGTAGGAGTAGAGTTATGATGATGTAAGGTGGAAGGAAAAGAGAGGATGACAGCAAAGTAAGAGGGGAAGTGAAGTATGTGTAAGGAGTACTGAGGAGTCTTGTTCATCAATAGATGAAATTAACAAAGAAAAGGTATAAATAATTTTATTTTATTTTTGTATTTATCCTTTGATGACTGCATTGGCCCCACTAGGGTAGTATCCTCTTTTCAGGGAAGACCTGGTTTGGTATTTATACTACTAAATAATTAAGTCATTTAGCTGAATCTATTAAGCGGAAGGGTTGGAGTGGGAAAGATGACAGGCTAAGATGAGTTCAATTGCCAGGTACAAGGGCACATCTAGTCTGAAGAAAGTATTTTTAGGTTTTTGGGCATGTACCTGAGTTAGGTTAATGTCTAAGGTGTGAGAACAAAGAGTCCCACTGCTCAGATGCATAAACACTGTAAAGGCTATCTCCATATCAACTACTTGAGTTGCACACGTGAAAGAGATTTAGAAACTGTGATCAGAGATTCCTAGCAGGGATATGTTCTTACTAAAATTGACAGACATGGGTAGGATGTGGTTTTGTGAAAAATTAACAAGTTAGGTAGCATTGCCAATTCAGTTTGTGAAGGGTTTGCAGTGATGTGTTTTACATGTTAGGTTTGCAGTGTATTTGGCTACCTTGTTGTATGTTTTTTCAAGTTTTTGTGACTGAGTTTTTAGGAATGTTGGTGAAGATGGGGATTTCATAAGTAAGGCAGGTAAGACCATTTGAAAAACAGTGTCAGTTAAGTAGTGAATCATCTTGGCCAAAATGAACAGTCTTTCAGGAACTGTTCCTTAAATAAAGGTCCAGTGCAATAAGGAGGTCCTTCACTTGTCAAGTGAATTTGGAGCATACCTCCGAGCAAAATGAGCAGGGATGCATACGGCCTTTACGACAAAGCAAGAGAATCATACAGCATGTGGGCTCTGCATCAGAGACAAACTTTGTTGAGTGCAGTATGCACACAGTTGTTCACTATAACTGCCAACATAGAAGCAAAGGTGGTCAAGCCATATAAGCAGTTATAGACAACAATGTCACAAAGTACTCAGCCAAGGGTCTATTCCAGAGAAAGAAAGTGTGTGTGTGTTTGTCTGTGTCTGTGTGTGTGTGTGTGTGTGTGTGCGTGTGCGTGCGTGTGTGTGTGTCTGTGTGCGTGCGTGTGCGTGTCTGTGTCTGTGCGTGTGTGCGCGTGTGCGTGCATGCGTGCGTGTGTGTGTGCCTGTGTGCGTGCGTGTGTGTGTGCCTGTGTGCGTGCGTGTGCGTGTCTGTGTCTGTGCGTGTGTGTGTGTGTGTGTGTGTGTGTGTGTGTGTGCGTGTGTGTGTTGCATGCAGCTCAGTAAATGGTATGAACAGTGGGCAGTTGCAGAGTCACCTGAAGGTAAGGAGGATAGTAATTTTGTTGGTTTTAGCATCTTGGCATGTTATTTCTTTGGATGAATATGCCAAGTGTTCCCGAAAAGGGTACAATTTTCCTATGGTACATATTTAAATCTTAAGGAATTACTGAATTTAAAACAGGGAGGCATGTATGGAGAGAATACACCAATGGAAACCTATTCATGTGGACATTGTAAAGTTTGTAACAAATCAAAAATTTGTCAGGTAGTTTTTTCAATGGCAGGAAATTCATTTTCTGGGGACATTTTACATGCAACTCTTGTAGAGTGGTGTACATTTTGGGGTGTGAATGTAGTAATGTTAAATGGTACATAGGGCTGACAAGAATGGTGAAATTCAGGGTGCTGGAGCGTTAGGAAGCCATCCGCAATCGGAGTATGAATAATCCTGATGCTGAACATTTGTGTCCTGTACATGCTGGATCTGATAATTCCTTTACTGCTTGTGTGTTGGGTCAGCCTGTTTCAAACAGAGGAGGGCATTTTATATCTAAACTGCCGGATTAAGAAAGTCAAATGATTTTGAACTTCAGAACGCTCCATCCCAGAGAGCTTAATCTTGAAGTTAACATCAGTATAAGACAGCTGATATAGTTTTATAAGGATGTCATTTTGCAGTATTTTTACATATTTTCTTATGGTGTAAGAACATTGAATATTTATCAGGATGCCACATAGCTTTATGGCATGTTTAGCAAATTTGAATATTGCAGTACTTTGTTAGTTGAATGTTTCAATATAATGAATTTGATTTTTAATCCAACCAGCAGGGGACACTGAATTTAAATAGTGTGCTCATGTGTTGTGTATTATCCTTGGAAGGCAAAATGCCGAGCTACCAGATGTGATGTAAGCTACGGAATAAAATAACACCAGCAACTGCAACTCTTTTTTTTTTTATTCAGTACTGTCTCTAAACTGACCTACTCCTGAGGCACATACAAGCAGCTCCCACTCATCTCTATTCATAATTCTAATAACGCTATTCACAGATGGACTTCTCCATCAGGCTCTGAGAATTGGTGCGTGCAGAAAATGCATAGGAAAGTCCTTCTCTTCCCCATATTCATTCTTTCTAATTCAGAAAGCAAACAGACACAGTCCTTAAAATGCGTTCTACAGGCTAGAATACTCATCTAGTACTGCAAGAAGGAACATCTCAAAATCAATCAAAAAAACTAAACGCCTTACCCATCCTTTTAACTTCTAGCCAAAAAAAACACAGCAGATTAGAAAGAGAATCACTTCCTTAGTTTTCATAATATAAGGAGGTCCTTATATGAGATATCCACGGGGAGTGAATCTTTGTATGAGGTTCACTTGTTTTATGCCTTTAGTAAACTATGTACTAGTAAATAGGTCTGACTTTATGAGGAACATCATAAATCTAGGAGGAGCAAGGCTACATATGAGGGCTAAAATCATAGTGCTATGTCTAATCCATAGCAGTTGAGAGCTATACTCAGTTTTGTACAGACTACTAAGAGGTGACCTGTGTCGGTCATATAAGACATCCTCTGACCCATTACAGACGGACGTAATGCACATCAGCAAATGAAATGCATCAGAAATGCTCAATCTAGGGAACAAACCTCTACTGCAACATCAACAGAATGGTTTGGAAGGGCAGGTATATCACACAAAGCATACCGTTGCTGTGGGACAGACCTCCCAACTGTATAAAATAAGTTAATCCCTGTCTATATTCAACTGCAACTTAGAGCTATGGATGGGAAACAGAAACCTGAACCCAGGACTGCCCCCATACTACTAATGAACAGTGGCACATCCTAAATGCTTTATTCCATGGAAGGGAGGTCCCCTCAAATTATGTATGGTATGATCCAGTTATTCTCATTAGAGGTAATATAAAATTAGCAACCAAGGGATGGGTAAGGACAATCTATAACGAAACTAGAAGTTATTTGTGCATACAAATTGGCTATGCTTAAAATGGCCTGCAAGGGCATCCAGCCTAGTACTTACCTATGAACCTAAAAAGGCCTCCCTCCATCCAATGAGCCATACACCTCATTCTCCCAAATGGAAGCATCATAAAATCTCATGCATAATGTGAGTTATGTTTGGGGGGGGGGACTGAACAGCCTCCTTATATTCCGATAAGGAGAACATGTTCTTTGTGAGTTATGTTTGGGGGGGGTGGACTGAACAGCCTCCTTATATTCCGATAAGGAGAACATGTTCTGGTTATTAAAACAAATAAAAATACTAGAATGCAGAGCAGAACCAGGAGCTGAAAAAAACTGGCCAGTCAGCCTGAAGCTGCAGAAAGCTCACTAGACAAGACCTCTTGTCTTACACGAAATCAGTGAGTGACTGACTGAATAACAGGCATCCAGAATTAACTGATACATGCTATGCCACAGAGGAAACTTCCAGAGCTTTGTGTCAAGTGTAAAAGCTGATACAATACACTGCAGAAGATAAGAAAAAGAAACATCATCTATTTCGATAGATTTCTTTTGACACTAAAAATAGAAGTACTTGAACAGGCAGAACTACTCTAGTACTAGACAGTTTCGATTCTGTAAGAACATCAGCAAAAAGTTAGCAGTTAGGAATCAACCTAAAATCTTCCAAATTGTCAGGATTTAGAGCTTTGAGCTTTGAAATGCTAATACCTTCTTTAATTACTACAAAGCTTCTGGGTAGTAACCCTTCATCATTGTGAAAAAATACATATTGAAAACCATTCAATTAAATAGGACATTTAAAATCACGAGACACAGCCCCCCATCAGTAAAAACAGTTTGACGAATGCCATGCTCGATAAAATGCCGTTCAATGATCTGCTCTTTCAATGATATAATGGGGACCCATGTTTGCAACCATTTGTGGAGATGAGAGCAGTGTCAAGGAGTCTGTCAGTGATGACTATCTTGGCCAAAAGTAAACTACCGGAATGAATCCTTCCTTCCTCTATTTTCATTTTTACTAAAACCTCTGGTATCGGAGAAGCAGTGATAAAAACAGAAAGAAGGATTTAAGTCTATGTTACAAAGAATATATCTGCTGTTAGAATCAGAAGATGTGGAAGTGAGGACTGGAACACCAGGAAATGGATGTTAAGTTGTGACAAGATTCATTTCTTTAGTACCCAAACTATGCCCTGATCCAGCTTGCAATAATGATGAAACAGCATTTACTTGCTTAGACATGGTGCTGTGGTGTGTTGCTGGCTTGAAACACAAACAGCTTGTAGACTTGTTTAAATGTCTGCATCCGGGTAATCATAACCAGTCTGTATAACTGGTAACAGTAAACGATTCCTGGTCAGTTTATGACCATATCACCATGGTACTATACATTAAAAAAATCCAGTGTTGGTACAATAAGACTAAGTGGAGAGTTCATGGGCACAGAACTAACATGACAGACTTCACCCAGATACAAGACCATTTCATTTTATATTTAAGTGTTCTTTGAACAGGTACTGAAAACAAAGCTCCTCTATTTTTAGTGCTAGGGGTTGGGCACCCCACAAGCATAACATGAGGTATCTACAGCCAATTTCTGATTTAGGAGAGGAAGGTAACAATCAAAAGGCCTGACTCAGACATATGTTGGGTCTACAACAGCTGCTTCTCACCAGGGAAGTAGAAAAGGATGTACATTTTTGTGGTTCATTTTTAATTAATTTACTTAGTTACAGTAACAGTTTGTTATTGTTGCTTTAAGCTAATGAAGTAGTTGCTGTTAATTAAGGAACTCATTGGCTTGAAAATGGCATAAATATCAGTGAAGAATGTTTTTTAATTGATTCTGATGAAGTCTATGGTGCAGTACATGAAAGCACTAAATCTTATGGAGTTCTTGATGTGAATAAAAGACTGTTCATTTTTAAAATACACTGCGTGGACTGCTGTGGCTTTTGGGGTGCAGGGGAATCCTGTGCCTGGTGTTTTCCCTATTGCTTTTTACTGCTCATTTTTTGCTAATTAATTTACTTACTTAGTTAAATTACTTAACAGGTCAAGTAGACTGGTCCAAGGACCTTTTTTCTGTCATGATCTGGGCACAATGAAATCATCAAATATTTCAAGGATAGTACAGACAAAAGCAATTTACTGACTGACAAACTGTCATTCCATAAGATGGCATGACAGTTTGATTTAAGTACAACAATTTCTAGTGTAAAGAGTCCCATTTACGTACATAAACAGTATTGTTACCTTAGATAACATAATACGCTAATATACTACCCCATTAATGACTAGAACTGTGTGTGAGTGAACAGTATAGTGCAAACAGTGAGACACAAGTATTTATATATTTAAGAGACAGAAAGTACTGTAATTAAGACTGAAGCTCTGCTGCGGTTTTAGTACACAGTTAATCTAAAATGTTCAGAGTTTAAAATTTTAACCTTTATCAATAAAGCAGGTGAAAAAATAAGTTTGCTTAATGTAGCCCTGTGGATTTTTTCAAGGTGAGTTAGTTTCTTGTCTAAGGTCATGTGGGAGGTGGTTCTAGTTTGCTGGGGAATTTTGCTCTAGCTCTCAAGGTTAAGATAAATTGCCAAGTGTTGTAAGAGGGGTGTTCTGATTTGTAATTTGCATGTAACACCTACAGGTAGTTTACAGAATTGCCAGTTCACCTCTCAGACTGTCTGTGGAATTTAAGAAGAAACAGGACACTCTCATGAAAATCCAGTTTGGTAGAAGGGGCACATTCAAACTACACAGAGAGGGTAAGCCGCATGATAAACGGACCCGAAAAGCAACAGCCATGCGAATTTCAATCATAAATATGAATACATCTTTAAGATGTAAATTAAAATATATGAACACATCTCATATTATATAGAGTTGCAATAGAGAACATCCTCACCTGCAACTTCACAGTCTGGTTTGGAATCTGCACAGTTAAAGAAAGGAAGGTGCTACAAAGAGTGGTGAGGGTTGCAGAAAAGGTAACAGGTTCCAGTCTTCCATCGATATAACATCTTTATTCTGCAAGAAGCATTCGAAAAGCCACCAAAATAATACAGGACAACACACATCCTGCGCATAGACTATTTAAGTATCTGGCAGGAGATATTGCAGCATCCGCTGCAGGACTACAAGATTCAGTAACAGTGTCTACCCTACAATAATTACACTTCTGAACTCGGGCACTAGTCCCAGGAGTGTGGACACATAAGTAAATTTTTATTTATTTGTACAATATATACTTACATACATTCCAAGTAAGTGCAATACTTGTTTATTATATCCATGGACAGTATTAACTCACTCAAGTGCAATATTAGAAAAATAACTTACGCATTTTAATCTGTAGTGTGTTTTGTATTATTTTAAATAGGGTAGTTAATGTAACTCAGGGGAGGGTATTTTCATTTATGAGTGTTGGAAATTGTCTCTACTCTTTCTTGTGTGTATTGGGAGTAGTATTGTATTTGTTAGTTATGTTTATTTCTCTCCTTGTATGTGTTGTTTCACTTTCCTTTGTAATCTCAGGAATTGAGTTGATGCACAAAATGTTGTTTAGGCTACACGTGTATAGTTCTAAATGACAATAAAGTTTACTTTGACTTCAACTTTGACTTCTAGTTGCATTCTTCCTGCTTTATTTTTCTTTACAGGATATTAAAATTATTTAGAAGTGGTTGGAGTACTACTAAACTCCATCTGTCACCATTCTGGTGTACAATCCTACAAAAGCTCTTCTTTTGCAATTAAAAAACTATAGTTAACTATTTCTGCTAAAACACTTTGCTACTGCAGCAACAGCTATGCTGAAACATATTAAAACTGAGGTTTTACCATAGGTTCATAGATTAGTACTAAGCTAACTGCCCTTGTGAGCCATTTTAAGCCTAGCCAATTATCCCTTGTGAGACTCAAACCCTGCACCTTGTGTTTGTAAGGGAAACACCTTAACCATTAGGCCACCCTCCCAACTGATTTAATAATATTCTGTAGTCTGTATGACAATCAGGCTAGGAAAATGGCATCTTTTAAATTACAAGGCACTGACCAAATGCTCTACAGGATGTAACAATGAACTGTTGATATTTATGTAAAAGATGTGAATTACCTTTTACATCATGGTTTAGCAGAATTATGGGAGTTCCTCATACTGTCTCTGCTGACCATTTGTTCTGTCTAAGAGTGGGAGCTGTCTCAAGGGCCATCACAAAAGATGGCATTTTATTCACTACCCATTAACTCTGTTCCATGGCAACAGCATGAAGTTCTCAGACACCAGGCACACAATCAGACATGCTCCCAAATGCAAAAGACCTTGGGAGGCTTTTTCTACTAATAGCTTTTTATGGCCCTCTACCTGCTGTCCATCATGTTATCCCTCAGTGTGGTCTCTTTGGCAGCAACAAATTGCATATCCTCCCAATGGAGAAAGGTGCATCAGCCACTGATGAGTCCTTCCTTCCAGTTTCCTGTGGTCTCAAATTTAGATCACTGATAGTAAAGGTAGACACACCTGATGCTAATCACTCCATAATGGAAAAGAAACTCTTTAAATTTCAATAAAGCTAAGTGATTAGGCATATCCAAATGTTCAAGTCTTACTTTCTTCCCCAAGAAAGTTAAAAAGCAGCAATACTGTGCAATGTACAAAACTGGAATTGAATATACTTCTCAAACATATAAAGGCATTAATTTCACTAATTGCACACATTATGCCAGCTACACATTAAAATTTTATAATGTATATCTGTGAAGTCCCGGCTCTGGGGCAGTAATTAAGGACCCTCGATCCTCACCACTGACATTGGTGAGGGACGTTCACTTGGAGCAAAAACAGATACACACAGTATTTTCAGATAAAGCTCTCCACACCAAACACAATTTCCCTGAAGAGCATACCCAGTCGTGGTACTGGACTTTCCCTTCCAGATCCCAAATAAAACTTTACCTCTCTCTCTCTCTGCAGAAACCAGTGCTCTGTGTCTCTGTTCCAAGTAGCTGACACACACACGCTGTTTGAGATTTGACTCTCACACACACACACACACACACACACACACACACACACACACACACACACACACACACACACACACACACCTGGGGAAGATTGGAACAGATTTACCAGCTATGCCCAGGCTAGCAGGTAGTTCCACTGCCACCAAACAGCTACTCTAAGGCTCTAAACAGGGTATCCAATTATACTGAGTGAAATTAATACCAATACCAATGGTAATCTTGACCAAACAGCAAGACTTTCAGGAGCGGCCACAGTGCCACCAAATAAATATAAGTACCCTCAAAGGTTAAAATATCATCTAAAAAGACCAGTCACAATGAAAAGTTTAAATATATTTAGTAATAAATAATAAAATAACATGGAAATACTGAATATCTATTTACAATAAACACCAGAGTTTCAATCACAGAAAATATTAAAAATAACACCTATGGATAGATTCATACAGATACAGAAAAACAATACCAAACTAATCTCATTATATTTTCCTGAATGATTAAAGAATTACTCTTCCCCAGTTAAGTTACTTACTACAGCAAGGTAAAATGATGTGGGTGAGTGGTCCTGTCAGTTTCAAAACAGCACGATGAGTGACACTATCACATTTCTCACTACTATCTAAAATCATTTCAGTGTTGGGAATAGAATGACATTGTATCTGGTCATTTACTAGAAGCTGAGCTAGAATCTTGCACATATGTGTTACAATACACACACATACAGCTTTGCTAAGATGTGTAACAGCACGCTGAGTGACACTATCACATTTCTCACTACTATCTAAAATCATTTCAGTGTTGGGAATAGAATGACATTGTATCTGGTCATTTACTAGAAGCTGAGCTAGAATCTTGCACATATGTGTTACAATACACACACATACAGCTTTGCTAAGATGTGTAACAGCATCTGGAAACTGTAAAACAATTTCAACACTTCCACTGTTCTTACAGAGCTACTAAGCCAGCCTTCTTACAGACATTTAATCTCTGGCTGCAGTCAGAACTGTGAGATGCAATCTTTATGGCCCAACCAGGTAATTTAATTTCAGACTATTTTTCAGTTTTAGCTGGACTGAGATTAACCTCTTCTCTTCCAGTATCCTCTGTTACAATATATTCATTTCAACAGTTACAATACAGTCTGACATACAGGTGTATTTGTTTTCTGTTCAGCAAGACCCACTGTTGGTACAATTTTTAACACAAGCAAACTTCCCAATACATGTTCAACAGAAGCACCTGTACAAATCAGTTTGATATACGAATTACATAAAATTCTTTACAAAACTCCAGCTAACTATGCTGGTATATGTTGCACATCCACAGTGATACTCCTTCTGGCATAGCTAGCACTACCTCACATCATCTCAACATCCACTTAAGGCTTGCTGTAATGCATCCTAGACAAAGTGTTGAACATTACTGTCCTGATACTAGAAACATGTGTTCTCATTCATACACAGAAGTACCTATGTCCAAAAGACTAAATATATGTTACACTCTCCATATTGCTCTCACAACAAATGATGTGACATATAAATAATTACTTTGTTACAAAACGTACTTTTTAATTGTAACATATAGCATATCAAATGAATTCTGAGCTGTACAAGGTTCTCTATACAAATAAACCTTAATTTAAGACTTTTTTCTGTGATATATTTATAAGGTTATAAATCATGAAGAACAGTGCCTTGCTCTTTAAAGAATATATTCTCAGTCATGCCATGCTGTTTATTTGTAAAACAGCAGGAAATAAAATATCATTAGCCAAGTACCATCACCTGCAGCCTATTCAAATCTGGAGCAGTGTGAAGGCCAGGTGAAGCAGTTTATTTCAATAACGCAAAGAGGCCTCATTACCTAAATGATGTGCAACTTGTTCGATACATATTTCAGTATTTAAATGGATGGGTTATGCAGACAAAATATACCACTCTCTAGAGACATACGTAGGTCAAAAATTAGACTGAAGCTGTCACCACTCAATTACTGCTGAGTACTGACACCAGAAAGGCTTCCCTCAAGCAGAAAAACAAAATATTACTTGTTTTAAAGAAGCCATGCAGGAAACTGGACAAAAAACATCATTCTGCCTTTTTCCCTGTGTTACCATGTAAAGTGTTTTCCTTTTCTTGTTCAACGAAAAAAAATAGTGCGTCTCCAAAACACGGTTTTGTTAATGCCTTAAAGTACTTTTCCTGTGAAAAAGGATGGCTGCAACATATGAAAAAAATGAAAAATCTCAAGTGCAAAACACAAGGGTATGCAGAAAAGCCGATCTGACCTGTACACAAATCTCTACCATCAGAAAAACATTGAAGAGAGCTAAGTGTCAGAGATCTTTTAAAGAAAGGCTGTTATGTACATGACTAGGAAAGTAAACAGTGGTTCAGTGAAAATGATTGCCATTAGCAATGTCACTGCAGCATTTCTGAGGCAGGGGTACCAAAAAGCAACTATCTACACATCTGCCTCGTACACTGATTCTAATGAAGCCTAGCTTCCAGAACCAGTTGTTAGCCTCTGTAGGCTCCAAATGTATACATAAAAAAGTTGAGTTGAAGTTACTCTTATTTTATGTTGGTGGGTCAGTGGGATTCTTCTCTAAACATCATGGAGCAAACAGAAATGCAGTCCAAAAATAAAAACCCAGCCGAGTTGATGCTAGTTAAATGCTAGGTATATCATCACCCCTCTGCCATTACAATAAAGAGACTACAAGCAGATAGTAGCAAGAGGAAAAGCTGAAGGGATACAAAAGTTAAACGAAAAAAAAAAAGCAAGAAAATGGCACGAGCCACAGTACCTTGTTTCCAATAGCTTTCTTTGGTGGAAAGTTAAAAGTGTCCACTTGTGGATACTTGGCACGCAGCTTCTGGTGCAGCCCCCGAAATTCTGTGTACCTACGGTAGACATTCCATTCATCATCACGGATTCGGATATAAACCTGAACAGAAAGAAATGGAGGTCAACTCTGTAGCATCACTTAAATCATGATTCTTTACACCTTTCAGGATTAGGAGTTGAAGCACGCTTTAGTAGTCAATCATCCCAAGCTATTGCACTGAATCTACAGAACCTACTTAATCATAAAGTAAAAGAGTGACTGCTCATCTTAGGGGATTCTTACCAAGGACATCAGGACATAACATACAGCTAACAAACAGAATCCTTGCTCATGAAACAACTAGCATAAAGTCAAAGGCTTTTTAAACACATTTTGATAAACAATATAAGCAGGGCATTTATGTATGCCTTTAAAGAATACATACATAAATTCAGTCATTTTAAAGTTGGCATACAGGATAGGGACATTAAACCAGGACATGTTTTTGTAGAAAAACTGTGGATCTGCATCATTATAAATGTACAAATCTTATGATTTCTGCACACACAATCTATAAAACCAGAATAAATCAAAAGTGAGAGAAAACCAACTTGGGTACATTTACTGATAAACTCATTGAAGTTATAGAAAAACACCAAAGAAAACATTTAAATTCCTAGTATAAGAGAAAACATTTAAAAAGGAGAGATGCTGCTTTTGTGGTACATGATCCATAATCTTTATCTACAAACCTTGGCTTTGTATTTATGCATAGCATGTTTACCTCAAGAGGTCATTTATCTGCAGCTGTACTGATGCAGAGCCAGAATAACTAAAACACGTTTCCTGCACCTGTATGGTTACTACATCCTGAAATACTGGTTTACATTTGTTTATCAGGCAGCAACATAATGGTGAATTTAACAGTACATTGGGAACTACATCCTGAAAATGAATAATGATTAATACTTCAGTGAAAGCAAACAGGAGTCATACCAGCTGCCTTCCATTTCCTTGGCTAACCTCTGCATGAATTAATATTTTAAAGACTGTAATACAAGTAGCAGAATTATCGTGTGCACTCAGTTGTAGACAGATGAATGCACATCAGCAATTATTTTTGTTATAAAAGGATGATTTTCTACTATAAAGAGAAATGCGTGGCAATCTCATGACATAGAGGGATGAAGCCCTTACTACTCCCCAGACAATTCGGTTTACTTAGTGGTATGGACAGTGGAGGGACCAAGGAGTCAACTCGCCCACCCTGAGGGGAGGCAGCAATTCCGCAGCTACTCAGAACTCCCAACATAACAACAAATGATCATAAGCAAATAATACAACAAAGTGAACTGACAGAATACAAAAACAATCAGCATGGACTATTTCACATTTTTGAAACTATATAGACTACAGATCCTTTACTGGAACATACATAAACAGCCATTAAAGGGAGTGGCAATAAAGCTATAAGGTGAAATTGCATTATGTTTCATCTAATACTTCTGGTTTTGAATCCTTCAGTCTCCACTGATCTACTGTATGACCTTAAAAAATTGTCTTAACCAGCGGTAGCACTTGCAGATTACTTTTGAAGAGAGGTGTGTAGTGCACAGAGAGACTTGCCTAGCTAAATAAATAAATAATACATCAGTCAAAAGGCTACATAACAAAGACTGGCCAAAGAATATAAGAGAATTTCCCACCAAGTATATGGAAACATAATTTGTGAGAAGTCTGTGTAGTCAGACAGCTATCCATTTATTTCTTATTAACTTGTTCAATGACCAGGTAATCACAGTGAGTCCGTGGTTCTTTTACAAGGGAGGACTAGAGCATAAACACAATACAACAATGAAGCAGTACAGCTTTAAAAAGAGTTAAAAGATGTCAGGACAAAATAGGGAAGAAATAAATATTAATGTGATGGACATTCCAATATATCAAACAGCGCCATGATGAACCTTAAGTCTGAAAATGTTACAGCACAGGATTTTGTGTAGCAGCCACCTAAAGAAAGAAGGTCTGCATGTATAGTGTTTTAAATGGCCTGGAGGTTGAGAAGAAAAGGATAGGGCACACAACAGTATTTGTACTTTCCACTAGTGCAGTTCCATTAATACAAAGCCCATGATAGGTATCTGAAGGATGCATATGTTTTTTTTAGATATAGAACTTATCTCATGTGCAAACTAGCAAGAGGAATCACAGAAGCTGTAACCCCCCCCCCCCCCCCAAAATCCCGAGAAACTCTCTGCCTGAAGTCCAAGACTAATTCACAAAGCTCAGGAAGTTTCCAGATAAAATTCCACTTTCTCCTGCATCAGAAAGATTTGCTGTGGAGTATTTGTAAGAAATCCTAAAAGACAATCAGTGTGTAATGGTGAGGGAGGTCATCTGAAAGTTTATCTGGAATCCCAGATTGGACGCAAGAGCTGAAACTCAAGTGTCGGACCTCTTGATATCTCAGACAAAACTCTACAAAGATATGCAAGTTATCCAAATAAAAAAATAAAAAAAACATTGCCATTCATCCTGCTCTAAGCTAAGACTAGCTAAAAAATTGCAAATCTGAATGAAGCTGCAAATACCCAAACAATAAAGCTGAGACAGTGAAATAAGAAGAAATATTTAAAACTTCTTCTTTCGGCTGCTCCCGTTAGGGGTCGCCACAGCAGATCAACTGTTTCCATTTCTTCCTGTCCTCTGCATCATGCTCTGTCACACCAACCACCTGCATGTCCTCTCTCACCACATCCATAAACCTTATCTTAGGCCTCCCTCTTTTCCTGTTACCTGGCAGCTTCATCCTTAGCATCTTTTTCCCAATATACTCTGCATCCCTCCTCAGCACATGTCCAAACCAATGTAATCTTGCGCCTCTGGCTTTGTCTCTAAACCTTCCAACCTGGGCTGACCCTCCAATATACTTATTCCTAATCCTGTCCATCCTCATCACACCCAATGCAAATCTTAACATCTTCAACTCTGCTACGTCAAGCTCTGACTACTGCCTTTTTGTCAATGCCACTGTCTCCAACCCATATAACATAGCTGGACTCACTACCCTCTTGTAGACCTTCCCTTTCACTCTTATTGGTACTCGTCTGTCACAAATCACCCCTGACACTCTTCTCCACCCACTCCATCCTGCCTGTTCTCTCTTCTTCACCTCTCTTCCACAATCACCATTACTCTGAACTGTTGATCCCAAGTACTTAAACTCATCCACCTTTACCAACTCTACTCCCTGCATCCTCACCATTCCTCTACCCTCCCTCTCATTTACACACATATATTCTGTCTTAGTCCTGCTGACCTTCGTTCCTCTTCTCTCTAGAGCATATATCCATCTCTCCAGGGTCTCCTCCACCTGTTCCCTACTGTCGCTACAAATCACAATGTCATCTGCAAAAATCATAGCCCACAGGGACTCCTGTCTGAACTCGTCTGTCAACCTGTCCATCACCATTGCAAATAAGAAAGGGCTCAGAGCTAATCCTTGATGTAATCCCACCTCCACCTGAAATGTATCCGTCACTGCCACTGCAGACCTCACCGCTGTCACACTACCCTCGTACATATCCTGTACCACTCTTACATACTTCTCTGATACTCCCGACTTCCTCATACAATACCACAACTCCTCTCTAGGCACCCTGTCATATGCTTTCGCTAAATCCACAAAGACACAATGCAACTCCTGCTGACCTTCTCTGTACTTCTCCATCAACACTCTCAGAGCAAACATTGCATCTGTAGTGCTCTTTCCTGGCATGAAACCATACTGCTGATCACTAATCATCACCTCCGTTCTTAACTTAGCGTCCACTACTCTTTCCCATAACTTCATGCTGTGACTGATCACTTTAATCCTTCTGTAGTTACTACAGCTCTGCACATCACCCTTATTCTTAAAAATTGGTCCCAAAACACTTTTTCTCCATTCCTCAGGCATCCTCTCACTTTCCAAGATTTCATTAAACAATCTAGTTAAAAACTCCACTGCCATTTCACCTAAACACCTCCATGCTTCCACAGGTATGTCATCTGGACCAACAGCCTTTCCATTCTTCATCCTCTTCATAGCTGTCCTTACTTCCTCCTTACTAATCTGTTGCACTTCATGATTCGCTATCCGCACATCATCCAACCTTCTCTCCCTCTCATTCTCTTCATTCATCAGCCCTTCAAAGTACTCTTTCCATCTGCTCAACACACACTCCTCGCTTGTGAGTACGTTTCCCTCATTGTCCTTTATCACCCATACCTGCTGCACATCTTTACTAGCTCGGTCCCTCTGTCTAGCCAATTGGTACAGGTCCTTTTCTCCCTCCTTAGTGTCCAACCTTTTATACAACTCTTCATACACCTTATCCTTGGCCACCTCTCTCTTTGCCATGCACCTCATCTCCTTATACTCATGTCTATTTTCTTCATCTCTTTGACAATCCCACTTCTTCTTCGCCAACCTCTTTCTCTGTATACTCTCCTGTACATCTTCATTCCCCTACCAGGTCTCCTTGTCCTCCTTCCTCTTTCCAGATGTCACACCAAGCACCTTTCTAGCCATCTCTCTTACTAGCTTTGCTGTAGTTACCCAGCTATTGAGTAACTCTTCACTGCCACCCACTGCCTGTCTTAACTCTTCCCTGAACATCACCTCACAATCACCCTTTTTCAATTTCCACCATTTGATCCTTGGTGCTGCCCTCACACTCATCCTCCTCTTCTTGATCACCAACGTCATCCTACAAACCACCATCCTATGTTGCCTAACTACACTTTCCCCTGCCACCACTTTACAGTCTCCAATCTCCTTCAGACTGGCCCTTATACATAAGATATAACGTATTTAAAACTGATCTCCAAAAAGCCTCTTTCTTTGGTACTAGAAGAAGTTTGGAGTAGAAGCCTTTATCCCTTGAATAAATGGCTGCTAGGATGAGCAAAGCTGAAGAACCTAAGGGAAAAAATTTCTGCCTGGTTTAAAGGAAGGGGAAGAACTCCTCTGAAGGCATTTTTTTAATCCATTTCCAACTGTATCCCTTCTGAACCACCTTTAACACCTACAAGGCACAATCTGCTGCCCAAAGAAATGTACAGAGCCAGTTATAGGGACAGGTTTTAAGATATTAAGACAGGACATAAGGGGAGTGGGGGAGAATGAAGGTATCTCCTTCTGAAGATTAACACTGTCCCTTTGGTGGAAAGGTTCCTGTTTGTTACTGCTCCCTTCCTGCCATCTTGATTTGTTCCTTAGCATGAGAGAGTATGTGGGAGATTTGAAAGGTGGGCATGAAAATCCTGAGACACCCCCTAAACTAATTCCCCTCTGTCATCAAATTGTTGACAGACTTGAGAAGCATTTGAGTCAAATAAAACAATTTTTTTCTCTAAAGCTGAACTCAACAATTCAGACTTCATTTCAACAGAAAAGTTCTGAACTTGTACCTAGGAATATTTCCTGAAACCGTGCAGATATTGTGTCGAAGACCTCAGATATTGTGTTGAAGACCTCTGGTTTCGCTACTATCATACTTACTTGAGTTTAGAACCTGAGACGTGAAAAGCAAACAGATCAAGATAGGCACTCTCTTCGTGGGGGGGGGGGGGAGCAAAAACTAGATTACTCAAATTGTCTACAGAAAAAAAGGACAAACTCCCATACATGGAAATGATAGAAAAGAATAATATATGTCAATGTGGAAAAATCAAAAAAAAACCCCTCATAGCCAGTCTATCTCAAAACTTTCCCTTCTAAGTCTGCAGGGAAGGCTTGGATGATATCAGTAGCCTACATGCTTATATGCAGAATGAAGACCGAAACTCAGTGTTGCTACAGGCAGTACATTATGCTTCCTCTATGACTGGCGCTAAAAGAGAAAAAGGAGCAGAATAAGGCAAGTCCATGTGCATCACAATGTAAAATCTCCTCAAACTAGTGGGAACATCCATTAATTCCCATACAAATACTAGGAGGTTGTGAGGGCTTGTTTTTATCATCAGAAAATTGTGTTTGAGAATCTGTGGGAGAGGAAGCTCAGTCTCTGTGTATGTCAGACTCATCTGACTTTCTTTTCCTCAGGTAAATTTTTCTTTAACTGACATGCTTAACAGGCACTAAATGCTGTGTACCAGGACTGACTGACTATACTGGGTTATTAGGTAAGAACATTATTCCTTATATTAGAATACCAAGTCTTCAGGTAAACAATGTTTAACTTCTTTTTTTTTTTCTTAATAGGTATCTACTGTGGCCAACTGCAAGAAGAATCTGTGCCCCATCAAGAGGTCTTGTGCCCTAGACACTTCCATGCTTTGAAATTCCATGAGAAAGAAAATAAATGGTTCACCCATGCTCAGTCTTGGACACTGGAAAAGCCAAAGATGCCAGGGTTGTGTCCTGGATCATGGTGGGTGAAAGGACTACACCAGAGGAAGCCTGAGAGGTAAGTGAATGGTCTGAGGAACAACCCATGGGCCACTATAGGGTCACCCTATCAGCTAAGGCACAGACTGAGCTTGCACCGCTAGATTCTTGGACAAATAATGTTTCTTTCTAGGAACTACAGATGTCAGACCAGTAACAGCAGAGAAAGTATACATGCTGTGACCAAGGAGGATGCGTCTGATGTGGCCAGGATTACTGGAACGAGACGGTCAGAAGGTAAGTTGTCAAATGTCTACACAAGGAGCACACTTACCCCTTTGTACCTCCCAAACACAGAAATTCATCAGCAGTGCACTAAAATCCTGTCAGAAAGACTTTAATTGGGAACGGAAGGATCATTTAACCATGAAACTTTTTTATAAGAATTGGTCAGAATGGTAGATAACATTTAAAGAGAAATACAAAAAGATGTATTTTTATGGGAGAAAGAGAAAAGACAAAAAGATAAGGAATATGGACAAATTCAAAATGATATTTTAAGTTGTTTAGACAGGGATGAAATGAATTATTTTAGGAAAGAAGAAGAAATTTATCAGAAAAATCAAGAGAAAATTTAAGAGTTATTATACAGACAAAAATAGTTTCTACAGGGAAAGAAGGAAGAGGTGTTATCATATCGGAGACCTAAAGTAAAGGAAGATGATAGTATAATGAAAAGTAGCAATGGGACAACTGAAAAAGATAAAGCTAAAATAATGGATGTTGCAGTTACATATCTGAAGGAAATGGTAAAAAGGAAAAGCTTGTGGATGACAAAATAGTTTTCAGAAAAGAAATAAAGAATTGGAACAGCAGATTACAGTGGCAGAAATAGATAAAGGATAAAGCAAACGTATAAAAGTAGATACGGCAGGTGGATTGGATGGTATAGGATATGAAATGTTTATAAAGTTAATGTTATGGCAATATTAAATATTAATAAGAGCATTTAATGAATGGCTAAATAATAGGATAACTTATGAAGAAATACATGAGGTGAAATGAGATTTATATGGAAAACGGGAGAGAAGGATGAAATAAAAAAACAGAGACCTATAATGCTGAATAACTGTGATTATAAATTGTTTATGAAGGTAATGCAGAAAAGATTAGAAGATAGATTGCATTTTGCAATAGAAGAAGATATTTAGGGGGTCAGAGGAAAAGGGATTCAAGAAGTATTAATGACAGAGAAATAGTAGATTAAATTAAGAATGGACAAACAGAACTAAAATTAATAGTGGTAGATATAAATAAAGCATATGATTCAATAGAGCAGAATATTTTATGACAATTAATGGAAAAATATAACAAGTAAAAAGATCAAAAAAAGTATGTGAAACAGCATATAAAAGCACTGATATTAATTTTTAGTAAATGGTTGGTTAAGTGAAGGAATAAAGATGAGAAGAGGTGTAAAACAGGGATGCCCAGTGAGTGGCATTTTGTTTATAATTGTTATGAATAGTGTAACAAAAGGGTTAAATGAGAAATTGGATGAGAGTAAACATATACAAGAAATGTGGATAAAATATCCTATTATGTTTTCTGCTGATGACATAATATTAACGGTGAACAATGGAAAAGAGATGCAGAAAGTAATTAAGAATGCATTTAATAGATTACAAGAGATTGGATTAAATATTAATAAAGAAAAATGTAAAGGTATAGGAGGTAATAAAGAATTGGAAGGTATGCATTTTAGGATAACAATATCAGCATTAGGAACTGAATTTAGAGAGTCTGCCATAATAAAACAGCAATGGGAGAAAATATTGAGAGATTCAAAAGGACATAAAATTATGTGGAATAGGTATAGATTGACACTAAATAAAAAATGCATTTAATAAATATAATATGGATGGGGAAACTATATCTAGTTAGTATACGTATAGTATATATATATATATATATATATATATATATATATATACTCCCAAGAGATATAGAGAAGCAGTTTAGTGAAATAATTTTTCAGTTGGTCTGGGGATCCAGACTAAATCCAGGCAAAAGAGGAGTTTTGTATGTGGAAAAAGATAAAGGGTGTTTGGGCTTATTGAACCCGATAGTGTATGAAGTATCTTTAAATTTATGAGCAAAAGGAGAAAACCAGCACACAACGAATTCAACAACAAAATAATAAAATCAAGCAGCTTAGTCAGTAAGCGCTTTCGTCATCAAAACTTCCTCAGACTGAATAAAATTACTTAGGAATAATTCCATTTTACATAAAACTCATCACTCATTAGTGAAAACAATTACCTTAAAGGACAACTCACTTTAAAACATCAAAATGTTCATAACCTTTCACAATAAGTCCGATTTACAAACCATTATTACTAATGTTTTTAAGTTTTTTTTCTTTTATAGATTTATCTTAAAATTTTCTTTCTCATTTAATCCAGGTGGGTGACTTGCATACAACTTAACTATCCAGCAGTATTCCTTCCATTTTAACTCTTCATCTGCTGATAGTTTCATGTTAAAATTATATATTTTATCTATAACCATAAACTTAGGGTTACCAATACACTTCTTATCCATAAAATGTCTACGCCAGGCGTTATTAATACCATTTCTTTGAATAGCATACAGATGTTCATTTATCCGTTTATTTAATTTTCTTGTTGTCATACCTACATAACATGAGGTACATTCTATACACTTAGACAGAATCACAACATACTTCATCATACAAATATTTTCATTTTGAACATATATTGTCATATTATTAATACTAACTGAAATATGTCCCATATATATATATATATATATATATATATATATATATATATATATATATATATATACTTGCAAAAACTACAATTTAGACATTTTATCAACTGCTCTCTTTTTTCTTGTACATATCTTACCTTATCTTGAAAAACATTTTTTTTAGGTTTTTACCTTTCTTGTTAACAAAAACAGGCTGTTCACCAACAATTTCTTTTATTCCTGGAGAACTCATCAACATTTTCCAGTTCTCTTTCATTAGACTTATTTGTCCACCATCAACTGAATAAGGTATAACCATTCCCAAACTGTAGTCTTTATCTGTATTATTTTTCTTAGTTAATTTCCTATCATTCTGAAAATCAACTATATTTGTATGTGTAACTATTGACATTTTCATATTCCTAATGCTATTTTTTCTTTTTTAATTTCTATCAATGATTCTGGGTACCCTCCAACTACAAATTTTTGACATAACATATCCCTT
Source organism: Protopterus annectens (assembly GCF_019279795.1). Taxonomy (NCBI): domain Eukaryota; kingdom Metazoa; phylum Chordata; order Ceratodontiformes; family Protopteridae; genus Protopterus; species Protopterus annectens. The sequence goes on along the minus strand of NC_056746.1, from coordinate 155,908,843 downwards.
TCTTCTACATATTTAATATATCAGTCAGTTAAGTCACTTATTCTCTTCAGCTGTCCTGCTACAATATTATATTTAACATATCTCGGATGCATACTATTAAAATCCAAATATGTATTACTTTGGACACATTTTTTTTATATATTTTGGTATAAAATTTATCACCTTTTTTATATACCTCAACATCCAACAAATGAATACTTGAATAACTACAATTCCAAGTAAGTTTAAGATATTCACATGCAGCATTAATCTCTTGCAAAAATAACATAGTAACTCAGCTAAGTCAACCCTCCAAATTAAAAAAAAAAGGTCATCAATAAAACAACCAAAAAACAAAACATCTTTATAATAACTATTAGCTTTAATATATACCTTCTCCCATCTGATCATAAACAAATTAGCATAGTTTGGGGCTATAGCGACCCCCATAGCTACTCCATTAGTTTGTTTGTAAAACTTACCATTAAACTCCAAAAAAAATATAAGATATTATTATATCTAAAATTTCTAAGACAATACTAATTTCTTCAGTATTAAAACATTTTGATTCTGCCAGCTCTAACCCAATATATTCTACCCCTATGTTATTAGATATGGTGGTGTATAAAGAACTGACATCCATTGTCACCATAGCATCTCTTTCTTCCGCTCTCACCTTTTTAATATTATTCACAAAGGCAAAAGTATCCCTGATTTAAGTGTCTCCTGTTTTAACAACCTGCTGTAATTTCTTATCAATGAATATAGCCATAGCCTCAGTTATTGACCCTCCACTAGTAACAATTGGTCTAAATGGCAGAGCTTTTAAAACCTTATGTATTTTTGGCAGACCGTAAATTTTACTAACTATAGAGTTCTCTAACGAAAAAACTGGATTCCTTTTGATTAATTCTATTTTTACATAACCATTCCACTATAGTTGCAACAATAAACTTATATGATTTTTTAATAAAATCTAATGTTGTTTCTTTATAATGAGAATCATCTTGCAACAAAACAGACATCGCATTTAAATGTGCATTTTTGTCAGGCATCACTAATGCATTGCCCTTATCAGCTTTCAACAATACAATATTCTCATCATTAATCAAGTCATTTAATGCAAGTCATTCATCATATGGCAAATTAAAAAACTTTTTAATATGTTTATTTGACAAACTTCTACTCAGCATTTCCATCACATTTTGAAATGCCTCCAATTCAGGTCTCAAAGGAGGGTTAAAAAGAACTTGGCTTATGGTAAACATTTGACTGAAAAACATTCACAAAATTATCACAGTTGTTAAAAAAACACTAAGTTCAATCTTCTTACATTATCTCTTAGATTGTTCACAGTCTCACAAACATGAGCCCTAGATGCATGTACTAAAGTCCAACCTTTACTTAAAACGAAAAGCTCATACTTTTTCAATGGTCTACAAGATAAATTCACAATCTTAAAGTCACATTCAGAAAAAGCACCTTTAAACAAAATTAGTTGTTTTTCTTTCTCTTCCACTTGATGTTGTTCTGAAAGGCTTTTCTTTTTTTTCTGGATGCTTTTCTTCACTGTCCCAGATGATATTTGTGCCCACGTGCGCATCCCTGTACCTGTGTCCTGATAAACATTTATCCCCTGAAAATGGTTCAAATTACTAGAAGCAGAACCTACAGAAGTACTAAATGCACCCGCTTGCTTAGCGGGCACTAACATTCTTCTAGTTTTCTGCCCATTAGCAACACTTTCAGGTGTCACAGATGCAGATTGCTCCATTTGAAGTTCACTTCCTTTTTCCAATGCGCTCACACCTGCATTTGTTAAAGACTTAAAGGCATATGCAGTACCTTTCACATAATCACTACAATCTCTTTCAAACCTTTTTCAGCTTTCTTTTTCTGAGAACTTCATTTTCTTTATTAAGTTTGTCTTGAATAAGACAAATCTTCGATTCAAAGTTCTCTTTACTAGAGTCCTTCTTAAGAGAAAAATACTGTTCTTTAATATCTTCATCAAGTTCATGTATCTTTTGTTTATAACAGTCCACTAGCATTATCATATACTTTATACCCATTTTTTGGTTTAATTGAACCCATTTATCTATAAGCTCTTTTGGCAAATCACTGCCTATCGGCATTACTTGAATTCTCAAGCCCTTTTGCATTCTCTGGACCAATATGCTGCTTTCAAAAAACAGCACATCCCACTGCAAACTTTTAAGTTCAACAAGAGCTCTTTCTAACAATAAAAAAACATTCAAATTTACACAAACTTGCCTGCTAATACCAGGGTCTTGCACATTGTCCAAAAAAGGATTAACAAGAGAAGCCAAACATCCGCATAGCAACTCGTCTCCTGTTACACCAAAAACAGGTTCTACAACACCAGGACGACTATTATTCACCACCTTTTTATCCAAAATTCTGATATTGTTAGGGTTCCCTTTTCTGTCCGACATAAATATATCTTTAAATTTATACAAGGTTTTGAGATGGTAACTGGAAAAGAGAATAAGTTGGTAATAATGAAAAATATAAAAAAGAATGTGATGTAATTAAAATGAATAAGAGAGAAAAGGAATGGAAAAAGAGATAAGGATGTGTCAAGGAAAAAGAAAAATGAGGAAACTAAGACTAGATTGACCTGATGAAAACAGAAAAAGTTAGTATAAGAATATTGAGACAAAATTATTGTATGAATCTCTGGGAACATTTAATCTTCTTTTTCTTTTGGCTGTTCCCATTAGAGGTCACCACAGCGGATCATCTCTTTCCATTTCTTCCTGTCCTCTGCATCTTGCTCTGTCACACCAACCACCTGCATGTCCTCTCTCACCACATCCATAAACCTTATCTTAGGCCCTCCTCTTTTCCTGTTACCTGGTAGCTTCATCCTTAGCATCCTTTTCCCAATATACCCAGCAACCCTCCTCAGCACATTTCCAAACCAACACAGTCTCGCCTCTCTGGCTTTGTCTCCAAACCGTCCAACCTGGGCTGACCCTCTAATATGCCTATTCCTAATCCTGTCTACCCTTGTCACACCCATTGCAAATCTAGAGAGGAGTTGTGGTATTGTGTGAGGAAGTCGGGAGTGGCAGAGAAGTATGTAAGAGTGGTACAGGATATGAACAAGAGTAGTGCAACAGTGGTGAGATCTGCAAAGACACAATGCAACTCCTTCTGACCTTCTCTGTACTTCTCCATCAACACTCTCAGAGCAAATATCGCATCTGTAGTGCTCTTTCCTGGCATGAAACCATACTGTTTATCCCTAACCATCACCTCCCTTCTAGTTAAGATCTTTAACTCTGCCGCGTCAAGCTCTGACTCCTGCCTTTTTGTCAATGCCACTGTCTCCAACCTATATGACATAGCTGGTCTCACTACCCTCTTGCAAACTTTCCCTTTCACTCTCACTGGTACTCATCTCTCAAAAATCACTCCTGACACACTTCTCCAACCACTCCACCCTGCCTGTACTCTCTTCTTCACCTCTCTTCCACACTCGCCATTACTCTGAACTGTTGATCCCAAGTATTTAAACTCATCCACCTTCACCACCTCTACTCCTTGTATCCTCACCATTCCTCTATCCTCCCTCCCATTCACACACATATATTATGTCTTAGTCCTGCTGACCTTCATTCCTCCCCTCTCTAGAGCATATCTCCACCTCTCCAGGGTCTCCTCAACCCATTTCCTATTCTCACTACATATCACAAGGTCATCTGCAAACATCATTGTCCACAGGGACTCCTGCCTGATCTCGTCTATCAACCTATCCATCACCACTGCAAATAAGACACGGCTCAGAGCTGATCCTTGATGTAAACCCACCTCCACCTTAAACACATTTGTCACTCCCACTGCAGATCTGACCACTGTTACATTACTCTTGTTCATATCCTGTACCACTCTTACATACTTCTCTGCCACTCCCAACTTCCTCACACAATACCACAACTCCTCTCTAGGCACCCTGTCATATGCTTTCTCTAAGTCCACAAAGACACAATGCAACTCCTTCTGACCTTCTCTGTACTTCTCCATCAACACTTTCAGATCAAATATCGCATCTGTAGTGCTCTTTCCTGGCATGAAACCATACTGTTTATCCCTAACCATCACCTCCCTTCTTAACCTAGCTTCTACTACTCTTTCCCATAATTTCATGCTGTGACTGATCAGTTTTATCCCTCTGTAGTTACTACAGCTCTGCACATCACCCTTATTCTTAAAATTCGGTACCAAAACACTTTTTCTCCACTCCTCAGGCATCCTCTCAATTTCCAAGAGTTAATTAAATAAACTGGTTAAAAATTCTACTGCCATTTCTCCTAAACATTTCCAAGCTTCCACAGGTATGTCATCTGGACCAACAGCCTTTCCATTCTTCATCCTCTTCATAGCTGTCCTTACTTCCTCCTTGCTAATCTGTTGCACTTCCTGATTCATTATCCGCACATCATCCAACCTTCTCTCCCTCTCATTCTCTTCATTCATCAGCCCCTCAAAGTTCTCTTTCCACCTGTTCAACACACTCTCCTCGCTTGTGAGCACATTTCCCTCATTATCCTTTATCACCCTAACCTGCTGCACATCTTTCCTAGCTCTGTCCCTCTGTCTAGCCAATTGGTACAGGTACTTTTCTCCCTCCTTAGTGTCCATCCTTTCATACAACTCTCCATACGCCTTATCCTTAGCCTTTGCCACCTCTCTCGTTGCCATGCACCTCACCTCCTTATACTCCTGTCTGCTTTCATCGTCTGACAATCCCACTTCTTCTTCGCCAACCTCTTTCTCTGTATACTCTCCTGTACTTCCTCATTCCACCACCAGGTTTCCCTGTCCTCCTTCCTCTATCCAGATGTCACACCAAGCACCTTTCTAGCAGTCTCCCTTACTAGCTCTGCTGTAGTTACCCAGTTGTTTGGTAACTCTTCACTGCCACCCAATGCCCGTTTTAACTCTTCCCTGAACTCCACCTCACTATCACCCTTTTTCAGTTTCCACCATTTGATCCTTGGTGCTGCTCTCACACTCGTCCTCCTCCTGGGAACATTTAATAGAAGGGAAAAATCAAAAGTATAAAGCAAAGGAATACACTGTATATAAAAAATGTGGTATATCAAGATTTTTTTTTATGGAGAGTACAAATTAATAAGCTACCTATTAAAGGAAATATGCCTTATAAAAAAGTTGAGAGAGTTTTTTGTACTGTGGGGAACTGCAGACAAATGCACATGTTTTTTTTTTTAACATGTAAAAGAGTTAAACATTTATGGGCAAAGTAATGGAAAACAAAATAGTTAAGGAATTGTAAGATTATGAACAAATAAATATGGACATAGTTGAGTGCAATTTTTTATAGAGAACATAGCATAAAATATGTTAATAATGTAGATAAAAATATTTGGTATAATTTGGATGATTTGGAATGAAAGGTTAAATGAGGTTATGCTTAATGGTAAATGGATTTTACCAAACATTATAAGGAAAATCAAGTGGTAGTTTTGGAGAAAAGAGTGGGGGTCTGTATGAATGTAATCATCTTTTCATAATTAATGGAGGTTATGAGATGTCATTTCTTTTCTGTAAATATGTACATTTATGTATTGTAAACAAGATGTAAATAGGTTGTAAATAAAAAAAATCCCTTATTGTTTTTGATAGGTGCCGTGGGATCCACCTCAGCTTACTCAAGCAGATGGGGCCTCAGTTTAATGCCTTATCTGAAGGACAGCACACTCAGGAGTGCAGTACCCCCTTTATGCTGCATTGTAATGTCAGCAATCGATTTACCTGGTGTGGGAATAGAACCTACACCCTTCTGCACCAAAGGTGAGTGCGCTACCTTTTGCACCACCGATACTGTTACATGTTGGAAGAACTGCAGGGAGATCTACAATACCTAATGTTATCATAATTCTACAGTATCATCTTTTGATACTTCTAATTATCAGGTTCTATATCAGTGGCTTGAAACAGTTTAGAAGAGCAACCCGTCTCTTTCTTCCTCTTGGGAAAGAAGAAAAGTATCCTTAGGTATATAAACCCTTTAACAGGTCTTGGTGTATAACATCATTGAGTTGAGTCTCCTGTAACATTAGAAAATGGGGTCCAAGATGAAAAACAGTTGAAAATTTTCCATCCTCTTTGTCAAGTTAAAAAGGCCATTTACATTCCATACTTACATAATAAAGATCCATCTAAAATATAAGCAAATAGATTCCACATCCCAAAAGAGGAAAATGTCCAGCTTTGGGCAAAATAAACATATATGTGGCTTGGAATCCATTAACTTTCAAAATACAAATATTGCAAAGACTTCTGGAGCAATAGCTCTCATTGCTATAAGTGAGTAATGATTAGTAATAAAAAAGCAACATATATAGAAGTACAATTTGCATTTCAGCAGCCAAGAACAACATGATAAACAGTGAGCTATAGGTGACTGAAAAACCACCCCTCGAAGGGCACAAGCTATGCACAAATAAATCAGGTTCAAATATTTAGTATTACACAGCAGAGTTTTACATAGTTAATTTACACAAAGTAGCATTATTCTATACTATTTACTCTACACTATTACACAGTACAGTTTTACATATTTTATTTGTACAGAGCACAATTATTCAAATATGAGTCGTAGATGCACTTAAACATGATTGGAATCATATAAAGATAAAAAGTTTTCAGTAAATACTAAAATAAAAAAAAGTGTCAACATAAGGGTTTTCTTTACAGCATAGGAGAGGTGAATGCAATTAAACACTGCTGAGTTTTACTCATTCTGAAATGAGCAATGATTTTTGCTCACTCTGAGAAGGATTTCTGCTTCTGAATGTTTAACTTCCACAAAAGGTTGTGTTAGCTTCACTTAGCATTTTTAAAACTCTAAAGGAAAGCACTTCACTGTTAGGAATTAAAATAGTAGGGCAATCAAGGCTGAAAGGTTGACTCACCCTAGGATTAAGATGGGCTACTAATGTCCGATACAGAGTTGAAGAAATGGATGAATGCTGAGCTGCAAAAAGCAAATAAATATTCAAATGATCCGGACCAAGCTGGGGCTAAAGAAATCAATTTTATCCTGTTTAGTATTGCTTTTGGACAGTATTCTGCAGTGATACAGCGGGTACCGTTGTTACCTCACAGCAAGAGGTTCCGTTCAATTCTCGGCTTGGCTTGGAAGTGCCTTCTGTGTGGAGTCTGCATGTCCTCCCCACGGTTGGGTAGTGTTAGAAAGACATGCGTGCGTAAATGGGCATGCCTTCGTTGAAGGTTGGGTGTCGAGCTGGCACCTCGGCGTTTCATAAAAATCTACTGCCAATCATTAGCGGACCGGAGTTCCGCTGTGGCTTTCTCCCAGTAAGGGGTTGCTGAAAGACAAACAACAACAGTATTGCTTTCAGACAGATGACTTGTACCAGTAGAAGTACAGAGAAAAATAAGCACTATTTAATTGATAACATGAAGACAGTAATTAAGTAAAACCTAAAAAAAAAAATCTTTACTTTACACCTTCAGTTTTGGCTGCTGAAGTCCTGAATGTTACAGAATACTAAGAATTGCACATTATACAACATTATCAAAAATTATTTAATCAGTTATAACAATAGATACCCTGAAGGCATTGTCAAAATCATTAGGTACATCACATTCAATACAAACAAGGGAAGTGGAAACAACAAAAAAGAAGGAAGCAGAAAAGTGTGTACTTGTATGAAGTCAACACACAAATAGACAAAGACAAAGCATAAATGCATGAAAGTGTTTAATGTAAAATATTGTGAATCAACAAGCTAGTGTATCATATTTAATGCGAAATGCTGGGATACAGCAGCACTCTTCTCACCAGTTTTGGAAATGGAAATGGAAAATAATACATTGCTGGTATCTGGCACTGAAGTTTTTATTACTATAGAAGCATGTGATATTTAATAAAAATTCTGTTCCCAAGAGTATGGCCAGGGCCTCTGATTGCCTTGTACATCTCAAAGGCATGAAGATGGTGGACTGCTGACTTTCAAATATCCCCGAGGTATGTGCACAGTGTGTGCATGTATATACTGCCATGGACCAGTGTCATTGGGCCCCTACCAGGAATGGCTTCCCTCTAAGTCAAATGAATGCTAGGACTGGCTATAGGTTCCGATGATCCTGAAATGGACTAAGTAGGTATGGAAATGAATAAGCAAACAAAATCATGAAAGGTAAGTTCAAGATCTTACACAAGGAAGAGTTATGTAACTTCAGAGTAACAATTATCAGACATTAAAGATAAAGCCAGCTAACTCATTCAAGTGGAATAACAGGGATATCTGGGAAAATTTGCAGAGCTGAGGACTGACAGACAACATGGTAAAACAAGCTCACAATCAAAACAAAACATTTTCTTAAATGGGGCAACTGCTGGCAACACCTTTCTACTGTTTTTCATGTCTATCCCTACCATAAGCATCCTCAAGATGTGATGAGGTAGGATAAAGGACTGAGCATCATCTATGAAAAGTATTAACTCCACTAAAAAAATAAAAAAAATGATCACAAGCCACGTTCCAAAGCATTTCACTGTTTAATACACTTAAAATTCAAACGACGGAGCGCTTTCGCCTTCTCATAAACCAGGCTTCAACTCTAATGAAGCCTGGTTTATGAGAAAGCGAAAGCGCTCAGTCGTTTGAATTTTAAGTGCATTAAACACGTGGTTTGTGATCGTTTTTTTTTATTTTTTAGTGGAGTTATTGTTGTTAATATGCCTGATGGCAACTTTTGAGTTTTATCTATGAAAAGTGATAGCTACAAAGATGGAAACTGATCACAAGACTGAGACAAGCCTGCAAAGGTAAAGCCATGGTTGTTCCAATAAATCCTTTTACTTTTTTTTCTGACAAGCCATGCAGAGTCTTTCAAAAAGTAGCATTATGTATCACATCATTTAAATTTGTTTTGCATAAAGGAAAGGTTTAAATCCATGATGCCAGATGTAGTCTGAGGACAAAGTTATGGCAGCTAAGGAACAGAGTAGTAAAATGGCACAACATGTTTTCATTCTCAGATGAATGGGCAAATGAAGCAGGCTGAGCTACTCAGGAAAAAAAAAAAAAAGAAATGCATAGTGGATAACAAAAAGATGCACAGAGGACACACTTTGCTACCCAACTACGTTTTCTGGCTAATAACTGCTATCCACACTTACCCTTGCAAGCAGTAAACCATCCAAGAAATGTCCAGATATAAAAAAAACCTTTGAAGGCCTTCTCTCGGACTACTGCTCAGAATGTTTAGCTCTAGAAAGTGTGGGTAGTACTGTATGCAGGGGATCAGGGAGGGGGAGTGATCCATGGCATATTGCTTAACTGCCCATGATTTTCAGGGATATTCCTGGCATTCTGGCTCAAAATTTAACTCTGCCACTCCTACTCCCTCCTAAAACTAGTGATTTGGGGAGAAATGGTGGTGGATTATACTTAATAAATAATGTCAGTAAGTAGAGCTATATATTTATTTTACTTAAGAAAATGCGTGTTAATTCACATTCATCTTTCTGTCAGTGTCTCATAAGATGCCCTAAGCCAGGAAACCCACCATAAGCTCCACACAGCAGGAAAATGCACTTGTAGGATTTTGTTAAAATCTTTTATTCATAAAACACCATCATATAAAGTCAAATGAACCAGGTTAAGCACCTTCTTCCCCTGTACAACACTTAGGAGACATCCTCAGAACCAAATACACATTTCCATAGAATCAACCTGCTTATCTAGACTAAGTACATTTTCGGCGGCCACATGACTCATAACTAGAAGACAATAAGGTTATTTTTTGCCTTCAGAAATGTATTTGTCAAAACAACAGTGCACCCTCTTATGTATCTGCACCATTGCACTACAAACCTTTGCAAGGAAATATGAAGATACAGAAACCACAGATTTTATGAGGAACAGAACAAATATGAGGCAAAAATCTGCAATTTTTTTACAAATAGTGGTGGGTAATGAATTCAGGTCCTTGCCACCTGCATCCAAGGTACAGGATTAAAGCCTGAGTATTTCTACCTACCACTATGTGTTAACAAGGGCATTTCTCACACACACACACACACACACACACACACACACACACCATTACCTGTAAATGGTTCCGGAAGTAGTAAACCAGGTCCAACTCCATTGTCTTGAAGCAGCAAACCCGCGCTCGACTTAACGCTTCCCTGCAAGAGCTTTGAACTCAACTTACCTCACTCCTGATTGCTCCTGCGCTCAAATCCCTGCTTACCTCTCTCCTGATTGATCCTGTCTGTGGCTCAAGTAGTCCGGAGCTCCTCTCTTCTGTGCGGTCATCTACTGCATGGCATCTGTGGGGCAGAAAATACCTTCTCTGGACTGCTGACTCAGGCAGTCGGAGTTCGCACAGATTCCTGGGCATCTGCGGGGCAGTCTGAGTGTGTCCGCGCATGCACGGTAGTTCCGGTACTCATTAAAAAAGAAACATTTTTTTTTTTAAAGTTTATGTTTCACATTATGTATTTCTTTTATTTCTAGGTGGGAGGGCTGCAGTCCTGCACACCGATAGCATGAGCCCGCCCCTGAAATTAGCATAGGCTGGGAGGTGAATATCACTTACTTCAAAAGTACTTCTAAAGGTATTAGGACTACATGTGCCAAACTGTGTGCACTCTACCCTGGCAGAAATGCTCATGTGGCTGGAGTGGAATGGCAGTAAAGCAGATGACAGACACCAGGATAACATCCCTTTAAAGGACTCTATCCCTGAATATTATCCACTTCAGCCAGGTTAAAGAAACATGAAGAGGGACACAGCAAACATTAAGGAGTGAGACTACCCTGTCTTCCCTCTCTTTGACCCTATGTAGGAATGGAAGGTCATCCAAGAAAAATGAGTAAAACTGATCCTTCCAAATAAATCTCACATAGCATTATAAAAAAGTGAACTCAGCAAGGTAATGGCTTCCCTTCAGAGAACTGACTAAGCATCCTTATAGGTCCAAAGTAGAACCTCTAAAAATAACACTTACAAAAGTATTTATTTTTAAGTCATTACTTTTATATGAATGATTTGATATTGCCTCTAAGCCCAACAACATTTTTCACAACAGGCTTTGACAATGTCATCACTAGTTCCTCAAACATCACAGTTCTGGAAACACTGATTAGGAAGCTCCAAAGCCAGCAGAGACAGATACCATGGAGGCAGTATAAGAAGACGACCAAACAGCCACTTTGAGAAGACTTCAACCAATGCAATGCTGGCTTCAGTAAGGTGATATAGAAGATGCTTGAATCGCTGGTAGCATTCGCCACTTGTGAAAGTCATCGATAAAGATTCACATGAGCGAATTACAGACAGTACCCTCCATAATGGGCTTTAAAATACATGTCATCTCACACTGACTAAACAGCAGTATCATTCAGTGAACTGCCTGAATTACCTGTAGAGCTACTTTAACAAAGGTGACAAAAATGGGCTACTTAAGCACCTAGATTGATGCATTTCCTACATAAGCTGACTCCGCAAGCTAATCTGTACTGGACGTCTTCCTTTTCATCTCCAAAGTTAACGTGTCAGTGACATATCTTACTCCACACACCACTGAGTATTTGCTGTGTTGCAGATATTTGAGTCAGCAGGTAAAATGTAAATTTTTCTTCTAGTATTCTTGAAAAGCTACTTGTACAGGCATTAGAGAAGTGTGTTACTAAGTTATACAGAACACCGCTGTTAATTCTGCTATCCTTACTGTAAACAGTTTGCTACTATTACCTTTTCTAAGCTCTCATGTAGATAACTTCCAGAACGAGATCTTATGACCCTCTCCAAGGCTAAGATCTCTATTAATTTACTGCATGCCACTGTGTTGAACACTTTGCTAAAATAAAAAGGAGGGAACCTGGATTCAACAAATAGTTTTAGAATGAAGCCTGATTAAATGAAAAAAAAGTGTTACAACAATGTAGCAAAAGTAACTCTAGTCCTAAATCTCTTACACTATGCTTCTTTAACTTTAGCAAAAGTACACATCCAACTGTCTAAGACTGATACTCTCAAGGAAAAACACCAGATGGAATATTACTTATAGGAGTCAAGTAAGAAAATTGCAAATAGAGATTTTGCACTATTAAGTCAGTTATACATCAAATTGTGCAAAAGCTAGCTACGACACCTGATGGACTTGACAGAGCAAAGATGATCTTCAAATCCCACATCTTAACATACATTATATCAGATTACTATTTCTATCACAAACAAAACACATCACACATTTCTCATACATTAGTGGATGTTTCAGTTTCCCGACATGCAGCAAAGAATTGTTTTTAAACAGTTTCTTTAAAGACCATAGATAACACAAATTAAAAGACTCCACAATGTGTCATGCAGAGAAGATAAACCTGTAATTACTACTTCAATCTAGATATACAGTAATATGTCATGATACATTTAGAACTACAGAAGTCTGCTGTGGAAGCTAAAATCCATGGTGTTTGTCTTAAATGTATGCTTTTTATATGCAGACTTCCTTAGGTCCCACACACCTCATCAGCTACCACAGGATCATTCCAAAAATCTTATTTATTTCTGTATTCTATTGAGTAACATCTACTGCAGCAGTCAGTTCAACACTGCCTTAGCATCTAATGCATAAACAGAAATAAAAGTAGTTGTAAACATTTTTTCTGGGATTCCCAAAAGGCTATTACTGCCAGTGATAAGCCCTAATACAGGAAGAAAACCACTGAAGGTAGCCCTTCAGACTCACAGACAGGCCCACCACGGGTTTATGTCAGTTGGTAGAAATTTTAAATTTTTGAAACTCCTATGGTTGGGACCTTATGATCAACAATTTAAAACATCAAAAAATGACTAGAAATAAAAAAAACAGCATTTTATCAGGGAGCAAGTCCCCTGCACCCTGACATCCCTGCTAATTGTATATACTAACTCCAAACTGCACTACAGTGGGGAAAAGGGCACATTCCCCAATCCACACTGTATCATAATTTCCATGCAACTCAGTTTCTTTCCCATAGCTGTTTTTAGAGCTTTTACATTGTCGATCATATGCTCTGAACCATATGAAGCTTAACAATGTAGAAACTCGACAAGCTAATATAGACCCTCTACCACTAAGATTCTACACAATTGGTAGAATCACAAAGGTGGACTCTCTCTGCAGCCATCCAAATGTTAATGAGGTATTCTAGGGAATTAGCCATGTCCTCTCCCCTGGAAATACCTGTGGTAAGGGATTTAAGCATATGAGTGGTTCAGAGAATCACTCAGATGCACAAATTTGCATGGCCAGTCATGCTAATTAACACCGCTAAAATGCCATTTTCACCCATTATTTATAAGTGGACGGACTGCACTGCAGGCAAAGTAGCTTACTGAAGAAGTTACTGCATATGTGTGCGTGTGTGTGTGTGTGTGTGTGTGTGTGTGTGTGTGTGTGTGTGTGTGTGTGTGTGTGTGCGCATACATGCCTGGGTGGTTGCAGTAAAGAGGTTAGTTAAGTAATATGTAGATTGTTCATGAGTAAGATCGTGTTGTGGATGTTACATGAACTCTGAGTGCCTGCATGTGTGTGGCGGGGAGGGAGAGTGAATAAAGGTGGTTTAGACCACAGACATTCAGTGGCAAGCTGAAAATAATGGAGGGATGAAGACCAAAATCACGGGCCAATTGAAAATATTAAGTAATTCACTTAAAAAGTTAATAGATTTATGGGTTTGACATCACATTGGATTTTTCTGAACAATAAGAAGTATGTAGCTCTGATGTCTGGCATTACTGACAGTAATCATACTTAAGACTGACAGGGCAAACATATGAGAAACTCAGCGACAGTTGAAGGTGTGTGTGTGAGTGAACAGGATGTGCCTGTACCAACACAATACATGAGCTGTCACAGTGAGGGTTACCACAGAAAAGTGCTGATTTGAACTAGAGGCAACACTGTGCGATTCAGAGGTATGCAAATTAGACGATAATGAGGTCTTGTGGCTATCATGTACCTGAACTGCATTCCCACTGTTCACATAAACTGCTTCTTTTGGCCACAGCAGTTTATGCAAACAAAGGGAAAGTTTTTTGAATCCCAACTAAAAACACTGTTTACCTATAAAGTAAAGTGAATCACAGTGCCTATGTACTCCAGTATAATGCAGTCCTAAGATGTTCGAAAAGCTTAGCTATCTTTCTTTTGTTTAGCCTCTTTCCCTGAATTATTCATTCATTTATTCAAATTACTCTAAAAAGGCTTAAACACTCAAACAACAGATATGCGAGTGCACACACACTACATTGTATACTCTTCAAGGTTTCCTTTGCAGTGGGAACAGTTGGATACAGCAGGGACTTTTAAATCACTATTCCTTAATTTTGCAGAAGCACGCATCATTTGACCTATTAGAGTGCCCCGAAGCCTGTGGTTAAGAGGCATAATGACCCCAGCAGTCCTGAGTTCTTTGTCTACACTTAAACTGCTTTCTAAGAGCAATAAAGCACTTGACTACAAGGCTATAAGGTTAAAAACATTTGTTTACTCAGATAACTGCTCTGATTAACAGCTCCTGAGTGATGCTAAAAAAGGAGAAAGGAGTGCAATGGGGAAAATGTACTCAGTGCAGTGGACCCCTTGACAGACCGTTTGCTTCTTTTAGCTTTTATTTAATAGGCAGAAATGTCAGAGACTTGACAGACAAAGAACTCCCCCTCCCTGTTTCTAGGCGCTAGTAAAAAAGAAGTACTGGCCTCATAACTAAAGAGGAGGATCAGTATCAGTGTCTGAGAGTGATGTTTTGTTCTTTGATTATTCCACCCTTTTAAGGATGAGTTTTTGACATTTTCCATCTTTGCAGGCTGTGCCAAATATTTTTATTTGACTTGTCCAGTAACTATGTTTTTTATCAGAACATGATCTAAAGCTTTCTACCTTATTAATTTTGTAGTGTTTTCAAATGCACTGTAGTACTCATGGCCATCAATCATCTCCATTATTACTCAAGTCCTACACAAAACAAACATCAAGAGTGGAAATTATTTGGGGATTTACACTCGGTACATCCACATCTCTTAACCAATTTAGTTACCATCAGTAACTACTGTTAACAATGGAAAGATAAACTAAGTGTGGGATGAAGTCAAAAACTATCCAGTTCAAAATAAATCAATACTTTTTAAAATATTTCTAAAAAAATGTTGCTGCTTAGTAAAAGTATCTTACTACTCAGCAGGACAGGTGCAACATTTGAATCAGCAAAATGTAAAAACAACAAGGAACAATAAATAATATACCATGGTGTGTTACTTGGCTCTGCTTCAATAGCTAACCACGACAACTTTATCATTCCAGGATCACATTGACTTATCAAAGGAATTTTCATCGAGTAACACCACCACAAAATGAGTCAATGAAAGACACTTTGCAAACCTCAAAATATTTTTTGCAAGGCAGATAGCCCCACAGCACCCCTAATGTGGGGGACAGCCCCACAACTCTCAAACTCATATATAACAACTCCACTATTGGCCAACAATGTAGAAAAAAGCAGATTCAATTATCACTGACAGTGGCGTTCAGTAAAATTACTTTGCAGCACTGGCATTCACTGAAAATGCCACATATGTGGCTACTACTGCTCCTCAAAGGAAAGAAGATACTACGGCTTTTGAACTTCTGAATAGAGAAAACACAAGAATAAAGTGGATAAAAAAGAAGTTACTTACTCTCCATAATGTTCCATCTGTGCTGTCCATTCTTCCTCAACTGTTAGGTTTGGATGCAATCCTCAGATCCGACTCAGCTGTTACTTTAGCTCGTGGACACCAAAAAACTCTCGAGTTCCTCTCTTACCCATAATGCACTAACCCCTAACATAACTGATCTTGTTTGCTGTTTGACATAAAGTAGGAAGTACTACTATAAAAATTCCTAACAGAAGAAGCCATATCTGGAGCTCAACAGGAAAGACAGAGGTGTCCTTATAAACTCTCATTCTACTAGAAATCAACTGTGAAAAAGGTTGGGGGTTGGTGGGTAGGGCACTGAGGAAGAATGAAAATGGGCAACACAGATGGAACATTATGGTGAGTACATAACTTCTACATCTGATTATGTCAATTTTCCTTCTATCCTCAACTGTTGGGCCCGAGTCCCCAGCTACCTAAATTCCCAGATGGACTCTAAGGAAGGCTATTCCTGAGCACATATGAGCCAAAGGCTGCTCTTCCAGTCCAGACTAGATCCAATTTGTAATGAGTAATAAAGGTATGAGGATTGGCCCAAGTCATCAATGGAAGCTCAAGATAGAAACAATAAAGACGTAGTCATGAACCTAGTTGAATAGGCTCGTAAAGGTCTTGGTAAGGATTGGCCCCATTTGTTGTAGATAAATAATATGCAATCCATCAGCCATCTGGCTAGAGTTACCTTTGCAACTGATTTGCCCAATTTAGAATCTGTAAAGGAAACAAATAATTGATCTGACTTCCTGATTTCTTTTGTTCTATGTAAGTAAAAACGTAATTGTCTGTGGACATCCAATAAATGCAACATATTCACCTCTGTTCATAAATTTAGGAAAGAAGACTAGCAGGCAATGGATTAATATTAGATTCTGACACAACCTTAGGAAGGAAAAAAGGACTGGTACGTAATGATACTGTAGCCTTATGAAAAAACACGTGGGGAGGTTTAGGGAAGAATGCTTGAAGAATCTCTTGAAGTTCTGAGATCCTCCTAGCGGAGGTAATGGCCACTAGAAAAATAGTTTTCCAGGTCAGAAATTAAAGATCACATTTTGCTGCTGGTTCAAAGGGGAATCAATTAAGGCCTGCAATGCCAAATTTAAATCCCATGGTGTAAATGGGTCTTTATAGGGAGGCCTCAGCAGGAGGGTACCTCTCAAAAACGCCTTACAAAGCTTAGATGAAACCAAGGAAGAATTGTCAAACCCAATATTCTGAAAGTTGGAAATTGCTGCTAACTGAACTCTAATTGTTGAGCAGCTAGCTCCCTCATTAAAAATTGTTGCTAAAAACTCAAAAACGCTTTGAACAGGAGATGAGAAGGGGTCAATGTGTTTGTGATGTGCCCA
Source organism: Protopterus annectens (assembly GCF_019279795.1). Classification (NCBI taxonomy): domain Eukaryota; kingdom Metazoa; phylum Chordata; order Ceratodontiformes; family Protopteridae; genus Protopterus; species Protopterus annectens. The sequence continues at coordinate 155,891,741 of NC_056746.1, read as the reverse complement.
AAAAACAAACCTTTTCCATTTACTCCTGTAAAGTTTCCTTGTAGAAACCTTATGGGAATATAAAAGTATATGATGGACAAGGGAAGAAAGCATTGGTTGTCCGGCTAGTAACAGAATTAGAGAAAACACTCTTTTAGCTTGAGGTTTGAGATATCTAGATGAATCATGCTGGCTAGGTGAGACAGAAGGTCTGGAATCAGATCCAGAATCCAAGGTGGATAACAGAGATGAGGTCAAAGGAAGGAGAACCAAATCTGTTGAGGCCAGAAAGGTGCAATGAGGATGATTTTGCTCTTCAACTGGGCAGCTTTCTGCAGAAAGTTTGGAATTAAGGGAGATGGTGGGTAGGAATACAGGACACAGGGGGATCAGCTGTGAAGTAGAGCATCCCTTGGTGATTCCCCTGGTGGGGGGATCAAAACAAAGAAGCTTCTGTACTTGTTGGTTAGGCAAGAAGCAAAAAGATAGCAGCAAGCTGGTCCCGTTGATGGAAAATCATTTCTGTCACTTTCATGTTGGCAGACCATTAGTGTAGTAGTAGAATGGACCTGCTCAATTTGTCTACTATCACATTGGATTTCCCCAGAATATGCATTGCTATCAGAAAGCAGTTAGAAGAAATCACCCATTGCCACAATCTGAGGGCTTCTCAACACAAGGGGTAAGACCTGGTTCCCCTTTGTTTATGTGCCAGACTACTGACTTGTCTGTTTGTATCACAACTGTCCTAAAAGGGAGAGAGTCTTACAAGGCCTGCAAAGTTAACAGTACCGCTCTCATTTACAGGACACTGATATGTGTATTGGCTTATCTGAGGGACCAAATACCTTGGACTGTCTTCCCCAATAAGTTCCCCCACCCACCCATTTAGGGAAGCGTCCATGGTCACTACAGCCTTGGGCTTAGGGAAAATGAAAGGTCGTCCTTGTAGAACTTGATCTGATTGAATCCACCACCAAAGTTTCTCTTGGATGGCTGAGTGATTCTTACTTAGGCTGACATGCGTTGATAAAGAATCGACCATTGTGTTGCCAACATCCATTGAAGAATTCTCATATGAAATCTTGCTAGAGGGAGTAAAATTATAGCCACTGGCATTAACTTCAAAGCTTAAAGAATCAGATAGGCTGAAATTGTGACCTGGAAGCTTACAGTCTGCACTGTTGAGAGAGAAAAAGAAACTAACTGTGCTGAAAACCACTCCTATGGATTCCAGTGTTTGAGACAGTTGTAACTGAGACTTGCTGTAATTTATGGTTATCCCCAGAAAGGGGCAAGTCTGGAGTACCTGATCTCTCGATCTTATTAGTACATGCCTGGTCAGGATGGCAATGAGCCAGTTGTCTAAGTATGGAAACACTCGGAATCCCTGTAGTGTCAAGTGAGCTGCTATCACTGCCATTCATTTGGTTAACGCCCTGGGGGCTGTGGTGAGGCCAAAGGGTTGTGCTCTGAACTGGCAGTGATCAACTCCCAACTGGAAATGTAAATACCTTCTTGATTGTCTATTCATTTTTATGTGATATTATGCAGCCTAAAGGTCTATCGAGCACATCCATTCATCCTTGCCTAGAAAAGGCGGAATGGACTGAACTGTGACCATCCAAAACTTTGTGTGTTGAACTGCTTTGTTCAGTTTGCTGAGCTCCTGAACTGATCTCCAGGTCCCTGTTTTCTTTGGCAATAAAAGAATCTTGAGTAAGTTCTGGATTCTATCTGGTCTAGTGGGACCTCTTGGATGACTCTTTTTTTCTAGCAGCTTTTGTATTTCTAGTCCTACTGCTTTCCTCTGACTAGGTGGAACATCAGGAATTTTGCATACAGGTGGAGGTGGTAGGGAAAAGGGAACTGTATAACCTCTGGAAATAATCCTCTGCACCCATGTGTCTTTTGTAATGTCTAGCTAGGCTCTCTGGTGCAGGGATAAATGAAGCCTGACTGAGTCCAGAAGTGGACAATCAGGCCTCCTTTCAGAAGCGCTGGTAGGGTCTATCAGAGAAGGAATCTCTGGACCCCTGGTTCTGTGGGCCTCCTCTGCTGCTTGGGCATCATCATCCATTTGAGTTCCTCTCTCTGCTCCTGGGGGAAACTATCTCCACATGGATCTTGGAAAGGACACTGGGACTTCCTGAACCACATTTTTCAACCTCATCATATTGATTCCTACAGAAGGATCTTTGAGGAGTCGAAAAATGTATGCCCACCACAGGCACGGTCTTTCCATCTTTTTCATGCCTGCACAGTGTGTCTTTAACTTTAGGGCCAAACAACGAACAGCCGTTAAAGGGTTCACGGACAGAGAGGACTTGAAGCACTCGGTAAAATCACACAAGTGCATCCAGACATGCCTTCTAATGGAAATGCCTGAACCCGCTGCCCTTGAGGCACCTTCAGCTGCATGTGAGATAAACTTGATGGATAAATTAGAAATATCCTGCAGGGTAGCCAACAGAAAGGCCACAGAAGCATGAGCCTCTGCAGTATCAGCCTCCAAAAGGGATTCTGACAGTTCCTTTATCAAATCCCTTTGTAGTCGCATAAAGTGTGTCAGATAGTTCAGAGATCTAAGGGCAAAAGATGCTGAAGCATACAAACAAGTCCCAAATATGTCCAACACCCTAGACTCCCTGTTAGGAGGATGGACAGAGAAAATTTGTTCATCAAGTTTCTTCTTTGTGGCCACAGCCATGACCATAGCATCTACAGGCACTCCCTTGCTCCAGTATTCCCTACCTACCATTGGAGCCAGAATCCAATCTGGTCTTTTGGGGACTGGCTCAACTGAGTCAGGCTCCTTCCATGCCCACCTAGAGATCAAGTCAATGAGCTCATTGGTGGGCACAGTAACCCAGGAGGGAGACAGGCCAGCTTCAAACGTTTCCATGAATACTGATTCCTCTGGGGAAAGGTTATTGGAGGACCAACCACCCCTCTGCTTAAGGATCTCAAGAATGCCTCCAAATGAGATGTCTTCAGGTGGTGATCTTAGGAACCCTTCTCCATCACTGAAATCAGTATCTTTGGTTACTGACTCCTGAGGGGAGTCCAAGTTTCCCCTCTTGCACTTCTTCTTTCTAGGGACTTCTTCGGTGGATGTTCCAGTGAAGTATCAGAAGAGATTGTAAAACCCTGCTGGGTAGCCTGGAGACTTTCAGATGGTTGCCCCTGTGGCATAGAATGATGTGTCTCAAGACACAAAGACACACAGGATGCAGAGGGAATATCTGAGAGGGTGGGATCCGCCCATCCTGCCGGTGCAGAGAACGCTTTCTTCACTACCTCAAAGGCAGTGTGCTCCAGGGAAAAGGAAGCCGATGGAGCTGAGAAGACATGGTTCTTCTCTACTGGCTTCCTCTGCCCCAAAGGCAATCAACCCAAGGCCAAAGTTGGAGCCAAGCTGCCTAGTGCTGAAGCTTTAAGGGGAAGAGATGGCTCCAAAAGCCTTGGAGTTGACTCATACATAGAATCTGATAAGGACGCTTTGGCTCCAAGAGTCATCCAGCTCAGAAGTCAAAGCTGGTGCACTCAGAGGTAGCTTCAAAGCCAAATGTAAGAAAAGTCTCGGTTCCAATGCAGACAGTCCCAGAAGGCTCAGATCCATGGACTCCAAAATGACTGGCCAGATCAGAGGAGGAGTTGATATTGGTGGAGTGGTATAAATACGAATGTCCTGCCCCATGAGTGTAGGAGTCAGGAGAACAATTTGTATCTGTGCTAAGAAAAATTTCCTTGTCATCCTATCCACATAAGGCTCAGTCAGACATCTGGAAGAGTGACAGGAAGTGACCAATTGTGGCGTGGAATGCCGGCTGGTCTCAAGTCAAAGGATGGGGATGGAACCCTCGAAGGCAGTGGATCCAATGAAGGAGAATACCTAGTTCATGTCAAGGACTTTGGATTTGAAAGGCTAGGATCTGAGGAAGTCTCTTTTGAGTCTGAATCCGACTGGATTAGAGTAGTCTTTGGATCTGACTTACAATGCTTGTTTCGAGGTGGTTCAGAGTAGGAACCGATGTTGGTGCTGAAGACTTTTTAAATACTCCTTATGTTTTGGTTTGGTGGGGTTGAGTCACAGAAATAGCTTCTGAGAAAAACGGCGGCAGCAGTCCATTCAGAATTAGTTTGTTCTTTCTGTCTGCAATTGCTCTGGGATTAAGAGCTTTACAGATACAGAAATCAACTTTAAGATGTTCCAGACCTAAACAATACATGCATAAAGTATGTGCATCACACAAGTGCAACTTGTGCCCACATTTCTGGTATTTTTTAAAACTAGATGGACCTTTTTCTCCTTTTTCAGACATCACTCTAACAAAAAAGGAAAAATATTATAGATAAGTCAACAAACAACAAAATTGGTCTTTTTTTAATCAAAAGAGTTAATAACAGAAAAAAAAAGTATTATACCAACAATGGTAATGAAAGACTACGCTAAATGTGTAAAGCGATAGAAAAGAAGGAAAGGGAGGGAGGCCTACTAACAATAGTAAGCAGACCTACACAAAAAACTTGTGTAAAATATAGGGAGGTACAAGATATATGCTATAATTGACAGGAATAAGAAATTTCAGTTTCTGAAGCAAAAGAAAAAGCTATTAAATGATTTAAACTCATCTCCCACTCTTAAGACACTTGAGAGTTGAAAGCGGCCACGTCTAAACATGAAAGCGGCAAATGAGAACTTAACTATGTTAGCGGTTGGTGCATTATGGCTAAGGAAGGAACTTGAGAGTTTTTTAGTGGCCATGAGCAAAAGTAATGGCAAAGATGGATCTGAACATTGGATCCAAACCCAACAGTTGAGGATACAATGAAAATGGACATCAGATCAATATGTTAGGACTCTCTCTTACACTGACCATCACTGAAGAAGAAATATAACAGTCAGCACTCCATACTCTTACAAGGAGAATTTAGTCCTCATCACATTTTAGATTTTATACTAAACTATATAATACTGCAGTACTAGTGACATGTAAGTTGATACATACTTCAACTCTTAGAAACTAAAAAATTAAATAAATCCAGAAAAATAAACCATAAAAACTGGCAAACTGCAAATTTCTATGTGGTCTAGTAATTCAGCCACAACATGCATTGTGGCCATTTTTTTACATGTACGATTTACAAGATGGCTGATGGAAGGCACTCCAATAAAGACCGAGTCGATAAAAGAAACAGGCAAGTCATATACAGTGGACTTAATGACATCTGGTAATAAATGAATTGTTCAGAAAAAGGGACAGCAGATAAACCAAAAATAAAAGTTGCGTGGACTGAGTACAGTGAATGAAAGAAGTACACACAACATGGCTGGGAACAGCAAAGGTTCAAGTAATGAGACTTACGAATCTTGTAATGAGTAACAACATGTGAAAGATATTAACAGCATGGCTGATGCAGAAAGTAATAATGCCTTCTTCCAGGCATACTGGTACATGTATGAAAATTAGACTACAATGTGTGAGCATGCATGATGGGAAAATGAGAGTCAGAATGAAAGCAGAAGAGCAACAAACGGTAATGAAAGGAGAGTTCGGAGGTAAATGTAAAAGTGACAAAGTCAATGGAAACACTGACATTGTTACTGTTGCATAGCTCTCAGCTTCATAAGTGATAGAAGAACATCAAAGTATTGCAACACTGCAGTGAAATAATAACCAAAATGCATTTAGAATACTGAACAAAAGTGTTTTCCTTGCATTGCATTTTCAATTTACAGGCCATAATCTGCCTGCTGCAGATTGAGGCTAAGCATTTAGTTCCACTTTGGCTGACACCGGGAGAACTGCAAATAATTCTTAACTGACATGTCAGCTTTTCTCCTGAATGCATGACTGACCTGTAATGCTTATGTTGTATATAGCTGTCCTTGCTCTGCTATTACTGTATCCCATGTATGGCTCCTTAGTTATATTTCTCTGCCAGCCACTTCAACCAGTATTGTACATAATATTAAATATATTATATGCAAGACTGATTGATACAAATGCAAAGTGGGCTTTATAATTTCCAAGTTACTATAATAAAATGTAATTCGGCCTGCAAAATCCAACAGCCTGTTTGGTTCCCAAAACCTTTAAACAAATGGTAAAAACACAGTGCCTAAATTTAGGTTATTTTCTTCATTAGTACCTTGTACAGGCACACATTTAGAAGCAAAAGGTAACAAAAGTAATGGTACAATTTTTAAATTGTCTTGGTCTTCTACCACGGCCAATAAAATGTATTTCTCATCGTCTTCCAACTCATTTCATTTTTGTTTCAGCCACAGAAACAGAAGATGAACAAACAGGTGCACGAATATCCAGAATAGAATATTCCAGAGTCTAAGTGACAGTCCATTTCTAGATGCCTCACTGCCTCTCTAATACCACACATACACTACAACTTTCAGTAGTATGAACCCATCCTCTACACACACTACATACCTATTGTCTTTTTCATATCGGAGCAGGTACATCCCATACGGAACATATAATTATACTTCAGATCACATTATAAACAATTTACATTTTCTGAAGATGAAGTATTTTTTTTCTCCTTGAAATACGAATATTCATAGATATGCATAAAACATAACATATCCATTAGACTTTTTCAGAAAACATTAAAAAAATTCAGAGAAGGATAATTCATCACAGCAGCTTACAACAAAAATGTGCAAAACATTGTGCTTTTTCTTTTTTTTTTTTTTTTTTTTTTTTAAAGTCTAGTAGGCTTCAAAGTGCTTTGACCACTGCTCTAAAACTCTCTTCTTCAACCCTGGATCACTAAACATTTTTTTCAAGCAGGCCTTTACCATACTATAGTGAGGTGTTCTACTAAATCAATATGGTTTCCTTACTAAATATAATGGGTAGGCTACTTCTTACAGTAGACAGAGCTACTCAGACACTGTACATATTTGTCTTCTGCTTTTAGCCCCTCTCCCTTCAAATAGCTATTGGCGTACTTTTCAATAGGTTTCATGCAGCCAGCATTCTGTAAAGTTACATACAAACAGGAATGCACAGTAAGAGATAGCATCTACGTAACCCTTATGATGGAGAGCTATAAATCCCTGCCTCATTCGTTTCTATTAAAAATTCATCCCACTTAAACATGTGCGTACTCAAAATGAGATGCATCTTAACCTATGAGAGAGGGCAATATGGGAGCACCATTACACTGTAGCCAAGGTAGGCTTTCATCAGAAATAGCAATGACTACAGCAAACCTGGGTTTGCATCTCTGCTGAAGTTTCCTGCATGGTAGTCCAAAAACATTAATGCAGTCACTAGGAAGTCTGTAGGTTGAATTAATCAGTAATAATTATGTCAGTTACTGTCCTACCTACATACTACTTTTGCACATTTTGTGCACTCAAAGGCTATGTACGTGTTGTTAGAATGACTAAAATTGTCTATAATGATATAACTCTATAGAATTATCCAGATGTGTAGTTCATCCTGTAACCCAGTTTACATTCTATCACCTTACTTCTGTAAAGTATTCCTCATGTCACTTGTGTTGTTTTTGGACTATAGTGTATTTGTACTGTACTGCATGTGGAGCTTTTCTCCCCAGGTGTCCGCTGAAAACGGGTTCTGTAGACCCATTTGGACCACCCTGGTAAACAAATGTCAAATAAAAATAAAAAAAAAAATATGATGTGTATTACACAATCTTGATATTTTAAATTAACTAAATATTATTTAAATTAAGGAATTTAGGCTTATGCATGCAAAAGTTATTACTAGCAATAAATCCTTCCATACTCTAGACAAAGTATCTCCTAAATTAGCCTTGCATCTTTAGTTAACCAAAGTGTCCTAAGACATGTTAATTACCTGCCTAGCATGGCACATTCTATCAAGTGTTAATGACTTTTATGCAGACCTATTCAGCATACAAAGGCAATTTACTGACTTATGTTAAAATGAGATTTCCCTTATTACTCGGGAAAACACTTTTGACAAGGGTAGTTTTTGCCTTGCCAAAATTAAACTTGTATGATTTCACACTGTTTAACATTTTTGGTTAATTTCCATGTACAGTCAGTCAAGCAACAGTTCTACTGCAAAAATGATGAGATGCGGTTTGTGTGGGAGGTACAAAAAAATGAAGAGAGACACACGATGCTTAATTATTTTAAAGTACGCTGGTAGAAACAAATTGCATTATGGACTGAGAGACTGCTGTGTGCACAGGGAAAGGTGCTATTTAACAAAAAGGCAGTGAATTCACTTACATGATGTACCTAACATCTGCAGTGGGCTTAAAAGTTACAGCATTATTAAAATGTTTTCCATAAAGATGTTATAATAATGAATAAGGCTACTTGTGCTGTTAATGTCTACAGTACATACATGTGCTCATTCACAAAGCAATGAAATACACTAAACTAGTGAGACCCTAGGAAGATTATTGTAGTTACTTTGAGAAACAAGCTTTTTGTAAAAATGGCTGGAAGTAGCCTTGAGAATGCCAGTAAAATGATGTAAACGACTGCACTAGACGTCACAAGAAGAGAAAGAAAGAGATTAGAAGAGTCTAATATATACACCATGGGGATATAACAGAAAAAATGGCAGTAGCCTTCAAAGCAAGAGATGAGAAGAGTGATGTAATATGAGTCAAATATAAAATATTAATGGATCAGAGGCAGCATGGCATTTCAGATAAAGAGTAGTGGATGCATAATGCATTCTCCCCAAGATATTTAACAGTATGTGCGTGAGAGACAGGAGACAATTACAGAAAAGAGTTGGACAGATTAAAACTGTCGGTTACAAAGGATAAAAGACACTCATCTGACAGGCATGGCAACTGTCAGACAGTATAGGTCAATCCACCTTGACTTCCTCCTGTTGTAAGAAACCAACCTGTCCAAAGCCACATCAAAAATGAAATAAAGGGAAAAGTGCAGCCCAGTTGGTGGATCATGCTGATTAGCTGACATTCTTAGGGCAATTCAGTTTAAATTTGTAGACTGAGAAACTACAGCAAATGAAAGCATTTTTACCTTCGTCTGACACTATACAGACTACTTTGTTCCCATTATAAAACATTTAGTCTTTGTTAAAGAAAAAAAAACTTATGTTTTAAAGGATTATAATATATAAATAGGAATGCCTTCCTTCCAGAGCTGAAGCACTACAATCAAAAGAAAGATAGTCACCGTAGGTACCAATTTCTGGGGAACTACGTATTTTGAGAGGGGTATCAGCAGTGTGATAAGGGGGAGGGCAATGGCTTTCCTGAAGGTAACTGTACATTTTGGTACTTAACATGAACTACTGACTGCTACTCTGGGGAATGGCCTGATTCAGATCTGGAGGATCTTAGAGTCTGAAAGGGATTTGACAACCGTACCTAGCTTGCAGTCAGCAGTAAACTTAATTGGTAACAGTACTTTGACAACTGCTTTCACTTCTGAAAAGGAGATTCCAAAGATTAGGGAACCCCACTGGTGACACTTTTCTGTCTATAAGAGGTGCACCCTAACTTATAAGTTTGGGTTCTGTTAAACATCTAGGCATCCAACAGAATACATGCAGTTTATAATGGGATAGTTTATCCCTGGCACATAGGATGTTGTTAAAGTCTTTAGTGAGGTCAAGGGGAAGCTGTAGGGACTTGTCAGGCCTTCATCCAGGGATTCAGTAACCCTTTCAAAGAAATCAGCTAAGTTTCATAGGCACGACATACCTTTTACAAATCCAAATTGGCTTTGGTCCAGGGACTAGAGGACACCTGTGTCATTGTTTGCAAGCTTTCCAGTTACACTCTCCATAAGTGTATAGAAGATACCTGTGAAGCCAATAGATTCACACGTTTTGAGGCCTGTTGTGGAATCTCCTTTGTGTAAAGGTTTCACTATGACCATTCTCCAAGCTTCAGGGATAAAATCTGTACACACATTTAAAGCAAAAATGTTTAAGAGGTAAAGTGATGCTCAGCACCTACTAGCAGACAGATGGCAATATTAATAGGTCATACAGAGCTAGAAGATTTGGTTTTGGATAATGTGGTTATAACTTGGTCCAAAATGATTCTGAGTGGGATGGGATGGCTGATATGGCAGAACAAATGGTTGACAGAGGGGAGGTTGAAAAAAGTCTCTGATAAGATGAAAGTGCTAAACTTATTAATAATTATAAAACTTGTGCTCATTTACACTGTGTACTTACTGTTCTCATCCTTCATTCAGTGGGCTTGGGTGTGTTTTATGAGGTATCATTTTGTTTACCATATTCAGCACTTCAAATACAGTTGATTTAGATTTTCTTTATGATTTTCTAGTCATTGCTTTTTGGCAGCCAATAGAATTAAACTTAAGGCCTTACTATGTCTAGGTAAGTCAGATCCTGAGTCCTAGCTCAAAATAATTATTTCCTTACAGCTTTGCTCCTCCAATATTTTTGACAGAGTACTCTGTAGGGAATGTTTTAAATCTCGTTACACTCCTAAAAAACACGTTTATAGTTATCTCCTTCTTCTCTGTCACACTTCCAACATTTATCTACCCGAGAAAAAATTCTTTGAAGCTTACTTGTGGTATAAAAATACTTTTGCAAACACTTAAAGTAAAACATCCGAAACTTCCTAGGCTTTGTTGCATACTTGGGAGCCATACATATGCCTCCCATAGTCTCCTTTTGAATTGTTTTTCCAGTCTCTCTTCACAATCTTTTCTAACCTCCTCTGAAAGATTCTTACAGATATCATGCAATATTTTATATGCCCTGCTAATTATCTGACCACAAATCAGTCTCTCTAGAAGTAACTATAACACAAGACCCCCCCCCCCTTAGCAAAAAGTAGACTAGAAAACATCTGCAAGGCCAATTACAACCTCTTACATTACAGCATAAATAGCTTCATAGTCCCTCCCCCTACTGATGGAACAGACAGTTATACTGAGTTATACACCAATGCTTTATGCAAGCACCTGTACAATTGTATTGGCTCTGCCATACCTGATAGAACCAAAGCAAGATCTTCAAGGAAAAACAAACTTGACTGGTAGACAACTACCATTAGTAGGCTATACAATAGGAGAAAGAAATTGCTGTCTAAGAGTAGGAAGGAACAGTCTCAAAACTGGAAACACTCCCTCCTCATCTTAAACAAGCATTTAAGACTCCTAGTGAAATCCTCCAAATCTATATATGAATCCAAATGAGCTTCTCTAACTAAGAATAACCACAAGGCCTTCTTTAGTTACATCCATAACCTCAAAGGTAATGCCCAGATTTGCACTGAACTCATAACTAATGGTATTACATATATAGAACCTGTGAATATAGCAAACCTGCTGGCTTACAGACTCTGTGAAAACTTCACTCACCTCTCCCCGCCACATATACCCCAAAGCATCCCTTACATCTGTCTCCCACCTAGTATCTCTGAGGAGCAGGTCCTAAATGCCCTCTCAAAGGCCAAAAACATAGCCATTATGGGACCAGACAACATCCCAGGCTGTGTTCTATATGGGTTAAAAGAGGAATTAGCATCACCACTGGGCACGCTTTTCAATCACAGCCTATGCAATGACTACATCGCAGCAGAATGGAAAACAGGTACCGTTATCCCCTTGCTCAAAGGGAGTGCATCCACAGACCCTGGGAACTAGAGACTTATTAGCCTGACCAATCTTATCTGCAAGGCCATAAAACAAATCATCATAGATCTTATTAACAAAGATATAGGAAATCTCCAAACGCTTGACCCCACCCAGTCTGGCTTTGTCAAGAGAAGCTCATGCATGTTAAAACTTTGTGGACTTCAACACCGTTACCAAAGCCCTACATGAGGGCAAATCTGTGCATATGGCCTACGTAGACTTAGCTAAGGCCTTTGACAAAATCCTCCACTCAGGCATCATTGATAAACTCACCCAGCTGGGTATCAGCCCCATACTGTCAGGTGGGTTGCAAATTGGCTCACTGATGGAACTCAAACGGTAAAAATAAGGGACTCCACATCCTCCAGCTGACCCGTAACCAGTGGTGTTCTACAGGGATCGGTTCTGGGACCCCTATTGCTCAGAATCTACTTCTTTGAAGTACAGGCTAAAAGTAAAGGACTGCGGCTGACAAAGTTTGCTGATGACTGCAAACTGGCAGCGATCACTGAAACTCCAAGCGATGTCAACATCCTGCAAGAAGGTCTTACGCAGACTAATGACTGGTGCCAAAGTCATGATCTTAAACGTAATGCAAAAAAATGCATTATCATCCCCTTCAACAAGAGTGATGTTCCTGCTAACTACCACTTCAATAGCAATACCCTAAGCACATATTTGTAATGAGAGATCTGGGCACATAGATCGACAGCAACTTTAACTTTGATCTCCATGTCTCCACAGGGGCAAGAAGGGTATTTTATATTGCTCAACTCATAAAAGTAAGGGCACTGCCTCCAGAAAAAGAGAGGTTATAGCACCCCTGTACTCTTCCCTCTCCAGGCCAGTAATAGAGTACAATGCTCCCTTTGGTATGCTCCTTTCCAAACACCTGCAGCAAATGGAGAGACCACAAAGCTTCTTTACAAAGAAAATTCAGTGTCTTCAAGATCTGCCTTATGCAGACAGACTGAAATCATTGTCAGTTTACTCTGTGTCATACAGACAGGTCAGAGGCGACCTGTGCCTTGTATATAGAGCAACCTCTGACCCAGCTTTAATGGAAATGCTGCACATTCTCAAGTCAAATGGCACACAGGTTACTCTCTCAAAGGACCACAATCTGATAAGTGACCTCAACAGAACTTGCTGGAGACAGATTTGTCTCACAGAGGTTGCCCCATTTTTGGAATAAGCTTCCTGTTCATGTTAAACAAAGCCCCTCAATGGCCCTATTTAAGCATAACTTCGATGACTGGATGGGTAACTGGACATTCACCCTGGGGGTTCCACATAGGGGGCAGTAGGTGCTGATTTTAGTGTCTGCTTGAACCAGACACCCTTGGGAACATGGGCTGAACTTGGCTAGGCTTGTTTAGGGCCCTGGGACTGTTAGTTTAGTAACCTCCTATGATCCTATAAGAATCAATCAGAGGAGACTAAGAAAACTCTGGAACAAACCAACCCATCCAAAAGCAAGGTAAAGCAGCTCCACGGCAACAGCGTGTCTCAAATCAAAATTTTTATTAAATGCAAAAGTTAAAAAATTGTGATATAAGCACTTTCGTCTGCCTCTGCAGACTTCATCAGATACAAATGGATAAAATCAAACAAGTAAATTTAAATAAGTAACACCCATCAATGTATTGGTACACACCCACCCTCTTCTAACAGCATTTAAAGTTTTCCAATACCTTTTTTCTTTTAATCTGCACACCAGATAAATGCAAAGTATAAGATTATTAAAATACTTGTATTAAAGACACCTTTTTAGCATGCTACTTCAATAAAACTTTCCTACTTGAATTAATAATTTATAAAAATCAAAATATAAAAATCATCTTAATATTTTTACCCCTCTTATACACAATATTAGGGACTGGGTCCAATTTTACCCCAAGTATGATATTGTCTCTAAGTAATTGCCAGTTTTTATTTAGGATTCTTCTAAGTGAACATGCAGCCCTCAAGATATGTTGTAATAAAACTATTCCTGTAATCAACCACCTTCCCTCCTTCGAGGGTATTTAAATCATGCATTTTTATTTCATCCTTAACTAATTCTGTAGAGGATAATAGCCTTATTTCTTGAATATTAATATTATTCTCATTCATATTCATACATAACAGTGCTTTAATACATTTCTGGCTTTTGGAAGCAGTGAATAATAATACATTTAAATTTATAAGCATAAACAGACTGATAAGGAATGAAAGGGGTGGACCATGGTCACTACTACTGGAAAAGAGAGAACTGATCTGGCAATTACGTCTACAAGCAGGATCCTGGCCAGGGTTAAATGAAACTATATCCATTGGGTGCATCCTAAAGCTAAAGGCACTGGAAAGGTGATGGTGGTAAATATATATATATATTTATGGGTCTACTTCATTTGGTCGAAAGACCATTTGACCTAAACCCATTTGATCAAAAAATCAGTATTCAAGGCATAAAACTGGGATTTGTCCCCCTCCCCAATGTCGTGCGACCCTGGAGTTGATATATATAGTTAGGGGGTGTGGGAGTGAAGCCCCCCACCTAGTTTCCTTTAAAAGACGAAAATAACACAAAAAGTACAGATTGTAAACAAAAATAGGTGGGGGGGCTTCATCCCCCACACCCCCCTAACTATATATACCAACTCCAAGGTCACACGACATTGGGGAGTGGGACAAATCCCTGTTATTTGCCTTGAATACTGGTTTTCACTCAAATGAAATTTCGATCAAATGGGTTTCGGTCAAATGGTCTTTCAATCAAATGAAGTAGACCTATATATATATATATATATATATATATATATATATATATATATATATATATTGAAATTTACTTTATGGTATGATTTTTTTTATCTGAGGCTATGTTTTATAAAATATGTATAAACAATGATATTATTTATAATTAAATGTATCAATTTATGGGTTAATAGGTTGTTGCCAGGTTTGGTGCCCTTGTAGACTATGTTGGCTTGACTGGTTGGCTTGGTGGGAGTCAAACCCTATACCTTTTGCTTTTGAAGTGGACACCTTAACTATTATGCTATTATTCCTTCCATTGGGTTTAATGTTCATTTTTTGTAACTTTAAAAGTTAAATATATATTGATTGTGAATACTTGCATCTTATATTTTTATATTTTGATTTTTATAAAATATTAATGCAAGTAAGAAAGTTTTACTGAAGTAACATGGTAAAAAGGTGTCTTTAATACAGGTATTTTAATAATTTTTAAAGGAAAAAAGTGTTGGGATACTTTAAATATTGCTAGAAAGGGTGGGTGCATACCAATACTTTGATGGGTGTTATTTATTTAAATTCACTTGTTTGATTTTATCCATTTATATCTGATGAAGTCTGCAGAGGCAGACAAAAGCACCTATATATCACAATTGTTTAACATCTGCATTTAATAAAAATTTGGATTTGAGACAAGCTGTTGCCATGGAGCTGCTTTACCTTGCTTTTGGATCAATCAGCGGAGGTTAGAAAGGATTGGGAAGAGAGACTGGATAAACAATTCACAAAAGAAACAAAGGAGGGATATATGTATGTCTCCCAAATATGCAGCAAAGTCTAGAAAATTTAGGCTCTTTGCTTGGAAGTGCTTACATAGTTTTTTGTTTTTTTTTTACCCCAAGTAGACTCCAACGATTTTTTCCTCAGGTAGACAGCAAATGCTAGAGGTGTGATGGAGAAGAAAGAAGTCATAGGGAACATATTTTCTGGTAGTGTAATGAGTTGGCAGACTTTAAGGATTCCCTGCAGACTGCTCTGTCAGATATGGGTGAGCAAATTGCTGTAACCGAGGAAATTATTTTTTGAGCTATGATACAGAATCAGAATTGCCTAGACAAAGTAAGGCCTTGCTGAGTCTAATTATGGTGGCTGCCAAAAAAGCAACTACTGAAAAATGGAAACCAAAGTCTAAACCAACTGTACTAGAAGTACTGAATATAGTAACAGAGATAAAACAACTGGAATTAGGATCTTTAGAAAAGGGTAAGAGCAAATTACATAGACAAAAATGGGAACCGTGGGAACAATATATGCAGAGGAGGAACAAGGTTTAAAAGCAGGCAGGATTTGAATGAGCCATGTAATATCTGACTGCCACTGATAAGATATATTAAAAGTTACGTATAATGTTTGCAACTAAAATTATGTCAATAAGTTTTGTGATGTATAATATTTGCAACTAAAATTACGTCAATATGTTTTTGTGATGTATAATGTTTGCAATTAAAATTATGTCAGAATGGTTTGTTTTTATTTATAGAAATGTATGATTACCTATGTCATATGCGATAATTTAATAAAGATGTTTCTTATTTAAAAAGATGCTTTACTTTCATTAATGTTTTTTGTTCCCTTTAGTGTCCCTCCAAACATTAATGACATAAAGGGGTATATGGTTTACAGTCCATCCACAAGCTTAAAGTCAACATAAATCAAGACATTCTTGGCCACTTTTCTTTCAAAGTCATATTTCACAAATACGATTGATGCTTTACAGTCCCCCACTTATTCATCACTGTCAGTTTTGCAGGTCTTCTTCTTGATCATAGCCATCTCCCAAAACCAGACAAGTCCAAGGTACTTGTGATTCTTTTAGTCAACTCCTTTGCTTTTTTTTTTTTTGTCTCTCAACCATTTTCCTTTAGACAGCTGAAAATTCACTGGAAAAGTCTTTCTCTCTATGAGCTTTATTGTCAGAAGAATGAGAAGCAGAGTCTCCTGTGTGATGGCTCACTTTTTGTTGGACAACTTTTTTATTTCCTCCTTAGCCTGTTCTGCATCTAAAAATGTATTTTATCCTCCAGGAATAAAATATTCTGAAGACAGGTGGATACAGCAGCTTGAATCTTTCATCTCAGTCTCAACACACCCCGATTGCCAGGACATTTTTTTTTTCACTTTCGCTTGGTGAACAGTGAATAATCATTTTCCTTTTTGCTACAGTTTTGTCAGGATCAACCTTTTCTACTGGTATGATTGTTTATTTACTAATATAGGCCTTAGATGCTTTCTTGTATCCAGATTTGGAGCATAAATTTGATATTTCCTCTCAGTTAACATATCCTGTTGTGGAACACCAGTCCAGTTGCTTGTTTGTGCTTTCATAAAATTGATAGAGTTCGTTACTTCCAGTTTCTATGGTGCATCAGAAAACCTCAGGTTTTCTCTACACCCTCTTCTTGAAAAGCCTCATAGTCAGCCAGCTGTTTTTCTTCATTTCAACCCTTCTTTTATTTCTTCCATTCTTTTTGATATTTAGTTGATATATTCATTCAGTGTTTCATTTACTTAAATGACCACTGAGCACATTTTATTTGCAGGATTCTTCTCAGGCAGTGTTTTCTTTTCATCTTTTCTGGTTGATTTTCCTTGAGGTTCTCCAAATTAATTCGTTGCTGGCATCCAGGCAGTGTATTTACCAGCCAGTAACTGACTTTTACCCAAAGTGACAGTTTCACTAGTTCTTTTTTCCCAGTTTCTGTTTTCACGCTGGGAGAGCTGAAATGAAGCAGCTGATAAGTTTGCAGCCATCCTGGAAGTCCATGTTAGGAATAACTTTGGGATCAGAGTGGGGGACTCCATTAAAAGTAAATATGATCCAGTAATAGGTACACATCTAAATTACTTAATGCAAATTAAGAAGGCCTTATGGTTAAATGTAGAGATGTTGGATCTCTGTTCATATTTGGTTTTGCACTCCTTGATGGCATGTTTGAAGGTTTTACTTATTATTCTTAAATATAACAGTGCCTGCAAAAATATCCCAAACATCCAAGCCAAAGGGTAAGAAGGTTTTATGTTCATTTGGCCTGTATAGCTAAACAAACCATTTATGCTGTACTGATGTCATTTAAAAGGCCAAAGCATGCATGTCTCCAGCTAGTGGGGTTTCCTTTACAGGCTTGGATGTACCTATAAAGACTTCAAAGTAAAAAGTAAAAAATCTTGGGCATTCAGATGCCATGTAAATGAAACAGTGGTATGTCCTTAAGGGGTCATTACTACAGGAAGCCCAAAGTATTACAGGACTTTACCCTGGCTGAGTCTTACTTGCAGAGTATATATACATGAACTGTGCAATTTAAAGATTAAAGACTACACACTTTAAACTGATGGCAACATAAAATACCAAATATAATAAAAGTTAATGCAAGCATTGACACCCTAGTATCAAGTCTTCTAGCCGTACTGACAATTCCAGTGACTTGTACAACTATAAATAACTTAATTATTCAACCAGTAAGAAAACAGACTAACATTTAAACAATCACTGATGGGTTATGATTAAAAGAACCATTATTCAAGGCAATCCCTTCCATCAAAGTAGCAGGTATTTGGGAATCAACTCATTGTTCATATTCTGGGTGGCCAGGATCACAGACTAAATAGCAAACCATACCTCTGCCTTTCTCAATAGTTCAGGGCCATCTAGATAAAATTCAGAATGGGAAAGTCCATAAAGGTCTAAAAAATATAGAAGTTTGGGCACAACTTTGTGCCTGTTCCATAAAAGTAAAGCAGATGGGTTTTGCAGGTAACACATTCCTGACCACATCTCTCAACTCACCAGAACTTTGCAAAATGTCCAGAGTTTTGCATCATATTTTGGTCTGTTTCCCCTAAAATGTTTTTCTAGCAAATCACTGAGGAAATAAATAATCAGGGTAACCTCTCTGGCATTGTTAGCTTTATTTTTATTTATTTATTTTTTTTTGCAGGTTTAAATCATGCTGATTATTTACCTGTCAGTTAAAAAAAGGCAACATAGAGTTATTTTTCTGCTTGCCCTTAAGACAAATCCTGCAGGACATCATCTGCACTTCCTTCCTGTTGTACCTGCATCTAGTGAAATTTAGTTGCTGAATTTTCTCAGATCTGTAATATCATTTTCAATGGGCATGCCTGTCCTGTTAGTAAATTAATCTTAAGAATTAAAGGTCAGTGCTCAGAAGGGGACAAAGACAGAGCCATACTCTTTGACTTAAATATTTTTAACTCTGCAAAAAATATAAAAGATCCACACTAGAAGTATGTGATGTCAGTAACATATAATAATTGTGCATTTATAGAATCCATAAAAATACTAATATTCTATTTTCATGAATTCTATAAAGTTCTTGCTTAATTTGTTGTAATTACTTACAGACTTGTACTAAAGTGTGCTAAACAGATTTTAATAAAAACAAAGTACCATTTAATATATCTATTAATTTCTAGTACACGTATGTGTATAAAGGCACATTGGTAGATACTAAGCAGTTAGGCAATTGGTCATCAGACCATGAACAGCCTAGCAAGAACACCCACTACCAAGAGTTACTGCTTCAAGGAGGGTAATACAAGATAGTCCCAATGAGAACCTGTGAGTGCCCCTTTAATTAGCTAGTCTTGAAAGTAGTTAGGTGGTTACCTTGATTAATATGCAGAAGTAATGCAGTCCATAACTGGTGAATACACTGGGGATAAGAACTGTTGTATTAATATGTCTTATTAATTTGATGACAGAAATGAAGTCCTTTGTACATTTTCTTGAGGATGAACATATAGTAGGTCTAAGTGGTTGGGGGTCTTTTATGGCTTGAAAATCCAAACAACTCACTGAGAAAAAGTCTCTATGAAACATAATACAGAAAGGACGGGAGTCAGTCTGGAAGATCGAGAGACTTGAAGCCTGTGACTTTTTTAGCTAGGAATCTATGAGGTCTCTCAAGATAAGTGACACTTTTTGATACATACATAAAAAAGGGAGTATTATATTCAATAAGGGGTCAAAGGGCAAGTCCAACAGACAGAAGCAAGACTTCTCTGGTTCTTTACAAGATATCCTTGGTTGTTAGTAGCATCAAAAAAAGGATTTTCTAACTACAGTGGAGAGAGTAACCACAAATTACACAAAAGCTTCAGAGCTAAGAAAACACTTCATTAAAATAATTTACCACTTTCATCTCTCATATAAAGACTTCTTCACTATTTGACTGGCAAATAAAATCCACTCTTTAAATAATCATTTATAAGTCACACAACAACCCATTTCCCTATAACATTCAATAGTTTTAAAGTGATAGTAGGAAAGCTCAATAACAAAGCATGAAAATGCATGGAAGCAAGGTCATAGTTTTACATTAATTTTATATATATATATATATATATATATATATATATATATATATATATATATATATATATATACACACACACACACACACACACACACACACACACACACACATTTGTTTTATTTGTCCTTTGGTAACCGGGAATGCCCAACTGAACCAATGGCTCGTTTTCAGCAGAGGCCCGGGGAGAAAAGCTCTACAACAAAATCAAAAACATTTAAACAGTAGTTGATGAGTAACTACACACAAGGGGAAAAAAGTCCTACAACAAATTAAACATTTTACAATGAGGTGGGGAGAACTGCTCCACAAATGCACACAAAAAAATTTACAGTAGCTGATAAGTAATTATATACAAGGGAAGAAAAGCCCCACAACAAATAAAACACTTTACAATAGATTGGGGTATACCTTTTATACAAGGGGATAACAGCCCCCCACTAAAGATTGAAATACATTTACAGAATATTGCTAAGAGAAATTGTGATCAAGGATGCAATATGTACACTAAGTAGCTTGACATTTTGCAGACATGGATAATTTATGTTAAGTCTTCTTCTTCTTCCAGCTTTTCCCCGTTAGGGGTCGCCACAGCGGGTCACCTGTCCGCTCATGATTGGCAGTGGAGTTTTTACGGTGTTGAGTTGCCAGCCCGGTGCCCAACCTTCCACAGAAGGCACACACATGCACACACGCACACCTAGGGCCAATTTACAGTGTCCAATCCACCTACAGCATGTCTTTGGGATGTCGGAGGGAACCCACGTGACCACAAGGAGGACATGCAGACTCCGCATTGAAGGCACCCCAGCTGAGGATCGAACCGGAGAACCTCTTGCTGTGAGGCGACAACGCTAACCGCTGCACCACCGCGGTCGCCCCAATTTATGTTAAGTAAAGTAAATATGTTAAATAAAGTAATATACAGTTATTAAAAATATTGACTATATGTCTAATAATATATGAAAATAAGAAGTTATGTACCTACCATAACGTTCTTTGTTAGTTGTCTTCTTCTCGCCTTCTTTCTTGCTGGTTGGGTTCGGAGCTGATCCTCGGCTCCGACTCGGCTATCTACTAAAGCTCGAGAGCTATTTACTGGCTCAAGGCCTCCCCATATCCCACAATCCTTGGTGCTAGATACCCAGATCTCATTTGGCAGAGCTAACACCATAGAAAAATTTCAAGGACACCTGTCCAAACTACAAGGTTTACCTACAGTACTAAAACACAGGAGGACGTAAACCAGATAAGACTCAGCCAGAGGAAGAAGGCCTCAAAAAGGGATTCTTCTTGGTCTGTCCAGGCTAGGGGGATGGAGGGTGGGACGCAAGAAAGAAGGTGAGAAGAAGACAACTAACATGGAACGTTATGGTAGGTACATAACTTCTTAATGTTAAGTTGTCTATCTCGCCTTCATTCTTGCTGGTTGGCACAATGTCCCTAGTACCTTAGTCCTGGGTGGCTCATCAGAACAGACTCTTGAGCACAGTGGAACCAAAATCAGCTCTACTCCTAGAGGCCATATCCAACTCATAATGTGAAATGAAAGTATGAGGAGTGGCCCATGTGGCTGCAGCACAAATAGATTCCATTGGTAGTCTTGCTTGAAAAGCTACCAAAGTAGCTAACGCTCTGGTGGAATGACCTTTAGGTTTAGCAGGGAGTTCTTTATGTCTCAGCTGATAAATCAAAGTAATAATAGAGGACAACCACCTGGATAAGGTTACTTTAGAAACTGGCAGGCCCTGCTTGCCCTCAGCATAGGACAGGAAGAGTTGGTCTGATTTTCTTGTTTGTTTAGTCCTATCCAAATAAAAACGTAATTGCCTATGAACGTCCAATTGGTGTAACTTTTGTTCAGCTTTGTTCGAATAGTTAGGAAAAAAGACAGGCAGATCGATAGCCTAATTCAGGTTTGTTTTGGAAGGTATCTTGGGCAGAAATGAAGGATTAGTCCTGAGTGAAACTCTATCCTTACGAAACACAAGGTAAGGAGGACGAATACAGAGGTGTTGAAGTTCCTAAACTCTCCTAGCTGAGGTGATGGCTACTAAAAAGAGAGTCTTCCAGGAGAGCAATTTTAAGGAACAGGAAGCCGCAGGTTCAAAAGGGGGGAGAATCAAGGAAGCTAATATCAAATATCAAGTTCAAGTCCCACGGAGGCAGGGGATCTCTGACCGGGGGCCTAAGCAAAATAGCTCCTTTAAGAAAGGCATTGCAAAGTTTGTGGGACATGATGCTGGTTTCTGACAGGCCAGCGTGGAAATTTGCGATAGCAGCTAATTGGACCCTAATGGTGGCAGACGAGGAACCAGCTTGAAAGAGTTCTGCTAAAAAATCTAGAACGTGATGGACAGGGGCTGTAAAGGGGTCTATATTCCTAGCCTCTGCCTAGAAAGAGAAATGTTTCCACTTACTAGCATAAGTCTTCCTGGTGGTAGATTTGTGTGAAGAAAGGATGATTTCACGCACCGGCTGGGAAATATGTGGAAGCCTGGCTAAGGTTGGAAGTGGAGCAACCAAGCTGTGAGGTTGAGAGACTTAAGGGATTGTTGTAGCCCGCCCGACTGATGGACCAAGAGGTCTGGCACTGGGTCCAGATTCCAAGGCTGCTCCAGCAGGTGACTATGCAGGAATGGGAACCAAATTTGTCGAGGCCAGTAAGGGGCAATGAGGATAATCCTGGATCCCAATGCGGTCGCCTTCTGAATTAGTTTGGGAATTAGGGGAAAAGGTGGGAATGCATACAGAAGACCCAAGGGGCCAATCTGGGGGAGTGGCCGGGGAGGGGAAAGAGAGTGAAGAAATCGTCGCACTTGCTGTTGAGAGGAGTTGCGAAAAGGTTGCAGCAAGGCTGACCCCATCTGCAGAAAATTTTGTCCGCTACTGACTGACTGAGAGACTACTCATGAGGCATGAGAATAGCTCTGCTTAGCCTGTCCGCTATGACGTTGGACTTCCCGGGGATGTGCGTTGCTATCAGAAACCGTTGAGAGGAGATTGCCCACTGCCAGAGTCTGAGTGCTTTTCGACATAAGGGATATGACTTGGTTCCGCCCTGCTTGTTGATGTACCACACTACAGACATATTGTCTGTTTGAATTGCAATAGTCCTGGTGGGTAGAGAGTCCTGAAGAGCTTACAACGCAAAACGCACCGCTCTCATCTCCAAGACGTTTATGTGCAGGTGGTACTCTAGAGGTTGCCAAGTGTCCTGGACAGTCCTGTCCTGAAAGTGCCCCCCGACCCGATCAGGGAGGCACCCGTGGTCACCGTGGCAACAGGAGAAGGAAGAACAAATGGTCTGCCCTGGAGTACTAGAGGGGAGACCATCCATCAAGCCAGGTGGTCTTTGCATGATTGAGTGATTATTATCTTGTGAGACATCGGAAGTTGTTGAAAGGACCATTGGGTAAAAAGCATCCACTGAAGAATCCGCATGTGAAAACGAGCCAGGGGAACTAGTATGATTGCTGCTGCCATGAGACCCAACGTTTTTAGTACAAATCTGGCCTGAATCCTCTTGCACTGTAGTAAGACCTGCACATGTCGGTGAATGTCTGACACTCTGTCTAGAGGAAGTTTTGCGAACAGATCTTTTGTATTTAATCTTGCACCTATAAAGGTTATAGACTGACAAGGCGACAATGCAGACTTTTCAAAATTTATTGAGATACCTAGCACAGAACAAGGTTGGATGGTATAATCCATGGCTCGCTGTAGCTGATGCCTGGTGGAAGCAGTAAGGAGCCAGTCATCTAGATATGGAAACACCTGGAATCCTCGCCGTCTCAGGTGAGCCGTAACCACTGCCATGCACTTGGTGAACACCCTGAGGGCTGTGGTGAGACCAAAGGGCAGGGCTCTGAATTGTTAGTGACTGACTCCCAGCCAGAAGCGGAGAAACCTTCTGGAGTGCCTGTCCATTTTGATATGGTAGTACGCATCCTGAAGGTCTATGGAGCACATCCAGTTGTCCTGACCCAAAAAGGGTAGAATGGACTGAAGCGTGACCATCCAAAACTTCGTTCTTTGAACAGATTTGTTTAACCTGCTGAGATCCAAAATGGGTCTCCAGTCCCCTGTCTTTTTTGGTACCAAAAAGAACTTGGAGTAAATTCCGGATCCTTGCTGGTCTGCTGGGACTGGCTGGATGGCCCTTTTTTCTAGCAGTTTTGAAATTTCTAGCACTGCTCGTTCCCTTAGACTGGGTGGAACATCTGGAAGGGACTTGGTTGTTTGTACAGGGGTGTGGACAAAGGGGATTTTGTAACCCTCGGATATGATGGACTGTACCCATTTGTCTTGTGTGAGGAGATGCCAGGCTTCTGGGTACAGTGACAATCTTCCCCCGACTGCCTCCGAAGGTGGACAGTTGGGCAGCCCCTCAGGGGTGCTGAAAGGGTTTGTCAGAGAAAGATTCTCTGCTACCCTGATTTTGTGGACCCCCTCTGCCCCTCGGGCGGCATCTATTATTGTTCCCTCCCCTGCCCCTAGAGGGAAACTCGCCACGTGTGTCAGGCACGACTCCCTGGGGACCATAGAATCAACGGGGACACCTTTTGTCAAAAATTGTTTGTTGGGTGGGGCTGTAATGAACTTAGTGGGCCTGCGGGGAGTTGGTTCCACTGTGTCCGGGGCTGACCACGCCCTTCGAGCCCTTCGAGCCACTATTTCCATGAGAGGTTCGAAGGGTGGAGACACCCAGGAGGTGGAAGGGCAAGAACCAAATGCGTCCAGGTATACAGACTCATCCTCGGAAGGGTTAAGGGCAGTCCAGTTCCCCCTCTGCTTAAGGATCTCTAGGATGTCTGAAAAGGAGACATCCTCAGAGGGGGATCTTGGGGACCCTTCCAAATCCTCCAAGTCGGTATCAGATGTGACTGACTTGGGGGAGTCGACATGTTTTCTCTTACATTTTCTCTCCCGAGGGAGCTCCTCTGAATGATCAGTGGAGGCCTCGGAAGAGAAAGATACGCCCAATGGGGTGACCTGGAGTGTCTGTTCTCCACGCTTGGGGTCAGGAGGGTGGACAGAGACCGATGCAGGCACCATGGGGGGAGGAGCCGAAGGGGCCGATCGAGGAGCCGACTCAAGAGCTAGCACGCTCCTCATGACCTCGAAAGTGCCCCTATCAGGCAGAGCAGAGGGTTCCTGGTCCTAAGAGACGTGAACCCTTCCTGGCACCAAGAGGGACAGCTCCGAGGCCGATGTCGGGGCCAAGCTCACCTGCGCCGAAGCCCCGAGAGGGAGAACGGGGTCAGACAAGGGTCCAATGCCACTCGCCCCCTCGGAGCCGACGAGTGAGTCCCAGCGCCCAGATCCCTCCAAGGAAAGAACCAATGAAGAGATCAGAGCCGACAAAGGAGCTGAAAGGTGTGGTATCAGCTCCGCCGTTTCCAAGATTCGAGCCCCAACCAGCTCCGGCTCTGAACACAAAGGGGGAGTCAGAGGAGGAACTGCGGAAGACACTGGGAGAGCCACAGTCTGTTGAGAAGGGCTGGTTAACATTTTGGCCAGGGCCTGCGATTTAAGGAGTCTACTGACCACCCTCTCAAGTCATGATCAGATAACCTGGAGGACTGAGAGGAGTGGAACCTATGGCTTCATTCAGACTGAAGCAACGGTGACTTCGGAGCTGAATGAACCGATTCTAGGGAAGGGGACCTAGAACGTTTTCGACCAAACAACGGTTCCGACACTAAAGTCGGAGCCGATTGAGGTCTAGAGATGTCGGCTCCAGCCAGAACCAAAGAGGAGGAGGTAGATGCTCTGCCCGGCGACGGCTCTGAACTGGGAGCCGATGGCTTGGCGGGCTTTTAGGATTTCCCCGACTGAGGCTTCGCTGGGGATCCCTCTGGCTTAAGTAAGCCTCTCAAAATAAGCTTGTTCCTACGCTCCTGCAGGACTCTTGGGCTGAAGGCGTGACAGACCGAGCAGGAGTCCTGCAGGTGTAGGGAACCCAAGCAATACACACAAGAAGTGTGACCGTCTGTCAGACACATCTTCTGACAGCACGAGTCACACTTCTTGAAGCCTGAGACTTTAGTATCCTTGGACATACTGGCCAGGGGATACTAAAGAGAGAAACATTAAACTAGTGCTTAAAAAGGCACACAGAAATACACACACACCCGCACTAGTTAAGCTAACAATAATAACTACAAAAAAAAAAAACTATCACACCACACTTAACAACGACGATCCTTAATAATATATATATAAAAAGTACAAGGCTAAACACTACTCCTATAGGTACAAAAAGGGTGGGGTTAGCCACTAACAGAGAAGAAACAAAGGGGGGGGAAGGGTAGAAACTCTCTAACAGAAAACGAGTTTCCTTAGTGGGATACACTATGGGATACACAGTCTAACTATACTACAAAGGTAAAACTAACTATATCTAAGAAAAATACAAGGTAAATATTTGCTAATAATAGAAAAAAAGGATTAATACGACCTGAGCCAGTAAAAACGCAACCTCGTAGCTGAAGCAGCAAACATGATCTGGGTATCTAGCGCCAAGCATTGTGGGATATGGGGAGGCCTCGATCCAGTAAATAGCTCTCGAGCTTTAGTAGATAGCAGAGTCGGAGCAGAGGATCGGCTCCGAACCCAACCAGCAAGAATGAAGGCGAGATAGACAATTTAACATTGAGAAAAAAAAGGGTATTCTTATGCCAAACAGAGTAATAGAATGAAAAGCAGAGGACTAAATTGCAGGAAGGAAAACTAAGGAAATGGAGAGAGAGCTAATAGATGAGAATGTTATGGAAGGACATGAAAGGAAATAAATAGTAACTGTTGGCTGAAGAAGTACAGCAGCATACATTAGTAGCTGGTATCATTAAAGGAGAACCTCACCCCCAGACTCAAAAAACACGTTTATTTAATTATGGTTTGGTGTTTCCTACATTTTAACACCATTTTGGGACTATTTACAGGTTTTTAAATATTTTTATACTTAATTTCTGGGTCTGGCATCTTGAAGTAATTCTGATTGTTTAGTCTTCCTCTAGGTATCCCACAATGCATTGCTTGTCTGTAACAAAATTACATCATGCAGGCCTCTTTCTTCCTAAAGCTCCTGTCACTGCATTGATTTTACATGCATACACTGCTGTCTTTCAGTCAGTTTTAAGTAACATTTCATGCTATTCAATGACTACTTAAAACACAAACAGTACAAATGCCACAGAACAGACTTTCAAAATGCTTTTTAATTCTGCTTCTTTTTAGAATAGCTAAACTGCATTCTTTTGTGAAGCCTAAATTGTACTACTATGACTCATCACCCATCCCCCTTCACACATAACCTCCCTAGATGTCAAAGTGCGAAGGGTAATTTGAGCTGTTACCTGTTGTGACTGACAGCTCACAGCAAGAGACTTGGCCCATGTATGGTTTCCTTTTTCTTGCCTTTACTTTCTGTATGAGAAGGGGAAGGACCAGGGAGTTATGACATCACAGCAGTGGTGGGTTTTTAGGATGGTAGTGGTGATGTCAGTTTGGGGATGGAAATAGCCAGAAAGCTACTTGTATTAAGTGGCCTTGATGATATCAGTGAACTGGAGACTGCAGCAAGTTTTTCAAAGGTGGGACAAAAGTTTTTTGAAAGTGAAACTACCACAGTACAGTAAAGTACTGTTCTAGTGGAGAGAAACAGTCAATTTAAACTATTTTAAATGCTATATTGTTGTTTATTTACAGCAGGGGAAAGTAAATAGGGGGAAAAGGGGGAAAAAAGACAGAGAAATTGAGCATTTAATAACAAAAGCCCATTGTTGTCCTTTAAAGTGAGAGCTTTTTTAGATGTTAAGTCATTGCAATCTGCTAAGGTATGGAGGTGTTAATGATTCATAGTGTGAAAGATGTAGCTATAATTAATAGGTATAACAAAAAGTAAATTAGACAACTGATCAGTTAAAAAGTAGTGAATGGATCGAAGCTTTTGTGGTTGCATTTTATAACACTACTAATGCTGATGCCATCATTCAATCGGGGGGGGGGCAGGCATTTAATATTAATTGCCACACTAACTCCTTGAACTCAAGCCTCGTTTCCCAACTACTAAATAACTTCTCCACGTTAAAGTTATCTAGAAGAGAAAAAAAAAACAAGCTTATTGAAATTTGTGCAAGTTCCACTGTGCATACTGAATGCATTGTGTTGCTTCCACTTTTGTATACTGTGTTGGTTCCACTTTTGTATACTGTGAAGTACTCAAAGATTCTTTCTCTTAGGGATCATTCTTTTTTTCTCTATATACAAAGCATCACAGACAGACTGTAATGTAAGCCATGGCCTTAGTGCTGCAGTTAACTTTCTTAGCTTAGTCAGCCTTTCAACTTCTTATAAAATGTTCCCATTTTTATCGAAATTAGTATAGTTGCATTTATTGCAACTGCCACATTTCATGATAGTTATGTGAAACATCATCTCATGATTTCTCTCAAACAGAGTGTTAAGATTAAGCCTACTTTTATATATAAATTTGGAGGCTATCACATGAAATGTTCAAAGTGGGTTAAGCTATTTGATTGTTAACAGCAGCATTTTTCACCAAGCTAACATTTCAGGTGCAAGTATGAATCATTACTTGCTAAAAAATGAACATCATTCACCCTCAGGGTTTTCAAATCAAACCCTGATTCAAGAGTAGATAAAAAAAACTACTGTTTCTACCTGTAAGCACATAATTTTTTGTATTGTGCAATATGACTATAGGGTATCCCTTGTCTGCAAATAATCACCTCATCCCTCTTCAGCTGTTCTGCTTTCACTACTCATGTTTTTTTGCCATATAGAAGCACTGGTTGCACCACTGTTTTGGGCTGCCACAAGAATGCTAATCAACATCCCATAAACAGCTGTGATCTTTCTCTCTATTTGATATCAAAACTGGATTTGCTGCAAAAGGAGCCAAATTAACTCAGCTAGCTGTAGATACTGAAATGCAGAGCAAATGTATAGGCCTGTTTGCAAAACAGAGCATTCTCATTACACCCCATTCTCAGTGTTTGTGTGGCAGTCTCTTTCTCTCTCAATGTATTATCCACACAGCGTAAAGTAATAAACTTTATACGCTACACTGAAGGCTGAACAGACTTGACTTGAAGTAACAGCACTACAACATAGAGAAGATTTAATAGTATACTGAAGCTGGGTCACAGACCTGACAGAGAACAGCAGAACTAAAACCAACATGAACGTCAAGTCATTTGATACACATATTTTTGCCAAAAGACAGCCAATTCACAGGACTAAACTTAGCTGTGTGAAGCAAATCTTTGTAGTAAAACAAGCCAAGCAACACCAAAACACTGAAGAAGAGTTCTGTTTAACCTGAAAGCTTTGTCTTGTTTTAATAAACACCTTTAAAGTTTTTGGCATTGCTTGGCTTGTTTTACTACAGAGATACACAGATTTTTGCACATCTATGCACATCACCTGTGTTGTTCTAATAACACTGTAGAGAACATTAAGAAAGTGGAACTGCACCACTGAAATCTGTAAAGAAAAACAGGTGAAAAGCACTGAAGACAGGTTGGGACTAGACCTCTCAATTCTATCTATTTTGGAATAACATTCTTATTTTCAGATCTGATTTAAGATGTCATTATTTTTGCAGGCATGTTCCGATATTCAGGCATGATGTATCCCTTCACACAATTTTCTTTACAGGCTAATCACATGCAATTTTTGAAGCTGTTTAGTAAACAGAAAATCACACTACATGACCAACATATTAGTAGCAACAATAATTTAATGAAACAGGATACACATCTTATAAATCCCTTTTTCTGCAAAAGCAAAAATAAATTACTTTGTGTAGTAGAACTTTGGGATACAGTTCATTAACGTTTACACTTGTGTGGTAGAATTTTGTGATACAGTTCATTAACGTTTACACTTGTGAGGCAAAATTTTGTGATACGGTTCACTACCTTTTACACATTTTACACTGTCACTTTGATAATGTACTTATACTTTTCATCATTTTTTGCCACTCTCTGTTAAACATGTTTCAGAGTATTTTTGTCTTTGTCCTGATTTTCTGTGCTAAGAGGTTGAGAGCTATGCATAGGAGGTGATATTTAACTTTTTGTATCCAATAAGGTAACGTGATCTTAGAAAATGCCTTAGCAAAACCTTTCTGACCTTAAATGGTCACTTGTCAGTCAAGAATGGCATTGCTAACTTTGCAGTAGTGTACTTTTCTCCAACAACTTAACCAAACACAGCCACTACCCTTTTAAATACAAATATTTATCAAAATATTTTTCTATGAATACAACAAAGTAATATATATGTATACTCATAATTTAGCAATGCTCAGCAGAAACTGAAAAAGTAAATCAATGCACGTTGCACACATATATTACATGCAAGTTGTTGTTGTTGTCTTTCGGCTTTTCCCGGTTAGGGGTCGCCACAGCGGAACTCCGGTCCGCTAATGATTGGCAGTAGATTTTCACGAACGCCGAGGTGCCAGCTCGACAAGTAACATCAAAAAACACGAGTTAAAAATATTAACTCATCTTTGTACAAGTCCCAAACATGTCATATAACAAGAAATATAAGAATATAATTTGGATTTAAAGCCACCACGTGATGAAACTTGTAAATAACTTTGATTGTAGTAAACCATCCAGTGAAATAAACTGGTTTCTTCATCTTCCAGATATGAAGTAGTTTTGAGCAAAGTAAGAATCATCAACTACTTTAAACCAAAGAACATCAGTTGAAAGACAAACTATATAACTTCAGCTTGGCAAGCTAAGAACTTGGTTATATTCAACTGGACGTATAAGAGAATTTAAGTACCTTTTTATGCACTTTTACTTTTAAAAAATACAGTATTTAAATTGATTTAAACTGTGTATGAAGGAGTGTTGAAGGAATTTTTAACTGGTTATTCTGCTCTTCAGTAACTTGAACTAAAAGCTAGTGTTGGCTGAATTTTGTTATTTGCTAGTAATTACAGGTGTGGGGGTAGCCACAGTCAGTGATTTCCTGTCCTTGCATATTTAAACTGGTGCATGTGAAATAATTCCTGCTTTAAAACTTCAGCTTGGCAAGCTAAGAACTTGGTTATATTCAACTGGACGTATAAGAGAATTTAAGTACCTTTTATGCACTTTTACTTTTAAAAAATACAGTATTTAAATTGATTTAAACTGTGTATGAAGGAGTGTTGAAGGAATTTTTAACTGGTTATTCTGCTCTTCAGTAACTTGAACTAAAAGCTAGTGTTGGCTGAATTTTGTTATTTGCTAGTAATTACAGGTGTGGGGGTAGCCACAGTCAGTGATTTCCTGTCCTTGCATATTTAAACTGGTGCATGTGAAATAATTCCTGCTTTAAAACTTCAGCTTGGCAAGCTAAGAACTTGGTTATATTCAACTGGACGTATAAGAGAATTTAAGTACCTTTTTATGCACTTTTACTTTTAAAAAATACAGTATTTAAATTGATTTAAACTGTGTATGAAGGAGTGTTGAAGGAATTTTTAACTGGTTATTCTGCTCTTCAGTAACTTGAACTAAAAGCTAGTGTTGGCTGAATTTTGTTATTTGCTAGTAATTACAGGTGTGGGGTAGCCACAGTCAGTGATTTCCTGTCCTTGCATATTTAAACTGGTGCATGTGAAATAATTCCTGCTTTAAAACTTCAGCTTGGCAAGCTAAGAACTTGGTTATATTCAACTGGACGTATAAGAGAATTTAAGTACCTTTTATGCACTTTTACTTTTAAAAATACAGTATTTAAATTGATTTAAACTGTGTATGAAGGAGTGTTGAAGGAATTTTTAACTGGTTATTCTGCTCTTCAGTAACTTGAACTAAAAGCTAGTGTTGGCTGAATTTTGTTATTTGCTAGTAATTACAGGTGTGGGGGTAGCCACAGTCAGTGATTTCCTGTCCTTGCATATTTAAACTGGTGCATGTGAAATAATTCCTGCTTTAAAACTTCAGCTTGGCAAGCTAAGAACTTGGTTATATTCAACTGGACGTATAAGAGAATTTAAGTACCTTTTTATGCACTTTTACTTTTAAAAAATACAGTATTTAAATTGATTTAAACTGTGTATGAAGGAGTGTTGAAGGAATTTTAACTGGTTATTCTGCTCTTCAGTAACTTGAACTAAAAGCTAGTGTTGGCTGAATTTTGTTATTTGCTAGTAATTACAGGTGTGGGGGTAGCCACAGTCAGTGATTTCCTGTCCTTGCATATTTAAACTGGTGCATGTGAAATAATTCCTGCTTTAAAACTTCAGCTTGGCAAGCTAAGAACTTGGTTATATTCAACTGGACGTATAAGAGAATTTAAGTACCTTTTTATGCACTTTTACTTTTAAAAATACAGTATTTAAATTGATTTAAACTGTGTATGAAGGAGTGTTGAAGGAATTTTTAACTGGTTATTCTGCTCTTCAGTTATTCACACCCACCGCCCTGTTTTTGTTTTGGTGTTAATCTTAGTGGCATTGAAACTGCCCGCCTCAGCCTGCCTCTGGGCCCATCTCATTTGCTCACTCAACTGAGTGCAGTGAGATCATATTCTGATTTCAGGCACTCCTACTGTGTACAAAGAGAGCATCTGGGAAATAGAAAAAAAAAAAATTAAGCTTATTTCCTGCCTTTCTTGTTAAGTGGTACAGACTATTTGTAGGCTTCTGAGCCCCCAAGCCCTTCTGTGTTTGAGGGAAGCCTTCTAGCTTGTTTTTTTTTCTTGTAACTAGCCAGTTTTCTAGTTTCAGCACTCAAATCTGTTTCTTTGATCTCAGCACTTGTTCAGGAAAAAAAAAAAAAAAAAAAAAAAAAAAAAAAAATTTCATCTGCTTTTACTGTACTTGTGTTTTTACCTACTTCTTTTTACTTTTGCATAATCTTAAAATACTCAATTGTATTTATTACTGCTTGGTGTAACTCATTCTAAGCCTTTTGGTTTAAACACTTGGGCTTCGGACCAGTTAGTTGTTTTGCACTGAGAGGTTTGTGGTCTGCACTGTTGTGGCAGAACAGGTAGCTTACATCCTTCTAGGTTGAGAACTGCTGATTGAGGGCTCAGTGTCTGTTATTCTAAAAGTGTATTAATTCTGGTTTAAGCACTTGGGCTTTCAAGCCAGTTATTTTACATTAAGAGGGTTCGTGGTCTGCACTCTTGTGGGAGGAGAGGCTGGACTCTGCCCTTCTGAGCTGGGAATTTCTGGTTAAAGGCTTATAGTGCATGCATATCTGAACTGTTTCTTACTGAAGTTGGTGCGCCTTGTTTGCTGTGGCATAGACTGGATTCGGGCCTGCTGGATCTAGCTTTGTTTGTGTAACTTGAGCACTAATCCAGACATTCTCTAAAGTATTCAATGGTATTTATTACTGCTTGGTTGTAACTTGATTAAAGTGTAGCTATCATTCAAGTCTTTTGGATTAAGCACTTGGGCTTCAGACCAGTTGTTTTACATTAGGAAGGTTTGTGGCAAGCACTGTGGTGGCAGGACAGGCAGCTTTCATCCTTCTAAGTTGGGAACTGCTGATTGAGAGCCCAGTGTCCAAGTGTATTAGTTCTGGTTTAGGCACTTGGGCTTCAGGCCAGTTATTTTACATTAAGAAGGTTCGTGGACTGCACTCTTGTGGGAGAAGAGGCTGGACTCTGCCCTTCTGAGCTGGGAATTTTCTGGTTAAAGGTTTATAGTGCCTGAATATTTGAACTGTATCTTACTGAAATTGGTTCACCTTGTTTGCTCTATCATAGACTAGATCCAGGCCTACTGAATCTAGCTTTGTTTATATACTTGTTGTTTGTTTGCTTGTTATTTCCCTGGAAGCTAATTCACCTAATCGCAACTTCTCAGCGCTTCTGTGGATCACTAGTGATATCTGCATTGCTTACTGTACTTATTTCCTTGTTTCACTTGAAAGAAAGTTACTGTTTGTCGTTTTGCATTTAGTTACTTGTATCACATTGCACTCAAGTTACCTGGCACTTGCTCACTAAAGCAATTATATAAGTCAGCACTAAAAATTAAAAGCACTACACCCTCACTCCCCACTGGCCCTTGTTTTCAATTAAGGATTTCCCAATATTATTCTAGCATGTCCAAAGGTCAGTTGTCAATCTCCTCTCGGTCCAGCTGGTGAATCTGGGAATCTTGAGGCAATGTTATAACTGCCTCATGTACACAGACAACCCTCTCCTCCTCCCACATAACACAAATACTTGAGAGATGCAGCTATTTAGCCAAACTGGAGGCTGAGCTCTCTCAACTCAGGACTGGCAAGACCAGACAGGAGGAGAAGGCAACTACACACACCACAAAACCTGCCTCACATAATGCTACCACTCCACTGAATCAAACACATAAACACACAAAGACATACTCGGAGGCTCTGAGTAAAATTTACCTAAACAGCAGAGGCCTCCAAAGCAGACACCCAAACAACTGCTACCTCAAGACACCCCAAAAGCAACACATAAACCACAAAAGCAGTGTGCAAAGCAGTCACAGCCCTTAAGGCCAAATACAACACCAAACATACTTGTCATAGGTGACTCCATAGTCAGACACACTGCCGTCCCACTCACCAGGCTGAACAAGGAGAGGGTCACAGTAAGCTGCCTATCGGGCTAGAATCCGCCACATAACACAAGCACTCGGGTCACTCCACAGCAAGTACAAATATGACACAGTCATTGTCCATGCTGGTGTGATCGACCTGAGACGTACCTCCCTGGACTGCATGAAAAGAGACATAGAGGAGCTCTCTGATTATGTAGCCCAGGCAGGTATGACCCTAACCCTGAGCAGTATCCTTCCTTCACCAAGAATGATGCCACAATATAGAGACAAGATGATCAGCTTTAACAATTGGCTTAATGTCTGGTGTCATTCAAAGGGGATCCAGTGTCTGTCTGCCTGGGATGACATGCTTGACAAGCCACGCTGCCCAAGGGACGGCTTGCACCTGTCACCCTGGGATTCGGATATTGGCTAAGGCTCTTGCCACCCCATAGTGCCTTTTTAGGCAAGGCTCAAATTCTAAACCTACCACCCTAGAAAACAAAAATGGGAAGAAATTGAGGGTAATGCTGCTCAATGCCAGAAGTCTAAATCTCAAAATGCACGCACTCGAGGCCCTTCTCAGTATGGAGAACATCGATGTCTGTGCTGTAACTGAAACCTGGTTCAAGGCTCCTGAGAGCACCCGGCACTATTAGGTTTTACCTCATATCATGCGTTCCGGCCCCAAAACCCGGACCACTCCACAAAAGGAGGGTGTATCCATATTCATAAAGGATACTCACACCTCCAGGTTGGTGGCAACGCATGAAGCTTCGGAAACCATCCAGGTGCAACTAACAATAGGCAAAACTGCTCTACAAATTGTAGCATGCTACAGGCCACCCTCTCAAACTCAGGAACCCCACACAGCCTTCCTGAAGACACTGGAGGGTATAAATGTATCTCCAAACACCATCATATTGGGTGACTTCAACTACCCGAATATAGACTGGGAACATTACTCAAGCCCTAACTTTCTAGCCCAACGGTTCCTGGAGTTCATAAATTCAAATGCCATGGAACAGCTAGTCACTGTTCCCACGAGAGGAGAAAATATACTAGATCTCATTGTCACAAACATGGGGACAAAATGCTCCACACCGGAAGTATATCCCTCATTGGTGAGATCTGATCATAAACTAATCTCACTGGAAATCCACATCCCGCCCCACCCCCCAACAAAAAAGACCATAGTGAAGAACTTCTCTAAAGCAAACTTCACACTACTCAAGACTGGTGTGGTATCCTTCAAGGCCCCTGAGTCAGAGGAAACCACAACCCAAGCTGCGGAAGCCCTTACAAATGCCTTCTATGAACACCTCCAGGACTGCATGGATCAGGCAATCCCAAATAAAACCAAGACTCTTTCCACAAAGGGCAAAGGTCCAGTCTGGTGGACCCCAGTCATTAACAAACTTTACAATAAGTGGAGTAAGGTATAACATGATAGAACAAAATCCATAAAAGGGAAGTCACCCTGATCATTATTAGTAAAAATTACGAGCACTCATAAAATCAACTAAGGCCAATTTTGAGAGAAAAATTGCCATGGATTCAAAGGACAATCATAAGGCCTTTTTCAGCTATGTTAGGAACCTGGGTGGAAACTCACAGATATGCTCAGAATTAGTCCAAAATGATACAAAATCACTGAACCCACAGACATTGCCAACATACTGGCAGACAGGTTCAGTGCAAACTTCACCCCGCTCCCCTAAAGGAGAGATAACTATCCCAGCCGAGTGTAGCCTCCCGGACATCTCAAATGCGCAGGTGAAAGCTGCTCTCTCTAAAGCTAAAAACACAGCATCAATGGGACCGGATGGCGTCCCCGGCTGTGTGCTACACGAGCTAAATGAGGAATTAAACCCGCACATAAGGCAGCTGTTTAATCTCAGCCTTACCACAGGATACGTGCCCAAGGAGTGGCGACGGCAACTGTGGTCCCACTCCACAAAGGTGGCGCCTCTAGGACCCTGGTAATTACCGCCCCATAAGCTTAACAAGTCTAGTCTGCAAAGCTATGGAGAGGATCATAATGGAGCTCATAAACAAAGATATAGGGGACTTGCAGACATTGGACCCGACCCAGTTTGGCTTTGTCAAGGGAAGATCATGCCTTTTGAACTTGGTCGACTTCTTCGAAATAGTCACCAAGGCCATTGATGAGGAAAGGCAGTCCATACAGCCTACCTTGACCTTGCAAAGGCTTTCGACACAATACCCCACTCGGGTATTGTAGAAAAACTTACCAGCTTAAATGTAAACCCATATGTCACAAGATGGGTTGCAAACTGGCTTAAGGACAGAACCCACAGGGTTAGAGTTGCTGGCGCTGTGTCAGACTCCAAGCCGGTCACAAGTGGTGTCCCACAGGGCTCGGTCCTTGGCCCCCTATTGTTTGGCATCTACTTCTCAGAAGTACAGGCCAAC
Source organism: Protopterus annectens (assembly GCF_019279795.1). Classification (NCBI taxonomy): domain Eukaryota; kingdom Metazoa; phylum Chordata; order Ceratodontiformes; family Protopteridae; genus Protopterus; species Protopterus annectens. The sequence goes on along the minus strand of NC_056746.1, from coordinate 155,854,996 downwards.
ATGGGAGGACTTTGGCTGACAAAGTTTGCAGATGACTGCAAACTGGGCGCCATAGTGGAAAGTGCATCGGACACTGATATCCTTCAGAAGGGACTCACGGAAACAGATAGCTGGTGCCAGAGCCATGGCCTGAAGTTAAACGCCAAAAATGTATAGTCATACCCTTCGGGAAAAACAAGGTAACCCCAAGCTACCATATAGGTGGCAATCCACTAAGCACAGAAGAGGTTATCAGGGACCTGGGGACCCAGGTTGACAGTGGCCTTTCTTTTGACACTCACATTGCTAAAGTGGTTAGAAAGACCTTCTACATTGCCCACCTGATCATGAAGGGATTCACATCCAGATCTAGTGAGGTCATTGTTCCCCTGTACTCTTCACTTATCAGACCAATGATCGAGTACAATGCCCCATTCGGGATGTATCTCACCCGACATCTGCAGCAATTGGAGAGACCCCAAAAGTTCCTCACCAAAAGGATAAAGGGACTCCAAAATCTGTCATATGCTGCCAGATTGAAGAAACTCCAGCTCTATTCAGTCGCATACCGTCTGCTCAGAGGTGACATGTGCCTGACATACAAGGCCATGTCCAACCCGGAATTAATGGACATGCTCCACCTCAAAAAATCCAAATCCACCAAAACCACTAGAGCAAGCGACTTAAACCTTAGCACGGATATAAATAGGGCGTGCTGGAGGGATAGATTTATCACTCAGAGACTCCCTATGCTGTGGAATAAAATCCCGGTCCATGTGAGGCAGAGCACCTCGCTGACTCTGTTCAAGAGAAATCTAGACCTGTGGATGGGAGATCGTAGGTTTACCCCGGGAATCATCTCTGGGTCACTGCTGGACAGAGGCACAACAAACTAATGGGCACAGTATTTTTTCATATAAGGGGTGGCGTAAGCCACAATAATTTGGGCTAGGCTTATAAATGCCTTAGGGCAGATAGCCTAGTATAAACCTATGAACCTATGAACCTATATAATGAAAAGTGAATGCAATATTTATTAAATATGACTCAAAACCAATTAAAATGGTGTTCTACAGTAAAGAAGGCAAATTAAAAAATAAGATGTTTTACCATTTAGTAAACGTGCTCACAAGCGGCTAGTTGTAGTGCCTTAATAGTCATATGTACACTAATATGCATTGCCAGCGTCTGATCCTCTCCATTCCGCAGGTCCTCAATGTGCAATAAAAGCTGTAGGCAAAAATCTAATACAATACTGTTTTCATCTGTTAGAAAATGTAGCAAGCATGTGTTGAGAAATAAAATGTTTACTAAAAGGGGAAGGTTCATGTTTCATTGCATCATCTCAGAATCATTAATTAAAAGCATTAACATAAATCCTACTGTTGCATATTTTGAATGAATGAAATTAATCTTGAAGTTGACTGAGGGAACACTGTGGTGTCTTAAGAAAGTGCCACACACTGCATTAATCATGCAGGGCAGTGCCATGTTCGGTCACCGAGTTTGATTAATGTTGAGCCTATCAGTGACGAAGCCAAGTCACAGACAGGCAGAAATGACTGTGAACAGATGGGGGAGACAAAATACAATAGAACCCTGCTTATCTAAATGCTCTGGAGGGACATTAAATTTGTTCACATTAAAATGTATATGGATAGCTGACAAGCCAACTATAGAACTGACAAATGTTATGATTGAAAAAAATCTGGATACAGACTGTGTAATTTAAAAGTATTCACATTTATTATAACAAATTCTGTGATAAACTTTAAATATGAAACAATTACTACACAAGACAGTACTGTGTTTCAAGCAAAAAATCATATTAACAAACACTTGGCAATTAGTGTGACACAAAGTCAAGTACTCCTGCTTTTTCCTTTACAAGGACAGTAACAGGTTTTGCTTAAAATGTTTTAACAAAGGGAGGTACAGATGATCTGTATTATAGTGTGCTTCCATCCTTATGATAAAACCCTAAGTAAGATACAGACTCCAAATGTGCAGACTAGTTAGGTTCAGACAGAAGGTTCTGGTCATTCTCCTCAATGCGACTCTTCTCTGCCTTTGTTAGTATGCACCAAATGCACAATTTTGGCATTTATTTGATAACCATTAGCCCTTTTCTGCTTCATCTGAAGCAGCCCACTGTTCCAAAGCTGCCTCGGAAGATTACTATGGATGCTTGTACCACAGGTTCCTTGTTACTTTTTCCAGTTGATTTGGAATGTCTGATGTAAGTGCCTGAATGTCAATACAGTACGGCTGTGTACAGCAAGATGTCAGGCAAGGACAAGGCTCATTCTACAACCGCTTTGGCTTCATCAATGGCATTCTCTGTGCATACTTTGTCAAAGCACTATTAATTAGATGCCTTCTGCAGGGCAAGGACAGGGTTTGCTAGTACCATTCTCCAGGGGCTCCTGGGCCCTAGTCCTTCCTCCTCACAATTAGTCTAAACTTTGGTAATCTACCCATATAGCTAAGGCTAATGCAACACTGATCAATTTCTGAACTTACCATAACAGCAAATGTTCGAATGATGACTGCTGCAGTAACCAATTCCCCCTCCAACGTGAGGTCCTTTATGTTTTCTTAGTATTATCCTTGTCAGGGCATTTGACTTCCCTCTCTCTGTCGGCATGAAAGCTCTGAAGGGCTTGGCACCCAAACTTGACTTTTTAATCAGCTCAGCTTGGGCTAACAGTTTGAGTACATGGAAGATGCCCTGAAGGATTTGGAAGCTGGCTGGCTATTATAGCTACAGCAAGATATAACCTATATAACTAAGGCTACTGCAGCAGTGATCAAATGATAAATATCAGTGGTTATGTGGGAGGATACTAAATCGTCCTCAGTATTTGCTGACCATGTCTGAATGGACCTGACTTCAACTATCTACCAGCATAAAGACAGCATCTTTAACTTAATTGCCTTTTTTTCATCTTGTCAAGCAATCATAGCTTGGTGGTTAGAGCATTCAATGCAGAGGACAGCAATTTTGGTTTACACAAATGCTTCTGGAAACAAAAATTTCTAGAACCACTGGTTATACATTGGCAGCAGTATTTGCTAGTAGAAATGCCACAGCGGATAATGTTTCCATTAATGCTAACAAATACTTCAGCCCAGGCTGTGTTCCAGCACTATCAATCTGTAGACCAGCCTTTGGGATTACTTGTTGCTGGTAGAGATACACCATCATAGAAAGTTCAAGTGAACTTTAACCATGTGTTATACTGTGTCCAAAGCAGGTTTGCTAACAAAATCATATTGTCTAGAGGAAAGTAGGTTTTTTTATTCAAGCATCTTGGGGCAATATAACAATTGCCTCATGTACATAGACAACCCTCTCCTCCTACCACCCAACACCACAACCTGTGAGAGATGCACTTATCTAGCCAAACTGGAGGTAAAGCTCTCTCCAACCAAGACTAAACTTGACAGTCAAAAGGAGAAGGTAAACACTAGCACCACAACACACTCATCACATAGTCCCACTAAACCTACACCACCAAAATCCACACATAGAAACACAAAAACAATCACAGAGGCTCTCAATAATAATCTGCTCAAGCAACAGAGACCTCCAAAGCAGAAACGCAAACAGCCTCCACTCCCCAACACAACCCAAATGACACATAGCCCACAGACTCAGTGTGCCAATAAACCACAGCCCATAAGGCAAAACAACGTACCCAATACACTAGTCATAGGGGACTCTGTAGTCAGATACACTGATGTCCCACTCACCAGGCTAAACAAGAAGGTTACTGTCAGCTACCTGTCGGGTGCCGGGATCCGCCACATAACCCATGGACTCAGGTCACTCCACAAAAAGTACAAATATGACTCTGCCATTGTCCATATTGGTGTGAACGACCTGAGACGTACCTCCCTGGACTACATGAAAAGAGACATGGAAGAGCTCTCCAATCTTGTAGCCCAGGCAGGTATGACCCTAGCCCTGAGTAGCATCCTGCCATCGCCCAGAATGATACCACAGTACAAGGACAAAATGATTGACTTCAACAATTGGCCAAACTTCTGGTGTCATTCTAAGGGGGTCCAGTATCTGTCTGCCTGGGACGACATGGTCAACAGACCACGATGCTTTGCCAGAGATGGCCTGCACCTGTCGCCCCTGGGATTCTGGATACTGGCTAAGGATCCTGCTGCCCCTATAGTGCCTTTTTTAGGCAAGGTTCAAATGACAAATTCACCACCGTAACAGGAACAGTCAAGCAAAAACTGAGGGTAATGCTACGCAATGCTAGAAGTCTAAATCTCCAAATGCTCTCACTTCGAGGTACTCCTTAAAATGGAGAACATTGGTATCTGTGCAGTGACTGAGACCTGCTTCAAGACTCTAGAGAACACCTCTGCACTACCAGGCTATAACTCATACCACACTTTTCGGCCATCTAACCTGGACCAGAACACCAAAGGCAGAGGTGTGTCCATATTCACTAAGGATATCCACACCTCCAGGCTAGTTGCGCAGCATAATGCATCCGAGGTTCTCCAAGTGCAACTAACTCTGGACAAAACTGTAATCCAAATTCTAGCTTGCTACAGATCCCCCACCATGCCCCAAGATTCCCACTCCTCTTTTCTTGAGATACTGGAAAATATTAGGGTTCAACCAAACACCCTAATAATGGGCGATTTCAACTAACCCACCATTAACTGGGAAAACTACTCCTGTATCAACTCCTTCACTCAACGCTTTCTGGAATTCATAAATTCCAATGCCCTGGATCAATTTATCCACACCCCCACCAGGGGCAACAATAATCTTAGACCTAGTCATTAACAACACGAGCGACCAGTGTTCCACACCTGAAGTCAACTCCTCGTTGGTCAGATCCAACCATAAGTTAACCACCCTAGATATCCACATCCCGCCCCCACCCACCATTAAGGAAACCACAGTAAAAAATTTCTCCAAAGCCAACTTCATGCTTCTTAAGACAGAAGTGGCAAACTTCATGACACCCATGCAGATGGACAATACAGTTACGACTGCTGAATCCTACACAAATGCACTCTATAAGCACTTACACAAGTGCATGGATCATGCTATCCCAAACAGAACCAAGATGCTATCCACCAAAAAAAGGAAGCCAATCTGGTGGTCCCCTGCCATAAACAAACTCTACAACAGAAGGAAGAAACTGTTGCAAAAGAGAGTAAAATCCCATGAGTGGAGGAGCTCCTTGGTCAGCCTCAGTAAGAAGATAAGATCCTCCAAAGCTAGCTATGAAAACAAAATTGCCACTGATTCTAAGGGCACCCACAAAGCATTCTATAGCTATGTCAAGAATCTCAATGACAACACCCAGATCTCCTCTGAGTTACAGCACAACGGCACCAAAATTACAGAACCAACTGATATTGCCAACATCCTGGCAAATAGGTTCAGTGCTATCTTTACCTCCCTCTCACCCCCTAAAGGACCCATATCTATACAGAAAGAATACAGAGTCCCTGTAATCACATCTATGCAGGTAAAAGCTGTATTCTCTAAAACCAAAAACACAGCATCCATGGGACCAGACAACATCCAGGCTGCATTTTACACGAACTCCAGAATGAACTGGCTCCCCACCCAAGCACCATGTTCAATCATAGTCTCACGTCAGGCTTTGTGCCCATTGAATGGCACACAGCAACAGTTATCTCACTCCACAAAGGGGGAGCCACCACTGATCCTAGGAACTATCGCCCTATTAGCCTGACGAGCCTGGTCTGCAAGGCCATGGAACGTATCACCATGGAACTCATAAACAAAGACATTGGTAACCTCCAGACTCTGGACCCCACCCAGTTCAGGTTTTTAAAAGGCAGATCATGCCTTCTGAACCTGATCAACTTCTTTGAGGCAGTCACCAAAGCTGTAGATGAGGGTAAGGTGGTTCACACAGCCTATCTTGACCTCGCCAAGGCTTTCAACACCATCCCCCATTCCGGAATTATAGCTAAACTCACTAAACTAGGTATAAATCCCTATGTCACAAGATGGGTTGCCAACTGGCTCACTGACAGAACCTACACTGTAAAAGTTGCAGAATCTGACTTCAAACCTGTGACAAGTGCAGTACCACAGGGTTCAGTCCTGGGACCTCTCCTGTTTGGTATCTACTTCTCTGAAGTACAGGCTAACAAAGAAGGCCTCTGGCTAATGAAGTTCGCAGATGACTGCAAACCAGGAGCCATAGTCGAGTCCCCAAATGATGTGGACCTCCTACAAAAGGGCCTCACTGAGACAGATGCCTGGTGTCAGAGGCATGGCCTCAAGCTCAATGCCAAAAAGTGCATTGTCATCCCCTTTAGTAAAAACTCTGTACTCATGAACTACCACATAAACGGCAGTCTACTTAACACCAAATGTCTAATAAGAGACCGTGGGACCCAGGTGGACAGTAGTCTCTCCTTTGATAATCACATCGCCAGAGTAGTCAGGAAATTCTTCTATGTGGCACACCTCATCACAAAAGGGTTCTCATCCAGGAAAAAAGAGGTCATTGTTCCCCTCTACTCGGCACTCATTAGACCCATTATAGATTACAATGCCCCTTTGGAATGTACCTCACAGGAGATCTGCAGCAGCTGGAAAGGCCACAGAAGTTCCTCACAAAGAGGATTACTGGCCTCAAACAGATGCCCTACACTGACCATCTCAAAAAACTCCAGCTATACTCTGTAGCATATCGCCTACTCCGAGGAGATCTCTGCCTAACATATAAAGCTATGTTAAACCCATGCTACACCTAAAGAAATCCCAATCCCTCAGAGCTACACACTCTAGGGACCTAAACCTTGTCACCGCAATAAACAGGACATGCTGGAGGGATAGATTTCTGTCCCAGAGACTTCCTAAACTCTGGAACGAGCTACCCATCTTTGTAAAGCAAAGTTCCTCATTAGCACTCTTCAAGAAAAATCGTGATGAGTGGATGGGAAATAGGAAATACATCCTGGGGATCACTTCTATGGCTCTGCTCGACAGGGGCACAGGAAGTTAACTTTCTTGGGTGGCATAAGTCAGGAAACCTTGTTGGCTAGGCTTACTTAGGCCCTTGGGCCGATAGTCTAGTACCAACCTATGAACGTGTTTAATATAACAGGAGTTAAGGACTTGCCTGTAATAAGAAGTGGTAATTAGTGGTATCCTGTTGCACTGCTTGCAAGGGCCAAAGTCACCAATTCCTTGCTCGATTTATTTTATTTTGAATTTGTTGACAGGGATAGAGCCCTAATCTCAATGGACAAATTTCAGACTCAGACCAGAGGAGACTGTAACAGTAATACTGATTAATGTGGACAGTACTATAGGTAAAGTCAATACAATGTATGCCATTAAGCAATTTTAGAACATCTTAGTAACAAACAAAAAAAAAATCACATTTTGCTACACAATAGAATGTGTGTTCGGACTAAAGTTATTTATACATTTAAATATGTACAATTTGAAAGGGAAAATAATAAATAATTGTGTGAAGCACTGAAGGAGGAGGGAAAAGAAGATGATTAAAGAAACTTAATAAATCTTTACAGGCACACATGTATAATGTGAGTTTGAGTTGTTGAAAGAGATGTTATGTCGCATGCCATGTTTGCGAGCATTTACATTTTGCTTGGGTAAACAGGTGGGACTGCAGTTCAGCTTTCTGAGCTGGATAAGAGGTTGTTTCTTTGAAATGAGGTGGAAAAGATTCTCAAAGTTTTGGGTCTAGAGTACAGGACCATTGCATAGTATGTTGAAGTTTGGAAGATGGTGCTTCAAACAATGGCCCATTATGGTCATGGTTTCTGAGATTGTGTATGTGGGGGGTGTTTTGAGGATAGCCTGACAGCTAATGGGCTAAAGAAATCTGAGTGCAGGAGTTTAACTATATAAGCAGCGATGGTGTTCTTGGTCTGGGCGAGACAGAATGATGCATCTGAAAATTTTACTTTTTGTGAGTATGAACTATTTTTCTTTAATTTATTTTTGAGGCAGTGTCAAAAGGTGCGGGTTATATTTAAGTTGTGACAGAAGGATGCTTTTGCTCATGGCTTATCTTGCAGTAAAGGACAGAAACAAGAGATATTTATCGACCACAGCAGGAGGTAATTTATTTTTATTTGAAAGGTGAGAGGTGGGTCTAGCCAAACTTATAAGAATTTAAAGCAAGATATATTTTCAGTGCATGCCTTGTCTGCAGATTGGATATACAAGGAGCTGGTAAATTTTTTTAGTCTAGATTTTGTGTATTTAAACCCAGAAGCAGGTTTTTAGAGGCTGTTGTAATAACCACCACAATATGACTGCCACATCAACATTAAAAAACAATTTTCCATGATGTCAGTATTTTTGCTAGACAGTTCAGTTACTAGTATACTACCCCTTAAACCCTCAGCTGGTTTATACCATATATGTTCTTACACTAGTTTCACCACTCCTTGAAGGCCACACACACATGGACAATTAATTTATGGTTGAGCATGGAACTGAAACTCTTTATGCTGCTAATTGTTATCAGAAATGTAGGGCCTTTTGTTTTATTTGCAGAAACCAACAGCAGTACAGGGACGGAAACTCTTTTTGCTTTAAAGTGTTATCAGAACTGTAAGTCCTTTTGTTTTTTTATTTGTAGAAACCAGCAGCAGAACAGGGACTGAAACTCTTTTTGTTTCAAAGTGTTATCAGAAATGTAGGAGACTGTTTGCTGATTTTAAGTACCCTTTTGTCTTTTTTTGATTGTTTTTGCTAACCACACTTCTCAAACTGTTTTTGCCTCTACTTCTACTGTATTTTAAATAATTTTACTGTTGTGCACTTGATTTCTGCTTAATTTCAAAGTTTAAACTGCATTTACTGTTGTAGGCTACACACTCAAGTGTGATGGCCCTTTTTGTGCTTATTTACTGTTTAATTTCATTTTTCTGCTGAATTTAACCTAATAAAAAAATACTGTTTGCTCATTTCCTATCTTTTTTTCTACACTAGAATAGTTCGGATCCCAGATTTGCTGGTTTCAGGACTTTATTTTTGTGTTTCTTGAGTTGTCCAGCCCTTGCTGTGGTAGAGGGACGTCTTTCTGCTTATCAGTGGGAGTGGTAAGCATGGAGTTGCCTGTCACTAGAGGAGTGGTTTCCAGCTCAGGAATTGTACCTCATTGACCGTTTGGGGGCTGCTTTCTATCCCTTCCAACTTTCTGACTTAAAACCCCGTGTTTGCGCATCGCAGAAAGTCTGCTCTTCAAATTTTCCCTTAGAACTAGCCAGTTTTCCAGTTTTAGCACTCAAACCTGATTCTTTGAGCTCAGTACTTGCTTAGAACTCATTGTAAGCACTAGATATTCTATAAATTGCTACAGCACTCAGCTTTCCTTACTAAGTAAAGAGGAAAACAGTTCTAGTACTTAAACCAGCACCTATCCAGCCATGTCCAAGGCCAGCTTCCAGTGTTTTCTCTTGTCCACCTGTTGAATCTGGGCATCTTGGGGCAATGTAGCAATTGCCTCATGTACACAGACAACCCTCTCCTCTTACCACCCAACACTACAACCTCTGAGAGATGCACTTATATAGCCAAGCTGGAAGCCAAGCTCTCTCCAGCCAAGACTGGACTAGTCAGTCAAGAGGAGAAGGTAAATACCTACACCACACCATGCACAACACACAGTCCCTCTAAACCTACGCCACCAAAACCCACACATAGTAACACAAAACACACACCTACATTCACGGAGGCTCTTAATAAAAACCTGCCCAAGCAACAGAGACCTCTGAAACTGAAACACAAACAACCCCCCCCCCCAACACAACCCAAGCGACACATAGCTCACAAAACCAGTGTGCCACACAACCTCAGCTCCTAAGGCAAAACAATATACCCAACACACTAGTCATAGGCAGCTTCATAGTCAGGCTCGCTGATGTCCCACTCACCAGGCTAAACAAGAAGAAAATTACAGTCAGCTGCCTGTCAGGTGCCAGGATCTGCCACATAACACATGCACTCAGGTCACTCCACAACAAGTGCAAATACAACTCTGTTATTGTCCATGTTGGAGTGAATGACCTGAGACATTCCTCACTGAACTACATGAAAAGAGACATGGAGGAGCTCTTGGATCTTGTAGCCCAAGCAGGTATGACCCTAGCCCTGAGTAGCATCTTGCCATCGTCCAGAATGATACCACAGTACAAGGATAAAATTACTGACTTCAACAATTGGCTAAGTTTCTGGTGTCATTTGAAGGGGATCCAGTATTTGGCTGCCTGGGATGACATGACTGACAGACCACGATGCTTTGCCGGAGATGGCCTGCACCTGTCACCCCTGGGATTATAGATACTGGCTAAGGCTCTTGCCACCCCTATAGTGCCTTTTTAGGCATGGTTCAAATGACAAAATTACCACCATAACAGGTACAAGCAAGCAAAATCTGAGGGTAATGCTACTCAATGCTAGAAGTGTAAACCTCAAAATGCACTCACTCGAGGCACTCCTCAAAATGGAGAACATCGACATCTGTGCAGTAACAGAGACCTGGTTCAAGGCTCCAGAGAGCATCCATGCAATACCAGGCTACAATTCATACCATACCTTTTGGCCACCTAACCTGGACCGAAACACTAAAGGCGGAAGCATGTCCATATTCACCAAGGATATCCACACCTCCAGGCTAGTTGCCCAACATAATGTATCTGAGATTCTTCAGGTGCAACTAACACTAGGCAAGACTGCAATACAAACTGTAGCTTGCTACAGATCGCCCACCATGCCCCATGATTCCCACTCCACTTTTCTTAACATACTGAAAAGTATTAAGGTACAACCAAATACCCTAATACTGGCTGACTTCAACTACCCTGCCATTAACTGGGAAAACTACTCATGTACCAACACATTTGCTCAATGATTCTTGGAATTCATAAATTCCAATGCCTTTGATCAACTTATCCATACCCCCAACTAGGGGCACCAATATCCTAGACCTGGTCATTACCAACATGGGCAACCAATGCTCCACACCAGAGGTCAGCTCCTCGATGGTCAGATCCGACCATAAACTGATCACCCTAGACATCCACATCCTGCCCCCACCCCCATTAAGGTAACCACTGTAAAAAAAACTTCTCCAAAGCCAACTTCATGCTTCTCAAGACAGAAGTGGCAAACTTCATGACACCCACGCAGACGGAAAGTAGACGTGCGACTGCTGAATCTTACACCAATGCACTGCATGAACACATACACGAGTGCATGGATTGTGCCATCTCAGGTAGAACCAAGATGCTCTTCTCCAAAAAAAGGAAGCCAATCTGGTGGTCCTCTGCAATAAACAAACTCTACAACAAAAGGAAGAAACTGTTGCATAAAAGAGTAAAATCCCAAGATTGAAAAACTCCCTCGTCAGCCTCAGTAAGAAGCTGAGATCCCTCACAAGATCCTTCAAAGCTAGTTACGAAAACAAAATCCCCACAGATTCTAAAGACAACCACAAGGCATTCTATAGTTATGTCAAGTCTCAGTGGCAACACTCAGATCTGCTCTGAGTTACAGCACAATAGCACTAAATATACAGAACCAACTGATATTGCCAACATCTTGGCAGATAGGTTCAGTGTTAACTTCACCCCCGTCTTACCCCTAAAGGGCCCATCTCAATACCGGAAAAATACTAAGTCCCAGTATTCACAGCTGCACACGTAAAAACCGCACTCTCCAAAGCCAAGAATACAGCATCCATGGGACCAGACAACATCCCGGGCTGTGTTCTGCATGAACTACAAAATGAACTGGCACCCCACCTAAGTACCATGTTCAGTCATTGCCTCACTTCAAGGCTTTGTGCCTACTGAATGCCACACAGCTACAGTTGTCCCACTCTACAAGGGGGGATCCATCCCAGACCACCCTAGACCCCGGGAATGATTGCCCCCATTAGCCTGATGTGCAAAACCATGGAATGCATCATCATGGAACTTATAAACAAAGACATAGGTAACTTTCAAACTCAGGACACCACCCAGTTTGGGTTTGTGAAAGGCAGATCATGTCTCCTAAACCTGATCGACTTCTTTGAAGCAGTCACCACAGCCGTGGATGAGGGTAAAGTATGTAGACTTTGCCAAGGCATTCGACACCAACCGCCACTCTGGAATCATAGATAAACTCACTAAACTGGGCATAAATCCCTATGTCACGCGATGGGTTGTCAAGTGGCTCACTGACAGAGCCCACACCATGAAAGTAGCCAACTCCAAATCCGACTCCAAACCAGTGACAAGTAGAGTACCACAGGGCTCGATTCTGGATCCACCCCTGCATGGCATCTACTTCACTGAAGTTCAGGTCAACACAGAGGGTCTATGGCTAACAAAATTTGCAAATGACTGCAAACTGAGAGCCATTATTGAATCCCCAAATGATGTGGACGTTCTACAAAAGAGCTTCACTGAGACAGATGCCTGGTGTCAAAGCCATGGCCTCAAGCTCAACGCCAAAAAATGCATAGTTATCCCCTTTGGGAAAAACCCTGTACCCATGTACTACCACATAAGCGGTAGTCCACTCAACACCGAAAGTGTGCTGAGACCTAGGGACAGAGGTGGACAGTAGTCTCTCCTTTGATAATCACATCACCACAGTATTCAGGAAATCCTTCTATGTGGTACACCTCATCACAAAAGGTTTCTCATCCAGAAAAACAGAGGCCATTGTTCCTCTCTACTCTTACCTCATTAGACCTATTATAGAGTACAATGTCCCATTTGGTATGTATCTCACATAACATTTACAACAACTGGAAAGGCCACAGAAATACCTCACGAAGAGGATCACTGGCTTCAAACAGATGCCCTATGCAGACTATCTAAAAAAACTCCAGCTCTACTCTGTCGCACATCGCCTACTCAGAGACAATCTCTGCCTAACATACAAAGCCATGTCAAACCCAGAGCTGTTGGACATGCTACTCTTACAGAAATCCCAATCCTTCCAAGCCACACACTCCAGGGACCTAAACCTTGTCACCACAATAAACAAAACATGCTGGAGGGACAGGTTCCTGTCCCAGAGACTCCCCATACTTTGGAACAGACTGCCCATTCATGTCAAGCAGAGCACCTCATTAGCCCTCTAAGAAAAATCTTGACGATTAGATAGGAAATAGGAAATTCACCCTGGGAATCACTTCTGTGGCTCTGCTCAACAGGGGCACATGAAAATAATTTGGGTGGCATAAGCCAGGGAATCTTTATGGCTAGGCTTCTGTTTGGCAAACACAGTGTCACTGAAATTGCAGCTGTCCCCACTGATATGACTGGCAACAGTGAATAGCTTTTGCCCCTTTTGAGATTCAATTATTTTTAGTTTTGCAGAGGGCTGAACCAGTTATTATTTTCCTTTAGCTATTTTCACTGAATGCAGCAAAGACAACTGTAGCTTCATACCAGATGGCAATCGAGTGCTAATTATACAATTATATTATGATTCATACACACTTTCCACTCGTTTCTATTTTTCTTGCTATTAGTATATTATACATATGCTTTATATACTATATTACTATAGTATATTGTAGAAGTGAAAATGTTAAGGGCGTTGCATGTTACAAGTGGTTTGACAGAGGACAGGGACATTTTTCAGATAATTTGGAAATTCAGATTACTGAGTTTCAGATCGCTAGAGTTCTAACGTATGTACATCTCTGGGAATACATCAATGCACTGGGAGCATGTCATTTAATTAAAGTCAGTTTCATTAAAAGTACTATCTTTGAGTAACACCAAAAGACACTTTCATTTATAGAAGCTTGCAAAATAAACCATACATTCATTTTTCTGAAATTTGGGCTTAGAAATGTGAGTTTTACTTTTCAGTTTTACTGTATGCTAAGATTATCGTGCAACAGCACTGTGCTGCAAATGTGCCAAAGGATTGTTTTTTCACTTGCAATGAGTTTGCCCCATTCCATACACTTGTGCAACCACAATTATTTGCAGGGGACTTGCTTCCTCAAAAACAATGTTGTTAGTTTTGTGGGCTTCTAACTGAAAATAGATTTCAATACTACTCTGTAAAGGCTGAAGAGCCAAGGCGCTAGAGGAGTCTGCATTTTATGCTTTGTATTTGCTGCTAACCAGATTTTATTGGATCCAGTGTGCGTTTGTTTTACCTGTTTTGCGGGATTACATTGTGGATCAAGTACTGGACTGGACTACAGTTTTAATAAAATGTAAAGGTAATCACTGGCTTTTTTCCTTCTGTGGTGGTGAGCTGTTCTGTTTCCAGTTTGTGGAAGTAGATTTCAATGCTATTTTGTTCTAGGACAGTGGATTCAGTCAAAGTCGCTTCAATGAAATGACAAAAAGCCTTATGATCCTTCAATCTAAAGAGCAGAGTTAAATTAGGAAAAACAGCTTGAGCTGCAATAACATTTTTAAGCATTACCAGACACCATCACACATCAAAAATTCAAGACAAGATGTCATTTTCAGTTAGTCTAAGACCTCTACACTGGCTTTTATAAAAGCATCTAACCAGCTGCAGCAAGGCTTAACAGAGCATAACATCAATCAGAGATCTGGATTTCTAGATTTCTAATTTAATTATTTATTCATGAACTCTTTTAAGTACTTACCAAGCAGTACAAGGAACATCATGATACTGGGAAAAAGACAGGCTTGTTGTGCACACTTCTGACAACAGAAAGGTGCTTTACAAGCTTTTATTAACCACAGCTAATGGCTAGTACTAGAGAATAATCGGACATGCCAGCTAGCAAAGAACAGTGGCAGAAGGTGAAATCACTTTGGAAACAGATATTTCCCTCTGCCACACTTATAAAGAAAATCTGTGGCAAAACAAAATGTCTTAAAAGCTTTTAAAGCTGTTTTTTTCATTGTGGCACGTTTCACCTGGTATTTTACCAGAATTAAAAAGTTTTGAAGCTCAGTAAAACTTTACACTCCTATATTTTTTTTCTGTAACTAGTAGCGCAAGGAGTGGAAAAAGTGCTATGCACTATAAAGAATTATGATTGGGCCTCAGCAATCAAACTGAATTAACTTAACTATGTGAGCTCAAAGTAAAAGTTAAGAAATTCACTTTCGGAGCTTCACTCTCAAGTGACTTTCTTAGCATCCATGTCTCAAACACATAATAAGTTGGTTATGATCACAGCCCTGATCATAATTCTCTATATTAAGTCACTTATCAATACTATTATTTATTATATATTTTTATTTATTTAGCATTTTTTTTACTGGGAAAGCCCAACTTGGAACAACGCTAATTTTCAGCGGAGGCCTAGGGAGAAACACTCCAGACGCATGTCTTTGAAACGTGGGAGGAAACCCACACAAATGCAGGGAGGACATGCGAAGGCACTCCAGCCGCGAATCGAACCAGAGAACCTCTTGCTGTGAGGCGACAACACATTACTGCACCATTACACCGTCCACCTTTTCATGAAGACTGATCTTTGTTCAGCAAACATGAGGTTTAATTTCTCTAGGAAGGGAAGATGAAGTTTTTATTCTCAACAGTAGGAGCAGGGCAGGGGGTGAAACATACTGAACCATTAGTTTGACCTCAGCTGTTGGGAAAATCACAGGCTCAATACAAAATAATTTTGGAACATTTGAAAGCAACTGGGGCAATGAACCAAAGTCGCTTGGGCACACAGCTGAAAAGCTCACAGAAAAATAAATCTATTCGAGGCCAGGCCACGCCAGTGGTCAAGACTTTAGCAAGGCACTGGAAATGGTGCCACAGAATAGCTTTGTGAACAAAGCAAACACATTTGGAGTAGGTCACAGTCTGCTATCAAGGATAAAATACTGTGTAGACAAAAGAAGACAATGATTAAAGACAGATGGAGTCCACTCGTATAAAGGAAAGGTTATTAGTGAAATTACTTCAGAATTCAGTACCAGAACTCAGCCTTTTCAGTATTCAAACAAGTAATAATGCAGAAAGGATGTAAGGAAAAACATGTTCGGTGTTGACAAGGAAATGTGCAAATGTACAAAATGGCGAATTCACAAGATTTAAGAAAGTAACCAAAGCAATGGATGAGGGAAAAATGGTTCACACGGACTACCTTGACCTGGCCAAGGCATTTGGCACAATAGCCCCCTCAGGCATTGTTGACAAACTCAAGAGGTTAGGTAGAAACTTGTATATCACCCGGTGCATAGCCAACTGACTCATAGACAGGATCCAGAGGCCAGTCACAAGTGGAATCCCTCAGGGATCCTTGGACAACTCTTTTTTGGCATTTACTTCTCAGAAGTCAAGGCCAATGTCAGTGGTCTCTGTCTAAGTTTGCAGATGATTGCAAATTAGGAGCTGTAATTAAATACCACGCTTACACAAATGTTCTCCAGGAGGGGCTGACACAGGCAAACAACTGGTGTCAGAGCCATGGACTAAAACTAAATGCCAAGAAATGCATAACAGTATCCTTTGGGAAGTCATCCACCCCTGGTAACTATCATATTGACAACACACCCCTTAGAGGTGACCCAGTACTCAGGGACTTAGGGACACACACAGATAGTAATCTTGCCTTTGACCGCACGTGTCTGCAGTGGTAAGGAAATCATTCTATGTTGCGCAGCTTATAAACAAAGGTATGGCATCTCCGTCCAAGTCATCATTGTTCCACTGTATTTGGCATTCATCAGATCTAGCATTGAGTACGATGCCCCCTTTGTTATGTACCTAACCAGGCATATCCAACACCTGAAACAACCCCAGAGGCTCCTCACTAAAAGAATACAGGCTGCAAGTAAAATGTCCTATGCAGACCACCTCAAGGCCCTATCCCTGTATTTTGGCTCCTACAGGCTTTTGAGGGGAAATCTATACCTGGCATACATGGCATTGTCAGACCCCACTCTGATGGACCTCCTGCATATCCACAAAACAAACAGCACCAGAATTACCCATTCTAAAGACATAAAACTTGCCTATGATAAAAAATAGGACCTGCTGGAGAGATAAGTATGTATCCCAGAGACAACCCCATCTATGGAACAGGCTCCCATGTGAAGCAGAGTTCCTCCCTAACCCAATTCAAGTGCAACTTGAACAACTGGATGGGGAACAGGAAATTCATCCCTGGTTCGGCACCTATGTCTCTAATGGACACAGGCAACCTGTAAATGGTTCATCTCTCAATGCCACTGCTTGTAGATGTTTTATCTCCAAAGCTCCTGCTTACACTTATCAAGGGCATCAGAACTAGTCAGAAATTTGGGATGCATGGCTAGGTTTAAAAAGGCCCTTGTGGTCGTTAGCCTAGTAAACGCATGTGAACATATGATAGGGTGAGAAAGAGTATAATGGATTTGCAAGTTTGTAGAGATGGACAATAATAGTACAGCTAAAAATAAATGTAAAATAAGGCATCTGAGAAGGAACAACTTGGGATGTGACTTCACAAACAAAGGAAACAGTAGCAAACCCAAAACTGTAAAACGACCAAGGGAGAACGGTATCAGATCTAAAAGTAAATAAAATGAGAAAAAAAACAAGGGGAAGTTGACAGAACAGCAGGATGCAAATGAAGTGGTATTACCAGTAGAAAACAAGATGTCCTTCTTTAGAGGAGATTGTATTCTGGCTAGAATACAGTGTATACTTTTGGGAAACCCCATAATTGTAAAGATATGCACAAGGTACTCGCACTGTTAGCATATGGTAAAAAAACAGCCCATGGTATTTACTGGAAGCCATATGAAGTGTGAAGAGAGGAGTTTAACTTGTGGAGTCTTGAAGGAAGGAGGTAAGCGAGATAGGGCAGAAACAGTTAAGCACATCATCAGAATTCAAACCTTCAGTAGATAATGCCTTTAAAAACAGACTTGGAATGACAAGACATCACAAACTGAAAATACAAGGTGAATGACTCAATGGAAATTTCATAAAAAACCAATGACAAATGACGAGAACAACATCTGGGAAGAGTCCAGTAGTGTCAAAAACAGTACAAAAATTAAGAATGCATGGGGCAGATGCAAAGCATTTCTTGTAAGAGAGAAAAAAAATTAGGATGTGTAATTTATCCAGTATGTAGGGAAATGTGAAGGACAGGTGGGACAGGCAGTCTTTTGGTGGAATCCACAGTCACATCTTGCAGTAGAACAAGTCATGTTGCTCAGTTAAGATGAATTTGGTTGCTCGGAGTTAATGTGATCCACAAACATGCACACACATGAATGAATCACAAATGCCTTTTGTACTATGCAAACTTCCTAGCATGGCTTTGCAAAGTACTCAAATCGTCTATGAATTCCACCCAAAATGTGCAGCCAAAACCAATGTTCCATTTAATAAACTTCATTATCCCCTTATTTCAATGTACCACTAAGCATCTGAGTCATGGCTGAAAAAGTTGCAGAGTTCTCTAGACTGCCTATCTAGTTACTAAAACAACTAAAATAATTAAACACATCTACATAAAGTTTCATGTTGACTATAATAGCCACCTTTTCTGGTATATACATGTATACTGCCATTTCTCGGCCAGAGTGCATACATGGGAAACAAAAGGCCAGAAACTAAAATAACAGTTCTACTCAATTTTCTGAGTCATTCTGTCTTAAATGTTCCTATTGTCTTTCTTTATCCTGCTTCCTTTGGTGAATGGGACACGCATTACCTAACCAGCGACGCCCTCTCATTTGATTAACATTCTTAGACTCCTCTTTCTCCTTTTCCATTTACCCAAAGTCTTGCAAAGTAAAAGAATTTTTGCTCATCCCTCTAGCCATCTCCTTCTATAGTCACCTCAATGTGCTTCATTTGAAAAATGGCCATTTGTTGACCATTTGTCAGCATTTAAGATTATTTTAACATGCCATCTAATGGAAGGTAATAGAATGTGCCAATGCTGCTGTTTAAATTCATCCTAAAAATGTGATTTGCTACCGCAAAAGCAACTGTCCCTTTTGAACCAAAATGTATAATGGTACTTTCAAAATTTATGACTAACCCACCAACAATGACCATTGTGAAAATATGCAACAAAAATATTTACAAATGTTAGAGTTATCAGTCTACATTTAATTTACTAAAAATATTACTACTTTCATAATGTCAAAATTCTGATTACCAAACTGCAATACAGTTATTGGTTTGGAGTAGCATGTCATATGGCAGCAGTCCTATTTCAAATTTAGGCCCAAATGACATTAATCATTTTCCATGAAGCATCAGCTGCTGTGCAGATCAAAAACATTTTAGAATGTGTAATATTACGGCAAATTCTAAAAAAAATGTAATTAATAATTTGGGCAAAACTACTTAAAAAAAATCACCAAAATGACAAACTTGCATTTTTTTAGCTAAATGTTGAAGTCCCCCAAAGGAACAGCAACGACAACTCCTCTATGAACCTCAGCAACAGAAATGCTATCATTCATCACTACGAAGTCTTTTTTTCTTTTCTGACACCAAATAATCCAGTAAATGATATGAGACATCCAGCAGTGACAGATGCACAGTGTATTTTCCTGTTCAAAGCCGTACCCCTGAAGAAGCATGAACAAACAAATTGAAAGAAACTCAATCAATTAATTCACTGCCGTCTCAAAGGAAGGAAGGAGCACTGCACTGGCCTTTCTAGGTGTTCATTTTTTATCACTCCAGGTGGCCTGCTTGCAGACACTATCCTTGCATCATGCTGCTAGCATTATAACTGAAAACACAGTCTGTCTGCCTTATGCCTTGAACCACTCTGGAGCAGTGCTATTGCAGCATTAATTTATGGTTAGGGTGTAACTTATGATGCCATACTTTTATAACTGCTGGAGTGTGGTCAGGTGAGTGAATCTTGAGCAACCAAATACAGTGGGGCACTCGTATGACTTCATAACAAACACCCTAACTACATATTCATGTTAATATACTACAGTGAGGGCACACCTTAACTACAAATTCATGTTAATATACTACAGTGAGGGCAGCTTTTAGTTTTTTTAAGAGTATTAAAAGTTGAAAAATACATTTTCTTATCCATACTGTCGAAAAGAAAAGTAGGCACACACAAATTAACAGACTGACATTTTTGTGAGTGAGTTTATACACTTGTATAGCATTTGTTTGAAAATTTTCATGTTTGGGGTATAGGTAACATAGAGGTAATAGAAACTGGTTGTGATTGTTTAAATACTTGCACTGACACTTAACAAAAAAAGAACATGACTACCATTTATTTGCCACACTGAGGGACTATAAAAACTGTAGTGCTAGCGTATTTCAATTAAAAAAACAAAAACAAACTATAAGCACTGATTTTGACATCATATTTTATTGGCAGTGGGCCCCTTGAAGCCTTTGGATAGGATAACATCACAGACAGACTTATTAAAGGTGGAGGATTTTGTTACCTAGCTGATAGCGTGTGTCATCCAGAGTAACATCTGGAATAGGTTTTGTTTGAGGATTATACAGTTACTGCCCTTATAAGAAACTGCAGTTATTCCATTTACATCATGGAAGCTCACCAACTAGGGCAGATTGTCACACCAGAAGACACAGCAGATATTAACAGATGAAACATGCTTTTATCTGTTTTTTTTTTTTTTTTTTTTTTTACACAAATCTGCATGTTAACCATGAAGTTGAGGGTTATGGCCCTTTTTCATGTTTGACTTACCACTTGGCTCAGAAAAGAACATGACAGCAGTTTTGCTTTCCTTATTATTATCAGAGATGCAGTGGAAACATATTAAAAAAGAATGTGTGATTTCATTTCATTTTCTCATCACTCACCTATTCTTTTAACACATTTGATTGTTTAATCCCTTCTTCATAAAAATACCAAAGTATAATACATAGTAACATACACTTATTTTAAGTAAGGCATGGCAGAGTGTCACCATCCAATGAGAATGAATCATATGTACAAGCAACTTGTCAAAAATGGAGTAAACACATACTAGTACATGCCACTAGTGTACCACCATCCAATGGGAAAGAGTCAGTTGTACATACAACTTGTCAAAAACGGAGTAAAAACATACTAGTACATGTCACTAGTGTCCCACCATCCAATGGGAAAGAATCAGATGTACATGCAACTTGCCAAAAATGGAATAAAAACATACTAGTACGTGTCAGTAGCATGCCACCATCCAATGAGAATGAATCATACGTACAAGAAATTGTCAAAAAAGGTAGAAACACCTACTAGTACATCACTTCTCAAGAGTGAGTACTTCCACTATCACTCTCCATTTTCCAAGACTGAAATGCATCTACATTAGCGAAGAACCCCCTCTACATCCGTATATACCACCCAGTACAGATAATAGGTACAATACAAGAAAAGTGATGCCTGTACTGTGTTATCCAGCAGTTAATCATGGGGATGAAGTGATTCAAAATGGATGCTTTTCAGTTACAACTTGGGTCAAAGAAAAAACAGGTACTCAGGATAAGGTAAAAACAACATATAATATAAATGTGGTCACACAGACAACTTACAATAACACATTACAACAAGTAAAATGCTATACAAAACACAATTTATCACAGGGAATAAGCATATATGTCTTTTTCAATACTGCAAGGTGTGACTTCACTGCTGGCAGAACAGACAAATAGAGACATTCATTCAAACTCAGAAGATACATGCAAAATAAAACTACTGAAGCTAATACGATGTGTTGTTTACTTTTTATGACCTTCCACAGAGCTGTGTAACTAAATGGAGCTGCAGAAAAAGCTAAAATAAAATGGAACAGAGAAATCTTATTTAAACTGGGTTCCATGCTCTAATTTTAGATCATGTTACAATAACCCACCAATGGGAAGTATATTCATATCAGCATGAAAAACTCAAGAAGCCTTTAACATAGATTTTCACTTCCTGCCTCACCACATCAATCAATACTTGAACAATCAGTCACAACTCTGCAATATTATTGAATGGAAAAGTAAACTTACAGGTGGGCTGCAACACAAGGTTTCAGAAAGCATTAAAGCACGTTCTGCCCAAACATCAGCAAGACTTCTGCGCCACCAAAGTATTTTTGTGGACATAGTTTAACTAACACAGCATCCTTTTACAACCTTTTTATTTGGTCACCTTCAGGATACTGTTTTCGTCTCTTCCTTTGGCACAGTGAGCATGTCGTTTGCTATAAAGTACTACCAGCCATTTAAAGAAGTTACCTTGCAAACACATTTCAGATATTTTTAGCTAAAATGAATGGGAACATGTATTTAAAAATGTATGTGCATTTGTTTTGCCACATATTTAAACCCACTTTTAAAAAAAAATTCATGTTGTGTCACAGAAAACATTTAATCAGGCAAGTCACAAATTCTTTCCAGTATTACTAGGTTGATTACTGAGTGTTGCTCTAAGAGTACATTTTTAGGAATGAATACGGTCTAGTCAAGTCGATCTCTGCTTTCCATTACTTACTCGGTACAATACTTGTAATCTCTTTCACAAAGTATAGCTCAGTACAGTTCAATGCTGAAACTCTGTTCTGCCTTACTGCTTCACCTGTTTTATCAGAACAGAATGTCCTTTATGGAATGTGAATTCTTATCTTTCTCTTATATTCCATATCATCTTTTAATCTTTAAGTTTTGTTCAAAGTCTGTGTTCTTCACCTCTTCTATGGCTCATTTCCTGGTGCCTTAACAGGTGGATTTTTTTTTTACACATATATTTGAACATAGGTCTAGTTGAGACTTCCTCTGTTGTAAAACATGGCACACTTCCAGAACGCATTGCCATGTTTAATAACTTGTATCCCCATGACACTCTCTTCGTACCAGCAAGTCATACATACAGTCAGTCCTAGGGGTTGCCACCTTTTCAAATGCACAAAGTGGGACATTTTTGGGTACAAACATCAGATTTTGCATGCCGAAACATTCCCCCAGCCAGTCCAAAGGACAGAACTTCACATTTTTGCCTAACTAAAAGCTTATTGTTGTAGCATTTTAGTTGATTATTCTGTTTCTTATAGCATTTAGGTGTTTCAGATACAGAATAACTGTTTTACGCAACTATTACATAAAATATAGGAAATAATTTTGTCCTAAAATCTCAGGACATTTGCCATTTTTACAGTTTTTTTGCAGGACACAACTGCCCAAAGAGGGACTGTCCCTCGCAAAGTGGGACAGGTGGTAACCCTAGTCAGTCCTGATTTTAGCCATGTACTTTTACACAATGCCATTTGCTTGCAGCCATGCATTTGGAATACATGGCTAGGCTTAAAAAGGTCCTTGTGGTCATTAGCCTAGTAAACACCTATGAATCTATAAGGGGAGTCACCATTCTGTGACTCATTCAGTTTGACACAATGAATGCTAATGAATAGTGTACCACTGTCAGTTACAATAACAGTAGGTGTGCCAATATTTATGGTTTTACTAATGATGCATTTAGTTCCAGCAAGCCTGATGTTTAAAAGTGTGTTCAGGAAACAAAACTCCATCTACTACTGAGTCAAGAGACAAGCCAGATGAGTGGCAAATGAGCAAAACTTTTAGCAGAAGTTTAACAAATTAGACAATGGGCTTACTGCACATTAGTACCCTGATTGAGAATGAGTGTTCTCCAGCAGGGTATTAATGTACAAGTAATATCAGGCTGCCGTGGAGCTCGGACTGAGGAAATAGAATGGACGCCATTATTTTACGCTTGCTAAGCAGCTCTTTTACTGTTTAGCAAGTGTAAAGTATAAAAAAAAAGAAGAAAACAAAAAGGTGTGCATGTGTGTGTGTTTGTGTGTGTGTGAGAGAGAAAGCGAGAGTGATATGTAAGTGAATGCATGTATATAAGCCGAGGAGACTGTGTGTGAGAGAGAGAGAGAGAGAGAGAGAGAGAGAGAGAGAGATTGAATGTGTGTATATGAAAGCAGCTGGAGACAGGGAAAGAGGGTGAGACCAATCTTGTGTGAGTGAATGTGTGTATGAAAGCAGAGGAGACTGTGTATGTATATGTATGTGAGTGAAAGCAGAAGAGACTGTGTATGTGTGTACTGGGGAGAGAATGGGCTGTATGTAAAATTGTTGTTTCACTTGTTTATTATTTTTTTAAGCACTATATTATTTTTTATACATGTTTCATGTAAAACGCTTCCTCCAACACCATTAACATATACTAACAGCAAGTTTGAAATAGTAGGCGGAGGAACTATTTTACATTAAAATTATACAAAAAAAAATATATAGTACTTAAAAGCATAAATAAGCAAGAAAAACAGAATTTTACAGAGAACTCATTCTCTAAGCTCAATAATGGCCTTAAGGGAGTGTGTTAATGTGAAATGGATGCCCTTCCAGGGGTGAGAGGCCCTCCGCCTGCGGCGCCAGACCTCATAACACCTCTGGGCAGGCATTAATAACACATTAACACACAGCCTTGTCAGGCATTATTGCTTGTGTGTTTAAGCAGAATATAAAAAAACAGACAAGGGAATTCCCCTTCCAGAAAGGATTACTGTTGATTTATGACAAACTCACCTCAAGTGAATATCAATGCAACATCTTTTCAAAAGAACATACATTCACACAGATAATGCAAATCAGGCTTTTAATTATATATTACATTTCGTACCTCATTCACATTTCCTCACTGTGCCGTTTTTTTTTTAGGAAAATTTTCTGTTTTGTGCTTATAGTCCTGATCCCAATCATGTCATCCTTCTCTTTCTATTTACTTGTTATAATGCTTTAAAAAAAAATCAGTTACTGTGGTGCCAACGTATGGAACTTACTTCTACTAGCCACTAGCCCCTGGCCATACTTTTATCAGTGTAAATCTAACTTTATCATCCACCTTCCTACAACCTTGGTATGTAGCTGGGTGAATAAATGGCCAGCACCATAGTTTAATATTACAGTCTGAAATTTAGTTATTACTTCTTTATTAACTTTTACTTTGTAAGTGCAGGTAATGCTTACTCATTCTGTACTGCTCATCCATGTACCATTACTGTATTGTCAGTAATACGTTACTTTTTTTTTTAGGTTTTTGACCATTGCCCCCTTCACAGTCAATCAACCCATTAATTCTCACTTCTCCAGGGTGAGGCTCTGCCAGGAAGGGCCATCATTAAGGCAGCCATCAGAGGTAGTTTGGGCCATGCAGTGAGCCTCTGCAATACACCATTCTTCACTTCCACAAGGGGCTGATGTTAAGTACATCCAAGTTCATCACCAGAAAGCATTGCGCAGCGGCTTTTCCAGTTTCCAACAGACAGATCAGATCACAAGCAGCTGACCCTGGGCCCATGCCCCCCCCCCCCCCAAAGGTGCATGCCACTCATCCACCTCTTGCCCTGCCTGCACCATTAAGCAGCCAAACGGTTACTCAAACTCAGATTGCCTGGGCCATAGTCAAGGTTTTATCTCTGTCTGTGCCACGGCAGCAGGGATTGTTGTGCTACTTTTGATACCTTAAAAAGAACACTGAAGCCAAAAACTGCCTAACTCGTCCAATCTACTAACTGTAAATAAATAAATAAAATGAAACTGCCAAACACTGAGAAAATATTAACTTAAGATAGCAATCGCAGTTCTGGCTGACAAGGATCTTGCAGGTTGTACCGCTGTGAAGATGGATATTAATTCATCTAGTCAGATTTCAGCTTTTTTCTGTTTGCTATAAATTAGGAGCATTTGAGCAACTCTGTGCTCACTTCCACATAGCTAAGCAAAGCTTGAAGCTCTCACCTATGATTCTAAAGTATCTCTGAAGTATCCGGAGCCATCCTGGCTAAGATACTTTGAGTTTTTGCACTTGCACTTCTTATTTTAAGTAATCATAACAGTTTGGCAGCATTTTAATGCATTTAATTGTAATTTTGCTATATAAATCCCTCTTTTTGTCTGTTGCTGGTTTCCGAACTGCTTGGATTTAAATCACCTTAAAGAAAGGCGATCTGGCCACAGAAAATTTATTTTGTTGTTGAATTGCACTTGAGGGTTCCTTTCAGCTATGTTTTTATATTAGGAAGACCACATCATCCATCTTGTGGCAGAAGGTACTTGCCTGGTCATTCTGTGTTAGGAAGCACTCCACAACAGCTCAAAGTGTACTTTTGTACTAGCCAGAGGGCAGAGGAGTTAGATTTCAGCTTTCTTCTGTTTTCTCAGTGTACAGTAGTGGCTGGCACTGCCCTGCACAGAAGCAAATGCCTAGACAGTAAAAATGTATATATAAAGCTAGTATTAGGACTGTAACCAGTAACATAGTGAGGCACTGTGCATACTTAGAGCAGCACGGTGATTAGTACTTATACCATATCCTAGCACCTTAACTCTAGAATCCCCATAGACCACTGTAAAACCAAGACCTTAAACCATAAAAGCCCACGCTAATTAAGGTCTGGACAACACAGACATGCAATTTCCAAATGTCTTTGTAAACAGCAGGGTAGATATGGGCATCCAAAGACAATGTAGCAATTGTCTCATGTTTTAATAAAACCATTAAATCCTCAAAGAAACTGAAAATGTTGCTTGTAAACAAGGTTGTCAAGAATACACACACTACATCCACCAGACATACCACTCACCACAAATATAGATCATCTCAAGCTGAGGCACTAAGAATAACCTTCCCAAACTTCAAAGACCCTTTAAGCCTACAAACGGCAATGTCTACTCTCATCATCTCTAAAGCAACACCAACCACCACACATATGCCTTCAGCCAATAGACTCCCAAGAACAAAGTCCATAAAGCAAGCAAGCACTTTACCTAGGGCATTTGTCATAGGGCATTCCACTGTACAACACAGAGATGCCATCCTCACCAGGGTAGACAAGGAGAAGATATAAGGTTTGGTTATTTATGTGGAGCCAAGCTCTGAAATATCACACAAGCACTCAACTTACTGCACCCCAGGTACCAATATGATTCTATTACAGTCCATGTGGGTGTAAATTACCTGAGGCATACCTTAATGGATTATAAGAAAAGAGACATGATTGATCTTTTAGAATATGTATCACAGATAGGTATGTGCCTTGCATTGAGCAGTATTCTTTCTTCACCAAGGATGATGCCACAAATAAATATTGAATTTAACAACTGGCCTAGTTTCTGGTGTCATTCCAAGTAGATTAAATACCTGTCAGCATGAAAAGACATGGTTAACGGACCATGTTGCTTTGCCAAGGGTGGTCTACACCTGTCCCCACAAGGCTTTCAGGTACTTGCTAAAACCATCAGTCCTTTTTAAGCAATGCCAAAATGACAACCCTTACAACACAGAAAAAAAAAAAAAACTCAAAACAACCTTAAGCTGTTACCGCTTAATGCTAGGAGCCTCAACAAGAAACTCCCCACTCTATAAGCTCCTCTCACTCTGGAGAACAAAGACATATGTGGCATTACTGAGACTTGGTTTATAGCCGCAGAAAAAAACTGTGGCAGTGCAAGGCTACAGTGCTTTCCACACATTTAGAACAGCAGCAGCATGGACAGGGACTAAAGATGGAGGTGTCTCACTCTACACCAGTAACAAATGTACCTCCAGGTTGCATGGACAGGGACTAAAGATGGAGGTGTCTCACTCTACACCAGTAACAAATGTACCTCCAGGTTGCATGGACAGGGACTAAAGATGGAGGTGTCTCACTCTACACCAGTAACAAATGTACCTCCAGGTTGCATGGACAGGGACTAAAGATGGAGGTGTCTCACTCTACACCAGTAACAAATGTACCTCCAGGTTGCATGGACAGGGACTAAAGATGGAGGTGTCTCACTCTACACCAGTAACAAATGTACCTCCAGGTTGCATGGACAGGGACTAAAGATGGAGGTGTCTCACTCTACACCAGTAACAAATGTACCTCCAGGTTGCATGGACAGGGACTAAAGATGGAGGTGTCTCACTCTACACCAGTAACAAATGTACCTCCAGGTTGCATGGACAGGGACTAAAGATGGAGGTGTCTCACTCTACACCAGTAACAAATGTACCTCCAGGTTGCATGGACAGGGACTAAAGATGGAGGTGTCTCACTCTACACCAGTAACAAATGTACCTCCAGGTTGGTTAAACAGGATGATGCCTGGAGTTCATTCACATGTAATTCACCACAGATAAAGTCCCTTACCATATCCTAGTGAACTATAGATCACCATATATGCCCCAGGAATCTCATAACTCATACCTAAACTTACTGAAGACAATCATCCAACCAAACACTATATTTATGAGGGCCTTTAACTACTCTTCTACAGACTGGGAAACATGCACTGCCTCAAACTCACAGGCACAACATTTCCTGGACATTATTAACAGAAATAACCTGGATGAGATAGTGCATGCTCCAACCAGAGGTTCAAACATACTGGGTCTAGAACTCATCAAAATGGGAGAGAGCTGCACTCTCCCCTGTGTCATGTCCTTACAGCGCAGTGAAACAATGCTGTGACCTTCGAAATAAAAATCAACTCAAACAAAAACAACTAAATCGGAACTATTCTAAAGCAAACTACATCCTACTGAGTGAAAGTTTGCCAAAAATCCAATGCCCCCCAAACCCCAAGATCATAGCAACCTATGTACAACTCTTCACAGAAACCCTGTACAAACATGTAAACAGCTGCAGAGAGGTTACTGCACCTACCAGAAGTAAACATTAAAAACAAACAACACTGGTGGAATCCTAACCTTAACAGGGTATATAACAAAAGGAAAGCAGGCCAAAACCAGGCAGAGCAACTTTCTTGAAAAGAAGAGCTCACTGATTAAACTAAACAAAAAAATTAGGAGAACTAATTAAGACCAATTACAAGGTCAGGATAGCATCTCATGCTAAGACAAAACACAAAGCCTTCTTCAGCTATGTCTGACACCTTAAAGGTAACACACAGCAGTGTACTGAACTAGTAGTAAATGGCACTACCTTCACCAAGCAGAGTGACATAGTGAATGTACTGGCTGCCAAATTCAGCTCTAACTTCACCCCCCACTCCTCCTCCCTGACTACCCCCTGTGGAATCCTTTCTAGCATACAGCCAACTATCAGTCTGGTGGTGCCTGCTAAAGTAAAAAAACACTGCTTCAATGGGATCCCAACAGTATCTACTTAATCTGGTTAAATAACACATACCACATCATTATAAATTTTATTTAAAGTACGTAAGGGTTATAATAATATTACTATGACAGCTACAAAGTAGGGCAGGACCAGCTCAAATGTCACTGATTGGGGAAGGGATGTGAATTTAACATGTGTACCAATAACACTTGTTTTACAGCACAATAAACCACTCCCATGCCTGATAAAAAGTATATATATATTTAGAAAGCTTGTGAGGAAATTATTACTCTATTTTTGTTTTACTTGGATCGCTTGTCTGTGTACTTAATAAAGGATTTTCAACTGGAAACTGCTTGCCTGCCTTGTTTGGATTACTTTCGAATACTTAGTAATGCTCTACAATTATATATTTTTTTATTATTATTTTTTGTTTTGTTTTGACTTAAGACGAGTTTAAGTTCACTACTTCTACTACTATTGTCTGATCTGATTAATATACAGTGATTAACTAGAGCTATATGGACTGAAAATCTTCCACACAGAGAAGTTTCTTACACTGTTTTGCTTCCTAGATAGTTTAAAACATGGCTTATCAAGACCACTTGAGGTACTCCAACTACAGACTCAAAACAGGTTATGTGCCAAGAGAATGGAAGACTGCAACAATCATTCCTCTTCACAAGAGTAGTCCATCTACTCACTCAGGAAACTACAGACTCATTATTCTGACAAGTCTAATATGCAAAGCCATGAACAAATTATCATGAAAATGATCAACAATGACATTGGTAACATATAGATATTGAACTTATCCCAGTTTGGCTTTGCCAAGGGGAGATTTTGCATACTTAACCTGGCAGACTTATTCAAGAGGGTCACCAAAGCAACAGATGAGGGAAAAACAGAGCATACCACCTACCTTGACCTGGCTAAGGTGTGCAATACCATGCTCCACACTCGGGTATTGTTGACAAACTCACCAAACTAGACATAAATCCCCTACATGACTAACTGGATGGCCAGCTGGCTCACAGACAGGACCTAAGAAGTTAGGACTGGTGAGACCCCTCCACTAAAAGACCAGTAACTAGCACAGAATTTCAGGGATCGATGCCAGTCCCACTCCTGTTTGGCATCTACTTCTCTGAAGTCAAGGGTAATGTCAAGGGCCTCTGGCTTACCCAGTTTGCAGATGACTGTAAATTGGAAGTTATCACAGATTCTAAAAATCCAAGAATGCAAAAGGACCAGGACAAAATCCAGAAGTATAAGTTAAAATACATAAGAACAGACGTCCACCAAGGTGGAGTGTAAAACACAATTTAATTATCAGAATAAAAACTGGTAAGCGCTTTCGTGGTAGACCTGCTTCTTCAGACTATAATACAAAATGACAATGACATAATATTTAAATAAAACACATCAACCAATCAATAACTAATAACAAATCACATGATAACAATCAGTGATGCAAGCCCCTTTTGTTAAGTGCTAAATTTAAAGACACAGAATTATTAAGACCTGGGTGCAAATTAGCCCTCAGGTCTAAAATCCAGCATAGCTCAACAAATTCAGTTTCATTTGTGATGTCCCCTTCTCGTAGACCACAATCAACTTTATTCAGTACTAAGCACCTAAAGCGACGGGTATCTCTATTTTCACCCACATGCTTTGTTAATGCATTACTAGGTTTCTTATTTTAAATATTGTTTATATGTGTATTCCTTCCTTCAGTGTATGATTGGTCTTGCCAACATAAAAACCCTCACACTGAACACACTTGGCCAAATAAACTATATTCTTAGCAGTACAATCTGCATAAAAATGTAATTCAATCTCCTTAGATGATCTAGGGTGAATAATAGATGCAACTGTCCAGATATACTTACATGCACTACATGATCTACATGCATAGGTACCCCTACGCTCTGAATATACCCTTCTGAAAGGTGTCTGCCTATAACACAGATGTTGTTTCAGTGTTTTATTATTCTTGCATGAAAACTTGGGAGAGGGGCATAATACTTTACTTAAACTAAGATCTGTCATAAGTATGGGCCAGTTCTTCTTAATGATATTACATACTACAATAACATTACTAGAAAAGGCTAAAGTAACCCTGTTAATGGTTTCAGTGACACGTATCTCATTCCTCTTCAATGGTTGTGTTGTATTTTCAGAGAAATAGGCTTTGGTCTTAGAGCTCCTATTACCTCTAGCTTCCTCTATATCACATTCTATGTCTCCTATTCTATAACCTCTATCCAAGAACTCAATCCTAAGAATATCTAAGGCCTTCTCCAATGGGACTGCTTTGGTGTGTAGCCTTATAACCCTTAGTACCAGATTCTTAGTACTTATTCTTAGTATAGATTCTCCCTGTGACATTAACATCCTGCAAGGTGGCCTAACAGATAAATGACCGGTACCAAAACTCCATTCCAAGCAGTGCATTATAGTACACTTTGTGAAAACTGTCCATCCAAGCTAATTACTCCATTGATAAAACACCCCTAAGGATGTTTTGCAGATCCACAAAATGAATGGCATCAGAAACGCTAGATCCACAAATTTAAACTTTGCCTGAAACATAAAAAGAACATACTGGTGAGACAGATATGTGTCTCAAAAGATCACCACACTATGGAAAAGGCTCCACATCCACCTGAAGCAGAGTTTATCCCTGACCCTATTGAAACATATCGCTGACAATTGGATGGAAATTCATAAATTCACCCCCAGTCTGACCACCAAGTCTGTAACGTACAGAGGCTGACAGTAAGTAAAAGATCCCCTTATATAACCCTCCCCAAAAATCCCTTAGCTACCACCTAATTAACATACTACTCCTAATAGACACCCAAGTATATCGGCAAACAATTGGTTGGGTTGAGCAGCTAGGCTTATAAAGGCCCTGGTGATCGTTAGTTTAGTATTTACCTATATGAAACTATGAATAAATACCCTTCATCATTAAATGGACCATAAAAATCAAAAGTTATGATTACCCAGGGTGTTTTGAGTAATAGTGATATCTGGAAAGGAACATTTTCCTATCAAAGTAAACAGTCATGTAAAATGTAATCCTGTCCTCTTCTACCTTACCACCACCTTTTTCTCAACATTTCTTGTGTAGTTATATACCAATTTTCGGTGGTGTATTCGAAATCATCAGTTTTGTCCCTTTTAGGAAAAAAAAATTTTTAGAGAGAAACTGTTTTTCATGTTTGCAATTTCATATCTTTCTACACTCTCAATTCCTTTGCTGATGGTCATCTTTCTTCAGCCATGTATTACTCATACGGTATTCTTTCACTTGTTAATATTGGATCTTTTCTTATCATGTTCTTTCTGTTCTTTTCATAGCCAAGATTATTTTATTTTATTTGAATTTGTGTACAGTGTTATAGCATTGATCCACTAAGGGCCTATTTCAGAAGTATTCCACAAAGGCAGATTTAGAGGGGTGTAACAGGGGCACATAATATGTTATATGACAAATGTGACAATGGGTGGAATTGAGGTGAATGAATAGAGGAGAAGGAAGGAGGGACTATCAGATGCAACTGTAAGTGATTCTATTTACCCTTAACAATGAAACTATTAATTCTCAGAGTTGAAAAGCCTGGAGTAGGCAGCCTGACTGATCGGATATTGGGGTTGTAGATCTATGGGGGCAGATGGAAAGGGCTGGCAAGACCCCAATGGCAGAATGTAACAGCTACTTCTGCCCTCACCTTACGTGATGTTACATAATGAAATATTAGATTGACAGGAAAGTGATTACCAATTTTAACAATTAAAAAGTACTCAGGAAAGACAACTTCCAAACCTCTCATATAACACAAGTAAAGGAAATTAAGCAAAATGAATGGTCCACAGAGTCAAGGACTCAGGTATGCCAACATTCAAAAAGAACATCATTGTCCATCTTTTTAGCACATCGTCACTTACAGCCCATAATGCTGTCACTGTACTATCAACTTGCTTGAAGCCACGCTGCCACCAGGAAAAAAACTACAACAGTCAGAATCTTGTAAATGTGCTGGTGCATGTTTTTGAGAAGAAAGTCAATGGAAGAGAAACAAACAACACAAAACACAATTCAAAGGATTAGCTTTATAATTTCCCCTAAGCATGACACATCTGTGGAATACCATCATCTAAATCCATTCAGTAATAATGGATGCAATAATCATGAATCACTATTCATTTATTTTTTTGTCTTTCTTCTATACTCGAAAGAACTTCAGCACTCCCCCCCGTTCACCCATGTTGCTCATTTATTTCCCTGAGGCTGACAAATGCATAGGTCGGTTTAGCAAGGGAAACACCATCACACTCCAGACAGGTGGATTACAACCCTATCTTTCTGTGTTAGTTCCAGACTCACTCTGGGTGTCTGGACACTTTATGACAAACGCCATCAACTTGTGGTGACATGCTTATCTTGGGGCCCTTCCCTGAAAGCAGGTGCAGTTAGGCCATGCTCTACCTCAGTAGCAGCAGATAACCTCTTTGTGATCCAGCTGTCCAGCTCCCAATCTAACCCGGTGTGTACTCTGTCATGATATCTGGCATACTCTGGCAATAAAGCAACTAAACTCCTCCCTAGCAAAGCAATGCACACTCCTCCTCCTGTGACAGACGAGCAGACTTAACCCCCTTGGATTCTATTCCCTCCCATCACTGGCTCCTCCAGTGCCAGGAGCACTTATCACAAAGGTGAATCTTGCATCACTTTAGCTGAGTTTCACTCTTCTGAATATATTATGAACTGCAGTGTCTCCTGGGGAAGGAGTTTTCATGCTTCTACTCCTGTGTCATGTTAGGATGTCCTTTTTATGTGAGAAGATTCTAGGTTTTCTGTGTGCCTTCATGATTTTGTTGTGTTGCACGATTTATGCAAACTAACTGAAGTTTGGGTGCACTTCTGATAGTGCAGTTTGTGTGTGGAAAAGGGAGGTTTGTTGTAGGATGTCTGCACTCTGCACCTTTTCAGTGGTTGTGTAACTTTAAATTAGTATATTTAAGTAAGGCTGATGAGTGAGACAAAGCTATTTTACCACATGGAATTTTACTTAGCATGATTTAAACAGCAGCATCTTCCATACATACCCATCAATACCTCAAATGTTTAGCACTGAGATGCTCAGGTGTTTTTAGTAACATTTAGAAAAACCCACAGACCAAAAATCACCCAAATGTGCACACTGATAAGGCATTTAACTGGGTGTAGGATAGTTTGCCTAATGGGATTATTTCAGTCATTAAACACAGTTCAGCAAAGACAGTGAAGGGGCCATTTTACTAAACAGAGTCACATCACTGCTAGAGTGTCATAAAACAAAATACACTTTTCTCCCAATCTGTGGCAATCTTGTTTAAAACACACATTAGCATGGAAGTAGGGGAGGCACTGCATTTTGTAAGAAGTGCTATTTTTTCCGATTCCGATGATAAACCTGGAGGTGATAGCATTCAGGAGGATGGTAGGTATCTTCTTACCAGACAATGTCTGAGGAATTCATTGAATGTACACTTTGACTTTATATATACTACAGTTGACAGATTCTGTCTATCATTCTTAGCTTTTAAGGGACAGGCTAAGGCAGAACCCTTCTTCATAATTACCAATGAATTTGGGAATTAAGTTAGTGTGGCTTATCCTTAAAATTAAGACATCTGCAGACAGTGTGGCTTAAGTTTATTTTCAGCTGCTGTTTTTTTTTTTCTTTACAGTTCATCTTTCCCTAAATTTCAGCTCTGTCCATGACATGTTATTAAACTCAGCAGCTCTTGATTTGTCCAACCATTACTCTAACTAAACGTCAAATACATTCTCTGTCTTGTATATGCCCACTCCCTGCTCAGTTCTGAGTCTACCATATAAATCCTGTTTTATATATACCAATAACTGTATCCAGGGGAAGTGGTCAGGGTAGAAGTTTCTAGTAAGTAGATGTTTACTGCTTAAGAAACATGACAAGTGTTTATTAGGTAGCAAGTAAATCTGCTACCGTCATTTGGTCGATATTGCCCAGGGCATGCTAAAGTAGAGTGGGCCATATTGCATCCACATTATGTAAACAGGGTACAAGCAACAAAGATAATCAAAGGGCTGAATGACAGGTTGGAGGACAAGACAAAGGTGAGTATGTGGTACATGGGGTAGGTATCCATATGAATAAGGAAGCTATGGAAGACCTGGATGTGAAGAATGTAGAAGGACAGGAAAACAGTAACAGGAGGTGATGGTATACAGCAGAATGGTAGGAGATGGATGGGATGTGGGGCTGGGCAGATATGACAATATAGTAAGGAGGAGGATTTGAGTTGATGCAGTATGAGCACAATAAAGCTGGACTGCTGGAAGGAGGCAGAGAGTGCAGGGAAGGCAGGTGTGGAAAAGGTAGGGATGAGCATGGCCAAACAGAGGCAGGAAGGAGACAGACAGAAAAGGGGAGGAAGAAATCTGGAAATGGGGAGATAGGTAAGGGGACAAGTATAAAATAACAGACAGGAATCAGGTAAGACAAAGAAAGTACAGACATTTGCAAAAACTGTAACAGAAGGCAGAAGATCAGAAAGATGAGGAGGGTGGGAATTAGGTGAATCAGAGAAGAGGGAGGTACGACAGTACAACAGTTGAAGGGCTTATAAGTAGAGTACAGGGGAGATGGGAAGGGAGACTGGTGCAACACAACAAGGGAGGAAACAGAATAAAGAAGGCTATGTCAGTGGATATGGAGTGGGTAAGGTAACTAAGACAAGTAGTAACATGGAGTAGGAAGTGAGGCTGGATAAAGATAACCAGTGTGGGGATGGGAATAGAGTTTTTGTGGCTGGAACTCAGTTAACAGGAGAATTAAAAAACTTGGCAATGTTTAAAGGAAAGAACAGATTACTGTGCAACTGATATCAGGGCTTAGTAAAACGTAATATGAGGTGCATAAGATTTCTGACACATGGACAGGTGTGCACATGATGCAGTACATTTAGGTACGCAAACTGATTTATGCAGGCTGTGCGGCACATTTAGGCACATGGACAGGTGTACGTATGCTGCTGCACATTGAGGCACATGGACAGGTGTGTGCATGATGAGGCACATTTAGGCACAGGGACAGATGTACATACAGTTGATATAAAAAGTTTACACACCCTTGTTAAAATGCCAGGTTTTTGTGATATAAAAAAATGAGACCACAATAAATCATTTCAAAACTTTTTCCACCTTTAATGTGACCTATAACCTGTACAATTCAATTGAAACACAAACAAATCTGTTAGGGGAAAAAAATATAAAAAAAATAAATAAAAAACAGGCAAAAAGCTGGTTGCATAAGTGTGCACACCTTCAAACTAATACTTTGTTGAAGCACCTTTTGATTTAATTATAGCATTCAGTCTTCTTGGGTAGAAGTCTATCACCATGGCACATCTTGACTTTGCAATATTTGCCCACTCTTCCTTGCAAAAGTGCTCCAAATCTGTCAGATTGCAAGGGCATCTATTGTGCACAGCCCTCTTCAGGTTGCTCCTGAAGATCCATTATATTGGGTTTCCTTAATATTATGTTGGGTACACACGGCTAGGCTTATAAAGACCTTTGGGTGAATAGCCCAGTAAGCACCTATGAACAACTAATTATGCAAAGGAGGGTTTTCATGTGAGGTTGCCTAATATGAGGTTAAAGAAAAAGGAGGAACACCATCTCATAAAGATGCAAATGGAATGACGAGGGTGAGAAGCAAATTTAAGAGTCATTGTGGTTCAGACAGAGAGGTGAATGGAGAGAGAGACAGCAGAATGACAATTGCATTTTATTCTCAGACTCATCAGTGGGGAGTATGAAAGATGAATGAGAGAATAAATAGCAGGAAAAGTGTTTTACTCGTGGAGATCTGAATTTGTCTAGAAAAGACAGAGCTCAACAGCTGATGAGGTAGCACAGCATTCCTTATTTATTTGTCGATTAAGTATTTGTAAAGTGGCTGGTCTCTGAACCCTTTTCAACCACGGTCTGAGTCAGCAGCAAATATTAACAACAACAAACCATTAGCCAGTGCATATGACTTAGGAAATAAGTACTACATTGTTTGGTTTCAGAAGCAGAATAATGCACATGGTCATTGCACTATTTCTTCAAAAGTAAACTTAACATAGAGGAAACGTACAGTGAAATTTTTTTTCAAAGAATATTACAAGATTTTACAAATTTACTTATTAGAGTCAGTATCTGGTCACAGAAATTCAAAACATGATAAGCAGATAGTGATAAATTGCAATTCTCTTACATGAGAAGTAATGGGGAAACAGTACACCTTTTTGTGTTCCCACCTACAGAGAGAATGAACTCACAGAAACATGCCCCTTTCCCTAATGGTGGTTCACCCTTAGTGTGGTTATATGCAAATAACAGAGTGGGAGAGCAACATTTCTCACATGGGGGGATGGAGAAGGGCATTTCCCCCTACAAAAATGCCTGCTTTCTGATTGATTCATTAAACCAGTTTTACCAGATTTGGCTTTAAATTATATTTTGAGTGCTGTGATTTGTTTTCTTTACCTTGTGTTTTGCTTGTGTTCTGCTTTTAACTGCATATTAAAACTTCAAAAGATACCACAGTTCTGTCTCTTGTGAGTCAGGCAGAAATTAGAACTGATCAATTAAGGACTCATTCAAAAGATAGAAGAGGTCACTTAAGGTTAATCATTTGTGAACTGAGGAGGTGGAGCTAGGAACTAAACCTTCTATTTAAGGGATAAAATAAAACATTTCAGAGCTTTATTGGAAAGGCTCACCCAGACTCTGCTACACTTTGCTGTGAGGGAAAGGTTGGTTTGCTTTTTATTTGTTGTATTTTGTATTAGTTTATTGCCTTTTTATATTTTGAGTGCTGTGATTTGTTTTCTTTACCTTGTGTTCTGCTTTTAACGGTTATCTAACAGTGTAGTACCTCGCAGGATGCGCAGTAGCAAACCCTGCCCCTAAACGCCCACAACTTACCAAGCTACATTAATTAGCTGTCATGTAGCTGTCACCGGAATGTATCTGTCAGTTTCACATGTCCAAGTTTAATAATAAAATAAAGCAATAAAAAGCCTTTTATTGTCATATCATGCAAGTTCTGTATCTGGAATCGGAATGTATCTGTCAGTTTCACATAGCCAAGTTTCCGATCGTCCAATAAAGCAATAAAAAGCAGAAAAATGAAATACAAACACCGGAATGATTTTAAATGCCACAACCACATTTATTTAATGAAATATACCTACAAAAGCATGACATACATTTAAAAAGGCCAGAGAATGGTAAAAAATGCAAAAACAAACACCGGCATGACATTCAATAACAAAACCAAGTTTATTGGAATGGTAAAAACCGCAAATCAAATGCAGTTACTGCAAATGTACATCAGACAAGTCTAGTTTCCGATCGTCCAATAAAGCAGTAAAAAGCAGAAAAATGAAATAGAAACACCGGAATGATTTTAAATGCCACAACCAAGTTTATTTAATGAAATATACCTACAAAAGTGTGACATACATTTAAAAAGGCCAGAGAATGGTAGTTGTGAATTAAATGGTTAACTGTAAAATTAGCTGTTATCCAGCTGTTTTTCTAACATCTGTCACTTTTCTTTTGTGGCAGGTAGTTGTGAATTAAATGGTTGTTAAAATTAAACTTAAATAACATTAAATAAAAAATGTTACCAGACTGTAAAATCAGCTGTTATTCAGGTGTTTTTTCTAACATCTGTCACTTTTCTTTTGTAGCAGGTAGTTGTGAATTAAATGGTTGTTAAAATTAAACTTAAATAACGTTAAATAAAAAATTTTCACTCAGATGTATGATGACCTGCCAATCTATGTGGACATGCCCTAACCTGCGCAGTACCGCCCGCGAGGTACTACGCTGTTAGATAACCCTTTTAACTGCATATTAAAACTTCAAAAGGCACCACAGCTCTGTCTCTAGTGAGTCAGGCAGAAATTAGAACTGATCAATTTAGGACTCATTCATAAGATAGAATAGGCCACTTAAGGTTAATCATTTGTGAACTGAGGGGGTGGAGCTAGGAACTAAACCTTCTATTTTAGGGGTAAAATAAAACATTTCAGAGCTTTATTGGAAAGGCTCACCCAGACTCTGCAACACTTTGCTGTGAGGGAAAGGTTGGTTTGCTTTTTTTTACTTGTTGTATTAGTTTATTGCCTTTTTATATTTTGAGTGCTGTGATCTGTTTTCTTTACATTGTGTTTTGCTTGTGTTCTGCTTTTAACTGCATATTAAAACTTCAAAAGACACCACAGCTCTGTCTCTAGCGAGTCAGGCAGAACCCACCCACCCTGTCACTGTTGTGTTCTTAAATACCAATGTCTTTCTAGTTGCCTGCCTCTTATGTTAATTTGACCATATATCTCATTTCCTCTCTGCTTTCACTGGCTTGTGAGAGTAAGCACAAAATTATCATTTTGTGAAATCACTCCCCTTTCAACTATTTAAATTTATTGACCATTCTACTGTATTCCATAGTACCGGAATAGAACCCCCTTTCAATCTATTTTGTTGTTTTAAAAATAGTGACTTTCCACTAAAACTTAACTTTTTAGACAGGTAAAACTTAAGTTACCTACTTTCGCATCTAACTTCACTAGTGCACACTGCGTGTTTAGGGTAAGCCATTTTCTTTTCATCTTACCTTTAAACATCCCTGTGACTAGCACTTGCTCTAATACCTGCTGGAAGCCTTAAACTGATACAAGCACTCAACTCTCCTTATTAATAAGGAGAAATTAATCATAGGCACTAAACAGCCTATAACTGCAAAGTACCTTGCTAAGGTAAGAGAAAACAGCTCCTGTACTTTTCAAAAAAAAAGCACCAAGCCAGGCATGTCCAAGGGTTAACTTTCATTGATTTTTCCTGTCCACCTTGAGAATCTGGGCATACTACGGCAATGCAGCAATTGCCTCATGTACACGGACAACCCTCTCCTCCTACCACCCAACACTACAACCTGTGAGAGATGCACTTACATAGCCAAACTGGAAGCAAAGCTCTCTCCACCCAAGATTGTGCTAGACAGTCAAGAGGAGAAGGTTAACACCTGCACTACACCTCAAGCTACACATAGCTCTTCTAAACTCACACCACCAACACCCACACATAACAACACTAAATCCACATATGCGGAGGCCCTTAACTGTAACCTGCCCAAGCAACAAGGACCTCTGAAGGCAAAACGCAAACAAACACCAATCACAACCAAGTGTCACATAGCTCACAACACCAGTGTGCCACCCAGCAACAGCCACTAAGGCAAGACAACGTACCTAACACTTTAGTCATAGGTGACTCTATAGTCAGGTACACTGATGTCCCACTCACCAAGCTGAACAAGGAGAACATTAAAGGGAGTTGCCTGTCAGGTGCCAGGATCTGCCACATAACTCAAGTATAAATATGACTCTGTCATTGTCCATGTTGGAGTGAATGACTTGAGACATACCTCTCTGGATTACACGAAGAGAGACATGGAAGAGCTCTCGGATCATGTGGCCTAGCCAGGTATGACCCTAGCCCTGAGTAGCATCCTGCCTTCACCCAGAATGATACCAAAATATAAGGACAAAATGACTGACTTCAACAATTGGCTAAGCTTCTGGTATCATTCAAAGGGGATCCAGTATCTGTCTGCCTGGGACGACATGATCGACAGACCACGATGCTTTGCCAGAGATGGTTTGTACCTGTCGCCCCTGGGATTCAGGTTACTGGCTAAGGCTCTTGCCACCCCTATAGTGCCTTTTTTAGGCAGAATTCAAAGGACAAAACCACCACCATAACAGGTACAAGCATGCAAAATCTGAAGGTAATGCTACTCAATGCTAGAAGTCTAAACCTCAAAATGCACTCTCTCGAGGCACTCCTAAAAATAGAGAACATCGATATCTGTAAGGGAGACTGCTAGGAAGGTGCTTGGTGTGACATCTGGACAGAGGAAGGAGGACAAGGAGACATGGTGGTGGAATGAGGAAGTACAGGAGAGTATACAGAGGAAGAGGCTGGCGAAGAAGAAGTGGGATTGTCAAAGAAATGAAGAAAGTAGACATGAGTATAAGGAGATGAGGCACATGGCAAAGAGAGTGGTGGCAAAGGCTAAGGATAAGGCATATAGAGAGTTATATGAGAGAATGGACACTAAAGAGGGAGAAAAGGACCTGTACCAATTGGCTAGACAGAGGGACAGAGCTGGGAAAGATGTGCAGCAGGTAAGGGTGATAAAGGACAGTGAGGGAAATGTACTCACAAGTGAAGAGAGTGTGTTGAGTAGATGGAAAGAGTACTTTGAAGGGATGATGAACGAAGAGAATGAGAGAGAGAGAGAGAGAGAGAAGGTTGGATGATGTGAGGATAGTGAATCAGGAAGTGAAGCAGATTAGCAAGGAGGAAGTAAGGACAGCTATGAAGAGGATGAAGAATGGAAAGGCTGTTGGCCCAGATGACATACCAGTGGAAGCATGGAGGTGCTTAGAAGAAATGGCAGTGGAATTTTTAACCAGATTGTTTAATGAAATTTTGGAAAGTCAGAGGATGCCTGACGAGTGCAGAAAAAGTGTTTTGGTACCTATCTTTAAGAATAAGGGTGATGTGCAGAGCTGCAGTAACTACAGAAGGATAAAACTGATCAGTCACAGCTTGAAGTTATGGGAAAGAGTAGTGGAAGCTAGGTTAAGAAGGGAGGTGATGATTAGTGATCAGTAGTATGGTTTCATGCCAGGAAAGAGCACTACAGATGCAATATTTGCTCTGAGAGTGTTATTGGAGAAATACAGAGAAGGTCAGAAGGAGTTGCATTGTGTCTTTGTGGACTTAGAGAAAGCATATGATAGAGTG
Organism: Protopterus annectens; assembly: GCF_019279795.1. Taxonomy (NCBI): domain Eukaryota; kingdom Metazoa; phylum Chordata; order Ceratodontiformes; family Protopteridae; genus Protopterus; species Protopterus annectens. The sequence continues at coordinate 155,813,061 of NC_056746.1, read as the reverse complement.
CCTAGAGAGGAGTTGTGGTATTGTATGAGGAAGTCGGGAGTGGCAGAGAAGTATGTAAGAATGGTAACAGGATATGTACAAGGGTAGTGTGACATTGGTGAGGACTGCGGTGGGAGTGACAGATACGTTTAAGGTGGAGGTGGGATTACATCAAGGAACAGCTCTGAGCCCTTTCTTATTTGCAGTGGTGATGGACAGGTTGACAGATGAGATTAGACAGGAGGCCCTGTGGACTATGATGTTTGCAGATGACACTGTGATATGCAGTGAGACTAGGGACCAGGTTGAGGAGACCCTGGAGAGGTGGAGATATGCTTTAGAGAAGAGAGGAATGAAGGTCAGCAGGGCTAAAACAGAATATATGTGTGTAAATGAGAGGGAGGATAGAGGAATGGTGAGGATGCAGGGAGTAGAGTTGGTAAAGGTGGATGAGTTTAAGTACTTGGGATCAACAGTTCAGAGTAATGATGAGTGTGGAAGAGAGGTAAAGAAGAGAGTACAGGCAGGATGGAATGGGTGGAGAAGAGCGTCAGGAGTGATTTGTGACAGACGGGTACCAACAAGAGTGAAAGGGAAGGTCTACAAGAGGGTAGTAAGACCAGCTATGTTATATGGGTTGGAGATGGTAGTATTGTCGAAAAGGCAGGAGTCAGAGCTGGATGTGGCAGAGTTAAAGATGTTAAGATTTGCACTGGGTGTGACTAGGATGGACAGGATTAGGAATCAGTATATTAGAGGGTCAGCTCAGGTTGGACAGTTTGGAGACAAAGCAAGAGAGGCGAGATTGCGCTGGTTTGGACATGTGCTGAGGAGGGATGCTGGGTACATTGGGAAAAGGATGCTAAGGATGGAGCTGCCAGGTAAGAGGAAAAGAGGTAGGCCTAAGATGAAGTTTATGGATGTGGTGAGAGAGGACATGCAGGTGGTTGGTGTGAAAGAGCATGATGCAGAGGACAGGAATAAATGGAAACAGATGATCTGCTGTGGCGACCCCTAACGGGAACAGCCGAAAGAAGATGATGATGATGATATCTGTGCAGTAACTGAGACCTGGTTCAAGGCTCCAGAGAGCACCCCTGCAATACCAAGCTACAACTCTTACCACACTTTTTGGCCACCAAACCAAGATCGAAACACTAAAGGTGGAGGAGTGCCCATATTCACCAAGGATATTCACACCAACAGGTTAGTTGCCCAACACAATGCGTCTGAAATTCTCCAAGTGCAACTAACACTAGGCAAGACTGCAATCCAAATTGTAGCTTGCTACAAGTCCCCCACCATGCCCCAAGATTCTCACTACACCTTTCTAAACATACTGGAAAATATTAATATACAACCAAACACCCTAATACTGGGTGATTTCAAATACCCTGCCATTAACTGGGAAAACTACTTGTGTACCAACACTTTTGCCCAACGGTTCTTGGAATTCATAAATTCCAATGCCCTGGATCAACTAATCCATAGTTCCACCAGAGGCTCCAATATCCTAGATCTGGTCATTACCAACATGAGAAATTGATTCTCCACACCTATGGTCACCCCCTCGTTGGTCAGGTCAGACCATAAGCTAATCACCCTTAACATCCACATCCCATCCCCCAGTAAGGAAACCTCCATAAAAAACTTCTCCAAAGCCAAGTTCATGCTACTCAAGTCAGAAGTTACAAACTTCATGACACCCATGCAGACGGGTACTGAAAGTTCGACTGCTGAGTCCTACACTAAGGCACTGACGAGCACATCCACTCATGCATGAATCGTGCCATCCCAAATAGAACCAAGATGGTCTCCTCCAAAAAAAGGAAGCCAATCTGGTGGTCCCCTGCCATAAACAAACTTTACAACAAAAAGAAGAAACTGTTGCAGAAAAGAGGAAAATCCCAGGATGCAAAAAACTCCCTTACCAGCCTCAGTAAGAAGCTGAGATCCCTCATAAACTCCTCCAAAGCTAGTTAAGAAAATAAAATTTCCAAAGATTCCAAAGACAACCACAAGGCATTCTATAACTATGTCAAGAATCTAAATGGCAATGCTCAGATCTGCTCTGAGCTACAACAGAATGGCATTAAATATACTTATCCCAAGGATATTGCCAATATCCTGGCAGATCAATTCAGTGCCAACTTCACCCCCCTCTCACCCCCTAAATGGCCCATCTCAACAGTGCAAGACTGCCAAATTCCGGTAATAATGGCCACACAGCTAAAAAACGCACTCTCCAAAGCTAAGAATACAGCATCCATGGGACCAGATGACATCCCGGGCTGTGTACTACATGAACTACAAAATGAACTGGTACCTCACCTAAGTGTCATGTTTAATTATACCCTCACCTTAGGCTTCCTGCCCACTGAGTGGCGCACAGCTACAGTTATCCCACTCCACAAGGGGGGATCCACCTTGGATCCCGGGAACTAACGCCCCATCAGTCTGACGAGCCTTATCTGCAAGGCCATGGAACGTATTATCATGGAACTTACAAACAAAGACATTGGCAACCTTAAAACACTGGACCCCACCCAGTTTGGGTTTGTGAAGGGCCGATCTTGTCTTCTGAACCTGACTGACTTCTTCAAATCAGTCTCCAGAGCCGTGGACATGGGTAAGGCAGTCCACACAGCCTATCTGGACTTCACCAAGGCCTTTGACACCATCCCCCACTCTGGAATCATAGATAAACTTACTAAGCTGGGCATTAATCCCTACGTCACTCGATGGGTTGCCAACTGGCTTACTGACAGAACCTACACTGTAAAAGTAGCTGACTCCAAATCCAGCTCCAGACAAGTGACAAGTGGAGTACCTCAGGGTTCAGTCCTGGGACCTCTCTTGTTTGGCATCTACTTCTCTGAAGTACAGGCCAACACGAAGGGACTCTGACTAACAAAGTTTGCAGATGACTGCAAACTGGGAGCCATTAATGAATCCCCAAATGATGTGGATACTCTACAAAGGGGCCTTACAGAAACAGATGCTCAAGTTCAATGCCAAGAAATGCATACTTATCCCCTTTGGGAAAAAAAAACATGTACCCATGAATTACCACATAGGTGCCAGTACACTAAACACCGGACGTGTGATAAGAGACTTAGGGACACAGGTGGACAGTGGGCTCACCTTCAATAACCACATCACCACAACAGTCAGGAAATCCTTCTATGTGGCACAGCTCATCACTAAGGGCTTTTCATCCAGAAAAAAGGAGCTCATTGTCCCACTATACTCATCCCTCATTAGACCCATTATAGAATACAACGCCCCATTTGGTATGTATCTCTCAAGACATCTACAACAACTGGAAAGGCCGCAGAAATACCTCACTAAAAGAATCACAGGACTAAAGCAGATGCCCTATGCTGACTTAAAAAACTCCAGCTATACTCTGTCGCATATCATCTACTCCGAGGCGATCTCTGCTTAACATACAAGGCCATGTCAAACCCAGAGCTGTTGGACATGCTGCACTTAAAGAAATTCCAATCCCTCAGAGCCATATGCTCCAGGGATCTAAACTTTGTCATCACAATAAACAAAACATGCTGGAGGGATAGGTTCCTGACCCAGAGACTCCCCAGAGTCTGGAATAGACTGCCCATACATGTCAAGCAGAGTGCCTCTTTGGCCGTCTTCAAAAGGAACCTTGATGATTGGATGGGAGAAAGGAAATTCACCCCGTGGATCACGTCAGTCGTTAGACAGGGGTCCAGGGAAGAAATAGCCAGGGAATTGTTATGGCTAGGCTTGTATAGGCCCTAGGGCCGATTGCCTAGTACCAACCTATGAATACGCAAGAAGTTGTCCTTGACCCAGAAGAACTGGTATAATATTATTCACAGAATATTATAACAAATTTATAGATGAGTCCACACAATATAAAGCACATTCAGGGAAGGGTATGGTAACTGAGGTCTTGGGCCACTGGGTTAGCGTCTGTAAAACTGTACCAGAAAGGAAAGAATTCTGGTTTGGGTCTTAGTGGTGGGGAGGGGGTGAAAGATCTAACCAGGTGAAGGCCACCAGCGATAAATCTATTGCATATTTTAAATTTTTGTTGGAGGAGGGGAAGAAACCAACTACAAGCATTGTGATATGGAATTTCAGGGGGGTGGACTAATCTGAAATTAAGGGCTGATGGTCAAAGAAGAGTTGAAGGACTTGAACTAGATAGGAAGGGTGAACAAGCTGTGGCAACTGACCAGGAATGAAGTGCTAAGGCCTACAGTAAACAGTTTGATGAAGAAGAAAAACTTGACAAGGCCAGCCAGGCTACTTAGGAATTTATGGTCAATAATTGGAGCAATAATGTGGGCACACAAGAGGTGGAAGTGAGTGTTGGCCACACAAGAGATGGAGTAGATGGGGAGGTAGAAAAGACACAGTGCAAGGAAGGAATTAAAAGTCCATCAAATGAGCACAACAAAATAGAGTTGGCAGATGGGCTGAAGAAAAGAAGCAAAGGCTTCTTCAATACACTGCAGAAAGTTTTGGACAGCCCTCACTAGCGTGAGTAAAGCTGAGAGGTGGATCATTAAATAAAGGAAACAAATAGATATGTTGAATAAATAACTTGCATTTGTCTTTATTAAGGAGTATCATGTTATGATAAAATGATCATTGAAAGGCCAAGTTCTGTAACTGCAGTCCATAGAAAAGTGAAAATGTAAGTGTGACCAAGGGAAATATATATTATTTGCAAGATTGTGGTATGTCTGTCTCTTACACCTTTCATGATATACAGTGATATTTGAGTCAGTACTGGGAGGAAGGAGGGGGCTTTAGCTTTTTTTTTTACACTTTAAAAGTCTAACGGTGAACATCCTATATTAACTATTTTGCCAGCACTACAATGTAAAGTTTGAAATGTTAGGACACACAGTACAAAATCTCATACTTCCAAAAGGTAGCATGAAAGGAGCTAGAATACACAAGGAAGAGCAGTGGATGGACACCAGCATAAAGAGTGAAGTAGAAGAAGGGTGACGGAAACCCTGATAAAGAACTTCTACTAATAATCGGCCAGTTTTTACCTAATGGACTTCCAACACATTGGTTCCATTCAGCCAAAATGCTCCCATGCCCACATGGGTCTGTATGTCAACAATGGTAGCAGAACAGGAGGATGTAGGCTTGGTACTCTAAGTCAGGGATTGTAGCCCACAAAGAACATGCAGATTACCTCAGCATCAAGTGGCAAGATTAGGGACTTAACCAAAAAATTGGATGGCTGTCTGTATAACAGATAGGTCCTGAGGAAGGCAGGGCTGTTCGTCAGCAGGTATCAATGAAGAAATCACATAAAAAAAAAGCAAGAGGGAAAGAAAAGGCACAATGGTACAATGTTAAACTGACTTAAAGGGCAAAACACACAAGTTTCCACATTCTGCTGTCGAATACGTACATATGTAAATGTTAAGTGTTGTAAATCTTATTCAACTAAAAGAACAGGAAAGCAGAATACATGAATGGACAAGCACAACATGTGTTGTTACAAAGGATCCTCCTTCTGAATCAGATATGCACAGAAAAATAAAAGTGCATTTAACAATAATTAAATTATTGTAGAATTTGAAACAGGTACATTGTGGTAGTTTTCCTGATCAATTCAGCAATGATCACATTGATGCTTGTGTGTCACTAACAATTGTATATCCAGCACTTAAAATCAGGTTGTCCATGTAACCCATGGACAGTCCACATTTACAAATATAGAGGGGGTCCTTATTTTAATGCTGTGATTGACAGCAGTATGGACTGTCGACAAAAGCTTATTTAGTTGCACTGGCTGTTGTCTATGACTACTGACATCCAGCCCCTGAGAACTGCAATAAAGTTAGACTTAAAAGTGTCTTCCATGGTTCATATCCATTGAACTGAAGGACATAATTGAGCTCTGTTCCCTTCACTAACTCCAGGTTCAGCTTTAGCAAAAATGAAATAACAGAACAACACTGTGTATGAGCTGCTTGCTAGAAGATACCATTTGTTCTACTTTTGCAGTCATGAAGGTCATCAATAAAGCAGCTAAAAGTTTGGAAAAGTGGATTCTCAAACATCACACATCATGAATTACTGTTATTCAAGCATTTCCTCTGAGTCTAGCAGTGCCAAAGACCAGTCAAGCAGTCGATGAGGGCAGTGAAGTGCAACAGATAAGTCAACAGCACAGCATAATACACCAGGAAGTTCAGACGCATGAAAAACTGCATTATCGAGAATATACCATTTCTTCCATCCACTTCCTTTTCTTTAAACTATGTAAAAGGAATGATTATAATGATAGCATCTAATTTTCCAAGATAGATTTAAAATGGATAAAAAATACCTACCTTTCTGTCTATACAGATTAAAACTGTATATATTCTACTGTGGGATTACATTTCTTTACTGCTAACATATTTAATTGCAATCAGTATTCGAATGTGAGGATATTTTATGCATTATTTGTTGTATCTGTCCTGGTAATAAACTAAAAAAAGAGATGCACTAGAACTTTTATAGACTGACCCTCATTAACCAAACTGACCAAACTGCCTAGGTTTTACTTAAAGTGCTACCACACATGCCACAGTCAGACATGGCTGATAAAAAAAAAATGCCTCAGGTTACACATCACGGAATATAAATCCAGGCTGAATTTTTACTGCTGCACATTGAGGAGGAGGTTATCCCTTTTAATCCAGTTAAAAAAAAAAAAAACACGACAAAAGTATTCAAAACATCCATACATTTCAGCCATATTTCCTCTCAAACTATTAACTAACAGCAAATTGAAATCTCAAATCCAGGTGTCTTCTTAATCAAGATCCATTACTAGCAGCCTTTAGAAACACCTGCATATCACCATTCAGACAGGAAAACGTTACAAATCCCTCCTGGCTTCCCATCCAGAAGACACTGACTACATGCCTTTTCCAGTATCAGCTGCTGCCCTTACACCATCTTTGTGCTTTATGATGCATATCTATCCAGCTTTCTTGCCACACTGCACCTCCCTGTGTTACCAGGTGTTGACGTAAATATAATGCACATGCTCGTTAATCCATTCAGGTGTGCATACTGCAACAATAACACCAACATTCTGCTCTTAAAATAGCAATGATTCAACAGGACCACAGAATGCAACAATCAAGATTGTATAATTCTGCAATATCTGCACCTTCTGACTCAAGATGGTATAATACACTTACAAAAACGTTGTGTATTACTAAATCATCTGAATATATGAAATATTTAAATTAAAACAGAGCCCTACAGACTGTTACCTTGCATGCCGGAAACTATGTATGTTATGCTACCTAATGCTGCCAAAGATTCTGTCAAAAAAATAAATAAATAAATAAAAATCTTCAACAGATTCAGTTCAATAAGATTTAGTTATAGAAGAGGGGGTGATTTACGAAATGTAAAACTAAGAATTTTTTTTTTTGCTAGTCACTAAAGTGTGGGGTCTGAAGCACTTTTATTTTTACCTAGGTTACTTTCAGAAAAGAGGCAGTACAGAGGACTACAGCAGTTTAAATACTTTCTGCATAAAACTAGACCACTAGAAAGATGGCAAAAGTTTAACCCATAGACAGCTATCAACATTTTAATATCAGATGATGAAATCAAGCATGTGTTTTGAATCTGGAGAACGGCAATATATTTTTGCCCTGGGTTGGGAGACACAGCCTCAACTAGCAAAATGTGCAGAAATATATTGCTAGATAAAGTGAAAGGAAGCAGTGCTTATGGATATAGTAAGGAATAGTAGACAGATGGAAATACAACTGAAAGGATTTAAAATGTCTTAAATATGTTAGAAAGATGTGGAGAGAGCAAAAACAAGGAAAACGCTGGATGATTAAATGCACTTCAGTTTTACATCAGATGCAAGTTTTCAAATGTTTAAGTATTTTCAATTTTAATGATTTTAATTTAATCTGTTTGTGTTACATATCTCTATGCTGTATTTTTTTATGTGGAGCTTTTCTCCCCGGGCCTCCACTGAAAATGGGCTTTGCCCAGTCAGACTTTCCCGGTAAACAAATTTAAAATAAAAATAAAATAGATAAATGACAGCAGTATGAAACGTGAAAAAGACTGACATAACTAATAGGAATGGATGGAAGAATACAAGAAGATGATCATGAATAGGCGGTTAAACTTTGCACTTTGATCATGTTCAGCAGCCAATTACTTTTTACCTTCCCTCAACATCAGGTAGCATTGTGCCAGACTTTCTTTCTTTGGCATCACTAATGAGAAACACCATTACCCCCAAACAAAACAGCTATGCTTAACAGGCAAACCCACAAATGGAATGGCAACTGCCCCTGCATATCCACATTTCAATCCAATCAGTTAATCCTAAGTACCGCTGGCAAGGAGGATCCATGGAGGCAGCCAACAGCAGCATTACAGGAAATACTCAAAGGTAAGTGAGTCCCTTCTGACTATCTGAAGTGGATGTCTTATGTATTTGTTTGTTTATTTACTGGGAAAGTCCCTTTCCAGATAGACTTGGGGGGGGGGGGAAGCTCCAATAGAAGTGAGGTGCTTCTGATTATCTGAAGTGGATGTCTTAGAATAAAGATACAGCAGATATGTGGCTAAAAACTTAACAACATGGTTGGAAAGTCATAACATTGCTAAAAGATATTTCTCAGTATTTTAGTGTTAAAGCAGGTGCTGACACAACTGTTCAGCTGGGAGCTCCTCTTTGAAAGAATCCAGAAAAGTATGAACATAAAAATATGAAAGGCACCTGCTGTCTACGTGAAAAATCCAATGTCTTTACCCAAGAAAGTTTCTTCAAAACACATCTGATGCTGCTACCTGGACTATTTTATAAACAGTCCTAAGGGAAGGCATGTAACTATGCAGAGCAGATTGTAACTGGTTAAGCAGCAGTACCTCATGCATAGAATCAAAGAAGGAGTCCATCGGTCACAATGCAGTGTCCTGGAGCACAGTATAAATTATGCCAAGTGGTTCACAATCTTCATGTCTTAACCTGCAGTGAAAAATTCCTTCCTGTCATAGACATCAAGGTGTTGAGACTGTGTATGTATGTGTGTGAACAGCTTGACCATGTGCATTGGGGATTTTGGGTAATCATGAAATCATTATATTATAGAAGGAAACATAAGTAAGATAAGACGTCAAATGGTTTGGAGACAGGTCTTTGTGGTTAGTATTATGGCAGTTTAACAGGAGCTTGTCAGAGCCTCAGTGAATATAGTCCTTTCAACCAGTTTGATCAGCAGGACACCTAACAGAAGGCTAAGATCAGATGAATTATTTCATCTCTCTCACTCTTTCTTTTTATTGTAATAAAGCATTTTAATGAATGCTGAATGTTATCAAATACATAATTTTTAGTAATCTGACAAAATTATTTACATATTTATAGCATTTTAAGAACAAAGTGCAGTTATGCAAGACCTTATACATAACAGTAGTTGTTCAAATGTCTTCACTGCTGTAGCAGATTAAGAGTAGTGTCCTGCCAAGGTCAGGGCACCCAGCCAGTTTTCCAAAGCTGTAACTCCTCTCCCTCTCCCTTTCCCCTTACTCTGGCTGCACCCTTTTTGAAGGGAAGTGTATCAGAAATCATAGTGAGTAATTCTTCTAGATATCATTTCCCCAATAAAGGAAGGTTGATTCATCCTGAGTTAACAATCACCATAAAATAATCCAAACAGCCATAACAAAGGAGGCTGTGTCCCACATCAACTATGTACAAAGGGGGAAGGCAGGTGGTATTGCAGCACTGAAGAAATTTGAACATCTACCCAGGAAACCATTGTCTTGGGGGACTTTAACATTGATTGGAACACCTGTTCCTCTGAAACTTCCTCCACCCATTTAAACCTCCACGGGTTTACTCAGATCATTGCCACCCCACAAGATTTAGCAAAAATAGAGTCAAAGATAGTATCCTTGATTGGATACTTATTAACAGCCACTCTCAAAAGTACAAGTCAGGTACATTACCTGATGATCTAAGTGATCACTACCTTACCTATATTATTACAAAGCAGACATTCCCAACCAGCCCAAATACAAAACTATAAGAAACGTCAGGAACCTTGACAACTTCCAAAATAACTCAAAGCAAGCAACTGGAATGTCTTGAAATGACTCCCATTACAAGAAGCAGTTGAGTACTTTAATACCAGATTTCTGGCTATCCTTAACCACCATGCACCGTGGCTATCTAAAGAAACAAAAAACAAAATTAAACTAAGAAACAACGCCTGGGCCAGGTGGCATGTTACCAAAGCCCCTATGAACCAAGTAAGATACCGGCAGCTAAGGAATCATACCAAAAAATCTGTCATTCTAGACAAAAAAAAAAGTCACTACACCCTACTACAACAAAAATATCAGCTAAAACCTCAAAAGTTCTGGGCTGATATTAACAATCTTCTCCACCCAGTCCATTCCGCCACTCCTATCCCATCAGCTGCCCTTGATAAATCCCCTGTAGAAATTGCAAACATATTCAACTCCTTCTTTACTGAAACTATCCAGTCTCTAGCTACACATCTCACGCTAGTGGACACAAACACCAGCTCTGGCACATCTAGCCCTGATACTAGGTACTAGCCCTAGGTACTAATAGCATCTAGCCTTGATCCACCCAGCACCCAACCCACCTTTACCTTTCAAACCATACCTACCAACCTGATCCGGAGCTTACTCAAAAAGATAAAACCTACTACACTAGCTGCCAACCACCTACCAACTGAATATCTTCAAAAAGCGGCTGATGACATAGCACTTCCCATTTCTATTCTGATCAACAGATCCATCCCAGCAATATAGAAACTATCACGTTATACCTCTCCATAAAGGAGGAAGTTTCACAGAATTATCTAACTTTACACCTATAGCCATTCTTTCACCACTAGCTAAAATCATGGAAAGATGCATACACAAACAAATCATGCACTTTCTTATTCAAAACGGAAAGCTCGCCGACTCTCAGCATGGCTTTAGGCCATTACACAGTACACCCATGGCTTTTCTATCTTTCTCTACTGTCATCAGTCTTCATCGTAACAACAACAAACTATCTTCAGGACTCTTCCTAGATCTCTCAAAAGCTTTCAATATGGTCAACCATTAGCTACTGCTCAATACCCTAAAAATCATCGGTTTAGACCAACATGCAATACAATGGTTTCACTCCTACCTAAACGGTAGACAGTAGGCTGTCTTATGGCAGAGCAATCTGTCATCCCAACCTCCTCTAACCCTAGGTGTCCCATAAGGGTTCATACTAGGTCCCCTTCTTTTCTCTATCTTTATCAATGATCTGCACACCACCATCCCAAGAGGCACCTGCATCCAATATGCTGATGACTCAACACTAATATGCTCCGCCTCCTCTCCTACACAACTTCTAATCCTCACCAAGACTACTTTCGGCACGGTAGAAACATGGCTAGCTAATCGCAGCCTGCTTCTAAATCCTAACAAAACCAAGCTACTACTTTTCTCCCCTAAGCATAGAATTTCTCCTCCTTCCTTCAATATCAAATCTAGCAATGACACCATTATCTCCCCTGATGACCATACAAAGCTTCTAGGCATAATAATAGACAACAACCTTAAATTTGATAAACATGTAAATCACACTATTAAGTCCGTCAACAAAAAACTTGGCTCCCTGTACAGAACCAAACCTTTCCTCACCCCCCCTAGCTAGGGTAGCTATTGCAAGATCATACCTCCTCTCTACCCTTATGTATGCTTCCCCTGTACTTACCAACCTATCCAAAACCGATCTCAACAAATTATCAGGATGTTACAATCATATAGTCAGATTCACTACTGGCATGGCTTTTAGGACCCACCATTGCCAGAACCTCAAAGCACTGGGATGGCTAGGGTGTCCTACCCTTCTACAGTTCAACCAGCTTAAAGTAGCACATAAAATACTCCATCAACCTGATAACACCCCTGCCCTCAAAAATATTCTCACCCCTCATAGTCTCCCCAGGCCATTACGCTCAGCAGATAAACTATTGATACTGACCCAAAAATCCAACAACTCTGCAGGCGATGCTATATTTGCCAACTCAACCGATAAAATCTGGAATCTACTCCCTACTACTGATACCAAGGAAACCTCACTACCTCTATTTAAAAGAGAACTCAAAAAATACCTCATATCTCATTGGCTGTGCTCTTGTTCTAAACCTAACAACTTCACTAATACACATCTTGCTACCCAACATGCTGTTTAGCCAAGTATCTATGCCTCATAGCATTTGAATGTCTAAGCATTGTGAATTATGAAATCTGATTGTATTCTATGTTCACATTTTCTGATATGTCTCTGCCAATCAGATGTAAGTCTGCACATTGTGTATATTGATATCTGCCTGTATTCTACATCTAGTTTTCTAAACATGTCTGCCTCAGTTTATCACTCAGTGGTGTATGTACCATCTCTTTTTTGGTATGTGGAGCTTTTCTCCCCGGGCCCCTGCTGAAAATGGACATGTATCCAGTTGGACTATCCCAGTCAACAAATGTAAAATAAAATATAAATAAATAAGTCTATTGTTATGGGAAAGTAGGTCTTATACAGTTGCACTATGTTGTTTATTCACACTGCTTATGTTGCCTATGGGTATATTCGTAAAGCTTTTCCACCTGAGAGGAAGAAGGATAAGAGTCCAGGAGGCCTTGGAGAATGGTCCTAGCAAAGCCTATCCTGGATCTAGAGAAAGAAATCCAGTCTGCAGTGCTTTGTGAAGGTATAAATAGAGCACCAAGTTGATGCCCCTAGAATACATCAAGAGAACGCCCCTTTCTAGTATGCCATTGAAGAGTATAAGGTCCTGGTAGAACGCGCCTTAACTTTACCTGGAATACCATTGTGGAAAAGCAAAAAACAGTAGCAGAGGACAACAGAATGGATGTAGTCTGTTTAGACACAGGCTGGCATTTCTTAATGCCAGCACAGGAAACAAAAAGGTCGTGGTTCTGTTGAGGTAGTACCTGAGCTGCCTGTACACATCCATTGTATGTAGAATCTATTTTTCCTTGTTTATTTGGCTCTTTGAAGAAAACTGACAGATTGATGGCTTGATTCAAGGTAAACTCTGAAACAACTTTAGGCATGAATGAAAGATTTGTACATAATGCAACCCTACCCTTGTGGAAAACCAGATATAGTTTACCTACCATGAGAGCTTGTAGACGTCAGAGCGTAGAACAGTTTTCCAAACAATGAATGGCATGTCAACCTGAAAGGCTGTTTCAAAACATGCTAAGGTCAGTTTTTCTAAAACAAAACTGAGATACCAAGGAGGAAGAATTTACTTGTGTAGGGGTCTCATGTGCAACACTCCTTTTAGAAACTGTTTGACCAGAAACGTAGAAGAAACAGGGGGATCTACAGGCAGACAAGTTGAAATTTAAGGTGACCCTGATGGAAGCATATGACAAGCCATCTTTAAGTAGCTCACACAAATATTTGAGAACCAGAGGCATTACTTCCCTTTTGGGACCCATGTGACTACAGGGTACCAACTAGAAAATCTCTTCCATTGGCCAACATGTCTTTCTTGTAGCAAGTTTTTGTGCCTACTTTAGTGCCTGCTGCACTTCCTCATGAAAAGCTTGTGGTAATTGGGCTTGGCCAATTCCATAAGTAGTAGGAAACAATTTTGCCTAACTTCTTACTTATTCTTTCTAAATCTTTAGAATTACCTTGAAAATCATTGGAAAGGGTGGAAAAGCTATAAAGGAATATCAACGACCAAGGGAATGACATAGCACTGACACAGCACTGGTACTTCATGCTTACCTGCTAGGATGTCTCAAACAGAATTTTTCTAGTTGTTTGTTTTGTAAGAAGGCAAACAAAGCTACTTGAGGTGTCCCCACATCTGGTTCAAGTTCTGGCACATGCCTTTATTGACTTTACAATCATGAGGGTCTGTCCAGGATCTGCTATATATATCTGCCAGGGTTCCTATCATGTAGTCAAACTTTTACAAATTCAAACCACATATGGTCGAGACCATACGTTCGAATTTGTAAAACTTTGAGCATATGAATGGAAATCTCCCTAAGCGGAGGTTTCCATTCACTTCAATGTGGTGTGATCTCGGAGTTGGTATATTTAAGTAGCGGGGGGTGCAGGGGGGTCTTGCCCCCTGCTTACAATTTATTTTTTTGTCTGTTGTATTTTTATTTTTTTTGCGTAGTCGAAGTTCTGTAACTTCGAACATAATGGTTCGACCATTAGGTGTTTGGAGTTACGGAACTTCGACTATCTGATATAGACCCTATCTGCCACAATGTTTTGCTCTGATGGAACTTATGTGGCCTGAAAAGTCAGAGTATGCTGATCAGCCAACTCGCAAGCCATCAGTGCCATCCAGCAAAGACAGTCTGACCTTGTAATCCTTGTTTGCTGAGATACCACATCAGCATGTTGTTCTCTGTAACCACCTGTAAAGGGTCAAGAGCCTACAGATGGTGTAGGTTTTTCAAAGAATGAATCAATGCTAGCATTTTCCTTGATGTTTGCATGCTCTGCCCTGTCTGAAGAGTCACACAGACCTTGCATTTTTACTCCCATTGAAATTGCACCCCAAGCATAATCAGAAGAGACTGTCTAGACAGATTGAACTGGGCTTGGAAGAGAGAAAGGGAGTCCTGGGTTGAGTGCTATTTAATGCCTCCACTATTCCAAGTCTCACCTTACAAACCCCAACATTGAAATCTGAAAAGTCCAAGCGGTGTAGATGCTGGGCTCAAAAATTTTTTTTAGGTACCACTGGAGTTTTCTCATGTGTCAATCTGCCAAGTGATATCATGAGGATCATGGATGACATGAGGCCTAGAATGCTGAGAAATTCTCTTGTAAGATCCTGGAGCTGTTCAGAAAAACTCAGAAAGATCTGCTGGTAAGCTATTATATTTTCTTTCAGAAGGAAGGCCTTTTGACTCAGTGCACTTATCAGATACCCTAAAAAGATGATGTTGTGAAAGCGTGTGGGACAAGACTTTTGTAGGTTCAAGTGAAAATCTAGATGTGACAGGAGATTGGGTACCTTTTTTAAGGACTCCAAACATCTGACAGAAGACTCTGCATAAATAAGCAAGTCATGTAAATAAAGAAAAATGTGGATGCCCTGCAATCTGCACCAATGGAGCTAGGCACTTTGTTAACACTCAAGGTGCAGTGGAGAGTCCAAAGGGTAATGCAGAGAGCTCATTATGTGACCCAGATACAGCAAACCGTAGATATTTCCTGAAACTGTAAGCAATGAGTATGTGATGGTGAGCATCACTGAGAACTATTGTAAACACAAGACAAAGGTCTGGGGCAAATAATATAAAGCAGAGATGTTGGGAAATCAAGAAAAAACACAAATGGAAATATTTATGAAAGACTTAAATATGTCAAGATTACAGGAAGATGAGGCTCACAACTAATAGTTAAGATAGGAGGAGAGGAGATGATAAAATGATAAATTATAACCAATCTACAGGAAAAATCTCCAGGAACACATAGCATTCTGGTGAAAGCTTGGAAGTTAGGAGGGAAGAAAGTGATACAAATCTGGAAGGTTTTGTTTAACAGTATGTTAAAAAGAGGGTAGGTACTAATATCCTGGAAAAAAGCTGTGGTGGCTGCAAGTCCCATTTGATCCAGCTTCGTATAAACTCATCTCAATTCTAAGCCATGATTATAAAGTGTTTATGTTTATAACACCTAAAAGAATGGCAAAGGTGATGCCAAAATTGATAGATATGGACCAATGTGGTTTTCTGGAAGAATGCAAACATTTGACAATATTAAAAGAACAATGATGATCCAGTGGAAAGCAGAATTTAAAAAACACTGCTGTTATTGGTAGGTCTTGATGCACAGAAAACATCTGACAGAGTAAGCTGGGAATGTATGAGTAGGGCAATGAAAGCATTTGCATTCCCTGATACAATAATAAGGTTAATTAGGGGGCTATATGAGCGATCAGAGGCAAACATCAAAGTGGGATATCAAAGTGATAATTCAATAAATAATTACTCCCTCATGGAAATATTCTGTAATCTCACATATACTTAAACAAGGAAAGGATAATAACTTAGTTTCCTCATATAGAACTATTTCATTATTAAATGTAGACTATAAAATATTTACTTCCATCTTTCCTACAATATTAAGAGATACAGTAGATTAATAAAGATCAAACAGGATTTATAGTCAATAGATTAACATAAGAGAATACAAAAAAGTGTTATAACTATCTTAGATATGGCAAAAGGAATGAACAAGAAATTGGCACTAATTAGCTTAGATATTAAGAGAGCTTTTGATTCTGTAGATTGGAACTACTTGTTTAAAACTTTAAAAGCATTAGCATTTCCAGAACAATTTACTGGAAAATTAAAAAAAAAACTATATAGAGACTCCAAAGCCTATTTTAAAATTTGATCTTACATTTCTCAAGGATTCACTTTAAACAAAGGCACAAAGCAAGGGTTCCCCTTGTCCCCTCAACTATTTGCATTAGTTATTGAATTCTTAGCTAATATAAGAAACAATGAAAAATTTGATGGATTCTCAAATAACAAGGATTGTCAATCTAAAATACAGCGTTTTTGAAGATGATATTTTACTAACAATATTGAGATTTAAATTATTCAATCAAAGAAATAGATGAAGAAATTGAAAAGTTTCAAGAAGTATTACTGCTAAAATTTAAAAATAAAAAACTGAAACTTTAGTGTTAAATCAAATACTGGATCGTAAATTTAAAGATAAATACAAATATAATTGGGAAGTTAAAGAGCTAAAATATTTAGGAATAAAAATCTATCAAGATGTAAGACTATTAATAATAATTCTGAAAAAAAATAGCTGAAGTGTTGCTTCTTATTAAAAAAATGGAATGATTTTTTTTTTTTACTTTTGAAGAGAGGTTAGTACTTGTTAAAATGATTAATTACCCAAGATTTTATATATATATATATATATATATATATATATATATATATATATATATATATATATACACACACATACACACACACACACACACACACATATATATATATATATATATATATACACACACACACATATATATATATATATATATATATATATATATATATATATATATATATATATATATATATATATATATATATATACACACACACACACACACTGCATTCAAGCACTTTAATACCTGACAAAAACGTTTAAAGAAAATGGAATAAAATGTTAGCTTCATTCTTATATCATAAAAAAAACAATAATTACTTATAACAATCATATAACACTGTGAGAGTATGGTGGTATTAGCTTTCCAGATATAGAATCTTATTCTATTCTGTTGCTGCATATTTTAACTCTCTTATACTCTGGACAGTCTCAAGTTATACTAAGCAGTGGAAAACCATTCAAGTGCAGATTATACCAACTTCTTATAAGTTTATCAACCATAATAAATTAGAAATATCTAACAAGCCTTTCATCTGGTTAATAAAATTTACCTTAGAAGAAAATTCATTTCAATCTTTAGACTCTGCATATATCAAATCAGTTCTTAATACAGTTAAGAAATATGTTTTTAAAACTCCATTAATACCAAAATGGAAATTTTTGTGCTTTCCTATTGCACATACCCCTAGACTTAAGGAAACTTGGAACAATGTTAAAATGAATTTATTAAAAAGGAATGGATTAGTATTATGGTCTGAATGCTTAGAAGAAGGAAAATCTAAGTCGCAAGAATATTTAAAGAAAGATTATACGTTGGATGAATCTGTTAACCAGTTAATGTTATGCATCACTAAGAAATGTAATGAATTTGTAGATAATATGAGTGAGGAGGAACAGAACACTATCCCCCATTATATAAATGTATGAATGCCATCATCTAAGGTAAATTGACCTACACAGGAAGCTTGTCCAAGTTATACAAGTTAATTATAAATAATAACAATTTTTATGAAAAATTCTGGAACCTTTTATATAGTAGTGGACTAAGCTACTCAATATATGGTAAGAATAAAACTTTGTTACTTAAATCAGTTAGTTAAACTTCTTCAGTTTTATACTGGAATATTTTTATGTGGAAATACAAAGACTGTTTGTTACTCCCTATAAAATCTCTAAGTTTAGTAAAATAATTTCTTCAGTTTGTTGGAGATGTAGTAAAGATGCAAAAGTGGATTGGACAAACATTTATGAATTGTGAAAATTTTAATGCATATTGGGAAGAGATAAACATGTTTTTAAGGGGTTATGGTCTGATAATTGTTCTTTAACTAGATCAATGATAATACAAATGAATGTTCTACTTCCTGTATCTGCAAAAGCCAAACAAAAAAATATTTTGGAGAATTTTGGCATTTGCTAGAAAAGTTATTACAAAAATTGGAAACTGAACTCAGTCCCAATGTTCAAAGAATTTTAAAATTTAACAGCAATACTATGTAAAACTGAAAAAGAAATTATCAGAATAAGATCTATAAATCATACTAAGACTTTTATTTATTTATTTAGCATTTGTTTACCAGGAAAGTCGGACTTGGAATGAAGCCAATTTTCAGCAGGGGCCCAGGGAGAAATGCTCAAGATCATGTCTTTGTAGTGGTTAGATAGCCTTAAATGCTGCTGTTGAAATACCAATAATCTTAATGTGTTAATTGTGTAAGATTACCTTAATGATTCAATGTATTCCTAACATTGTATAACAGTATGTGATGTTGAGTTTTTTTCCTTTTTGTGTATATACATATATATTGTAAATAATAGATAATAAAAGCTGATCAATTCTGGGGAAGCCCCTGTTTGCTCCCAATCAAAAACATCCCGGAAGCTAGCAACAGCTCCAGCAAAGGAAAAAACTTGACTAGGATTAACTTCAGGTTCACTATCTGAAGTGTCAAAGTTCTGGACGATGGATTCCTGAGGAGCACTACACCTGTCTCTGTCAGAATCCTCATTATTTGAAGACACATACTGTTCTCTGGGAATACCTGAACTACTACTATGAAAAGATAAACAGTCCGCAAGAACTGAATGACTGCAAAACTCTCTTACCCAAAGATATAACATCTGACATATAAAGAAACAATCTGATTAGCGGCCCTGTAATTATGTTTTTCCTTTTTTTTCTAGGAATACTCCTACTGAGAGAGTGGCCAGGGGATAGCCTGTCATCCTTGGCAAGAGATCCATTTCCCTGGGCAACTCATGTACCTAAAGTGGTTTGTTCACCCATACTTTTTACAGGTATTGGAACAGCCTCTGAGGAAGTTCATATTGGTCATTACAGCTACACCAGAGGAGTCAAAGCAATATTTATGTGGTCTGTGAAACCATCTTTGGGCACTCCAGAGTCATTAACTGTAAGCTGAGGCAATAATTATACTTCATTTTTTATTTTTAGGAACAAGTAGAGCAGCAGAAGCAGAACTAGGAATATTATACATGCTGTAGCCAGAGAAGAAACCTGATTAATGATACAGTAATCTCAGTAATACTGGGAGAAGGTAAGTATTCACCAGTTAGCACAAACACACACTTGTAAACACAAGCAGCAGACTGACAATCATGCCACCAGACCTTAACATTTTAGTTAGAAATATTGCAAAACATTTACTACCTTAGAAATGAGAAAACATTCTAATTCCATCAAAAAACATGACATTCCAAGCTGTGTACTACATGAACTACAAAATGAACTGGCACCCCCCACCTAAGTGTCATGTTTAATCATAGCCTCACCTCAGGCTTCATGCCCACTGAGTGACGCACAGCTACAGTTATCCTGTTCCACAAGGGAGGATCCACCTTGGATCCCGGGAACTACTGTCCCATCAGTCTGACAAGCCTGATCTGCAAGGGCATGGAACGCATTATCATGGAACTTATAAACAAAGACATTGGCAACCTCCAGACCCTGGATCCCACCCAGTTTGGGTTTGTGAAGGGACGATCTTGTCTTCTGAATCTGATTGACTTCTTCAAATCAGTCTCCAGAGCTGTGGATGAGGGTAAGGAGGTCCACACAGCCTATATGAACCTCGCCAAGGCCTTCAACACCATCCCCCAATCTGGAATCATAGATAAACTTACTAAGCTGGGCATAAATCCCTACGTCACTTGATGGGTTGCCAACTGGTTACTGACAGAACCCAGACTGTAAAAGTAGCCGACTCCAAAGCCATCTCCAGACAAGTGGAGTACCTCAGGGTTCAGTCCTGGGACCACTCTTGTTTGGCATCTACTTCTCTAAGAACAGGCCAACACTAAGGGACTCTGGCTAACAAAGTTTGCAGATGACTGCAAACTGGAGCCATTATTGAATCCTCAAATGATGTGGATATTCTACAAAAGGGCCTTACAGAAACAGATGCCTGGTGCCAGAGCCATGGGCTCAAGCTTAATGCCAAGAAATGTATAGTTATCCCCTTTGGAAAAAAACATGTACCCATGAATTACCACATATGTGGCAGGACACTAAACATCGAAAGTGTGATGAAAGACTTAGGGGCACAAGTGGACAGTGGTCTCACTTTCGAAAACCACATCGCCACAACAGTCAGGAAATCCTTCTACGTGGCACACCTCATCACTAAGGGCTTTTCATCCAGAAAAAAGGAGGTCATTATCCCACTGTACTCATTCCTCATTAGACCCATTATAGAGTATAATGCCCCATTTGGTATGTACCACACAAGACATCTGCAACAGCTGGAAAGGCCACAGAAATATCTCACTAAAAGAATCACAGGCCTAAAGCAGATGCCATATGCTGACAGTCTAAAAAAACTCCAGCTATACTCTGTGGCATATCGTCTACTCAGAGGCGATCTCTGCTTAACATACAAGGCCATGTCAAACCCGGAGCTGTTGGCCATGCTCCACTTAAAGCAATCCCAATCCCTCTGAGCCACACGCTCCAGGGATCTAAACCTTATCATCACAATGAACAAAACATGCTGGAGGGATAGGTTCCTGACCCAGAGACTCCCCATACTCTGGAATAGACTGCCCATGCATGTCAAGCAGAGCACCTCATTGGCCCTCTTCAAAAGGAACCTTGATGATTGGATGGGAGATAGGAAATTCACCCCGAGGATCTTGTCAGTCGGACTGCTAAACAGGGGCCTAGAGAAGTAAATATTGTGGGGAAAAAATTTCCAGTGAATTGTTATGGCTAGGCTTGCATAGGCCTTAGGGCCGATAGCCTAGTACCAACCTATGAACCTATGAGGTGAAAAACAAACACATTCTGACTGACACAGACCAAATACTTAATATTTTCATAAAAACCACTTTTCCACACAAAACTGTAAAATAAGTAAACAGCGCAGAACTGTGTATGAAACATCCATGATATAAACCAGTATTCTTAAGGTGGAATACCACAAATAGCTTTTTTAAAGAAGATCAAAAAAATACCACAAATACTCAATAAAAATATTTACGAGAGGAAGGGTCCCCAAATTGGGTCTTATGGGTAAAACAAAAAGTTTTGACCAATTGCTGTTCCTCTGGAGCAAAAAAGATATGCTTGTCCTCAAGGCAGCAGGAAAATTCTGAAGATTCACCAAACTTTGGTTGCTGATATGTCCCTTCAAAAAGGATGCAGCTTATCAAGCAGTCAGAGTGAGTGAATAGGAGGGAGGGGGAGGAGCTTTTGCAAGATTGCTGGTGCTGTGTCCTTCTTTGAACACTATGCATAGGCTACTGCAACAGTGAGAATGAAAAACATCAAATTTTCTCACTCCCTGATGTCAGGATCCATGGAAACCTTGTATTCAGTATGGTGCTACAGACCGGATTCTCAAGCACCACATCTAAAGGAAGTTACTTTGGATGTTCAGGCTGTCCTGTAACAGTTCTACCTGAAGACATTTAGCACCATTATACTTGTGGCCTCCTCCAGCACATTTTAATTCCATATCTTAGCATCATACAAAATTATTGGTTCTGCTGTGTGCATCCCCAAGGTAATCTTTAATTAGTCGAGGTCCATTAATTCCCGTCATGTTAAGCAGCATTCCCTTCTTTACCACAAGTTGGTAAACTTCAATCCTTTGGATAAACCATATACAAAATCAAGATTTTTTCAAACAGAAGGTCTTTTTCCAAAACACCTGCAAAAATACCAAGAAACTCTTGTAAAATGCTCTTCACCCATGGACAGCCTGAAACTGAGAAGAGAAGAATAATTCTGTTCCAGTAAAACACACTTACAACATGCAGAAGTAGCAGTTAAACCCCACTGACATAGCCACCCGTGGGATGGGACTACTGCCACAGAAAAATCACATCTTAATTCTCCAAAGCTTTTCCTCATAAGTTTTTATTTGAAGCAGTGCATGTAATGAATGAATTTCCCTTATGGTGCCCTATTTCTCTGCCCAGCATATATGACGATCAGCTGCTAAGAAAGTAATTTCTCATTCTGTTTCCCCAGCCAACCTGCACTGAAGAGTTTTCAGCTAAAGAGTGGGCTAGTCTTTTCACTGTCCCGCTCTAAACTAAACTAGTAGTAGTAGTTGTTCTAAGTGAGATACTTTTTTTTTTTTTTTTAGTTAGTCACAGGTCTTAATTAGAAATTCCTAAGGACCGGACCACATACCCAGTTAACAACCACAGATAGTTAGCCTTAGAAAGGACATAAACATCCCTCGATGGAGAAAATGACAAAGTACTAACATTTAAACAACCACTGACTCTTCAATTCACTAGTTTTGGATAACATTAATATTTCAGCATTCTAGATAAAGATCTTCAGGAGAGCCACTGTGTGAACTATGTCCTCACAATTTCAAACAGCATGATCAAGGAGGAGAAGCAGTAAGTTTTAAAGAAAATCAGTCTTCAGTCTTCAGTTTGGACATACTTTTGTGGACAAACTGCAGAAACTGCTTTGTAGTTCAGGAAACAATAAACTTGAAAGTATTCCTGTCTGGAAATGGATTGTTGATTGTGAGGTTTACTCAAGTACAGCAGACCTAAATGATGCCCATTGCGGGCATACCTCTGGACTCTTGAGTACAATCACACAGTTGCAATGGCCTTAATGTGTACTTAAACCTGACAACTGTTACTTTTTATTTCACTGATCAATTTATGTTTTAGTGCTGGAAGCATTATGAACAGAAAGGCTATCAGAAACTGTAAATAAATTAATTCACTGCTGGATAATTAAGCATGGTACAGCCACTGTCATCCCTCTACACAAAAGTGGAGTGTCCACTGACCCAGGCAATTATAAGCCCATCATCCTAACTAGCCTGATCTGCAAGGCCATGTAATGTATTATCATGGACCTTATAAACAAGGCCATTGGCAACCTCCAAACACTTGACCCCACACAGTTTGGTTTTGTCAAAGAGAGATCGTGTCTGTTAAACTTGGTCAACTTCCTCGAAACAGTCACCAAAGCTATGGACGAGGTAAAGACGGTGCACACCTCCTACCTTGACCAAGCCAAAGCCTTCAACACTGTTCCCCACTTGGACATAATAGATAATCTCTCCCAGCTAGACATCAACCTGTATGTTACCACATGGGTAGCTAACTGGCTCACTGATAGAAATCACTGAATCAAAATAGGGGAAGTCACCTCTACTAGTAGACCTGTAACGAGCGGTGTAACCCAAGGATTGGTCTTGGGGACTTTACTGTTTGGGATGTACTTTTCTGAAGTGCAAGCCAAAACCAGTGGTCTGTGGCTGACCAAGTTTGCAGATGACTGCAAGTTGGGCCCTGTCTTAAATTCTCCTAGTGATGTGAACATCCTCCAAGAGGGCCTTACTCAAACTAATGACAGGTGCCAGAAGCATGGCCTCAAACTGAATGCCAAGAGATGCATTATTATCCCCTTAGGGGAAAATGGCATCCCCACTAATTATCACATTAATAACAACATACTAAGCATGCAATCAGTCGTGAGGGACTTTGGCACCCAGGTTGATAGCAACCTGACTTTTGACCACCACATTGCCTCCGTTATATGGAAGGCTTTCTACATGATCCATCTCATAAATAAGGGTATTTCATCCTGGAACAAGGTCATAACATACCTGTACTCCTCCCTTATCAGAACTATTATTGAATACAATGCCCCCCTTCAGCATGTACCTTGCCAAGCACATGCAGCAGCTGGAAAGACCACAGAGGTTCTGACCAGGAAAATCCAGGGTCTCAAACACCTATCCTATACAGATAGGCTAAAAGCTCTGTCCCTCTACTCAGTCTCATACAGACTGCTCAGAGATGACCTGTGTCTGGTGTACAAGGCCATCTCACACCCAGCCTTAATGGAGTTGTTGCATATCTGTAAGTCAAAGTCCACTAGCGCAACTCACACACAAGGACTTAACCTGGTCTGTGACATTAATAGAACTTGTTGCTGGGAAAGATTTGTGTCCCAACAACTCCCCCCATCTGTGTAATAGACTCCCTCTCCATGTCAAGCAGAGTACTTCTCTAGACCTCTTTAAGAGGAACCTGGAAGACTGGATGGAAAACAGAAAATACACCCCTGGGATCCCACCTGTGTTCCTCCTGGACAGGGGGAAAACAGGTGCTGACTTTGAGGGAACATGGGCCAAATTCTTGGCCAGGCTTATAAGGCCCTCCAGGCCAATAGCCTATTATTATCCTATGAACCTATGGTCCACCTCTGACATTTCTCAGTGACAATGGTGGTTAATTCAGCAATGATGTAATTAGGCATACACCAGAGAAATTTAATACTGAAACTATGACCATGGCAGCATACATTCTTTGGAGTAATATCATCTGAGAAAGACAAAAATTAGACACCAAGAGTAATAAACTGGCTAGAACTCCCACGACTCCTTCACTTTAATCAACTCAACCTCGCTCATAAACTTATTAACCACCCCCATAACATCCCTTCCCTTCAAACCCTTCTCCAACCCTATCACTCCACTAGGTCCCTAAGATCAAGCAACAAAAAATCAACTCACTGTTATCAAACCCAAAATCTTAGCAGGAGAAGCCATATGTTCATGTACCATATCTAAACTTTGGAACAATCTTCCACCCTCTATAACAACTCTACCTTCCAGCAGCCTTTTCAAGACTGTGCTCAAATTCCACTTAAATTTACAGTGGCTTTGTCCTTGTTCTAATCCAGACTAACACCCCCAACCTTACCCCCCCCACCTAGACTCTTAACCCAACTATACTACCACCACTACTAACCACAGTCAGAATTAGCTAGTTGTCTTTACATACTTTAAAATCTAGTCTGACAACTTTGTTAATAATATTATAAACAAAAATGAACTATCTTAACTTGCAACATTTACTGTATATAGTGTTGATAATCAATACCTTGTTATTGTATTAAAGCCAACAACCTGTAATGTTGTTTACTATTGCTGCAACTTTGTATCTCTATTTATCATGTACATGATGTGGAGCTTTTCTCCCTGGGCATCCACTGAAAAAGGACCTGCGCCCAGTCGAAATTTCCCGGTAAATAAATAAAC
Organism: Protopterus annectens; assembly: GCF_019279795.1. Lineage (NCBI taxonomy): Eukaryota > Metazoa > Chordata > Ceratodontiformes > Protopteridae > Protopterus > Protopterus annectens. The sequence continues at coordinate 155,787,537 of NC_056746.1, read as the reverse complement.
AAATAAATAAATAAATAAAAATAATCTTAAAAATAAAAGCTAAAAATTTGGATATCATAGGGAAACAGGATTAGACTGGTGGCAAAAATGTATGCAGAATGTCTTGTGGCTAAAGTCCATGCCAACTTGTATCTGTCAGATTAATAAGTTACGTTCTCCAAAAGGTGCCACACGGAAATGGGAGGGAATATTTCAGCATTACAAGCATCAAGGAAGTCATTTACTGAGGCTAAATATTCAGACAGAATTTAGAGAGCACCACAAGAACAACTTTGTACCCCAAATGAAATATGTGAAATGTGTGTCAAGGTACATTACAAAGGGACTGACTGTGCTCTGTGGAAAGGGCACAGTTATCACTGGCCCAGACGGAGTTCTGGTATTTGAGGCACTAAATAAAGAACGAGTAAATAAACATTTCTGAGGCACTACTGTAGTACTTGTGTGGACTGTAAAGTCACGACTGAAGACAAGAACCGATACAACAATAAAAATGTCAATTTAAAGGAGATAGACGTACAGGAAATTTTACAAAAGAGCTCTGAAAAGTAAATAGCAATGAGACAGTGAGAAGTGAATAAGGAAGAAATGGAGTGAAACAGCCACAGGTGCTGCAACAAGGAACAAACAAATGAAATGGTGAGATTTGTGAATAAGGAAATGGGTGTAACATGCAGCTGGAATTGTAGGCTGGGCCAGTAAAGGAAAGACATATGCAATGGTACAATTTGATATTTTTACACCTGTCTTATAGTGCAGGTACAGAGGGGTCTGTTGATATGTCAAGTGTAGAAGATATTAACAATGAACAAGGAACTTATCACATATAGCCCACTGACCCATGAGGCATTCCTGACTGGAGCTATAGCCAAAGGGTTGGATACAGACCTGGAAAGATAAAGATGTTATGACAAGTTCATAATGATAAAGATGATATGAAAATGTTGATAATGTTAAGCAAAAATACATTTTAACTAAATGGATGGATGTGTACACTTAAAAAAAATTCCAAAATAACAGCCAAAGCACGTCTTTTTTGTGGCTAGAGGATTTGAAAAACTACAGTTATATAATTACTTTCCATAACAGAAGATGTCCAACTGACCACTGCTGTAGTATTACTAACTGATGGGGACAGCCTGCCAAGGATAACTGTACATCCAGACAGCATACCAAAGCCTGGGCACCTTACTCTCATGCCGTATGATCTCATCCCAAAGGAGGCAGAGATACATAAGGGATGTATGGGTGCAAACTACCTCAGAACTTTGTTGCCTCAGACCAACTAACTGAAGCAGAAGTATACATACGTGCAAGTCAAAGAGGAGGAAAAAGTAAAAATCTGCATCAGCCCAATAAGAACAAAACAGGAAAGGCAGGAGGGATATAAAACTGCAACACTAAATATATCACTGAAGAAATCCCAATCCCTCCAAGCTACACGTTCTAGGGACCTAAACCTTGTCACCACAATAAACAGGACATGCTGGAGGGATAGATTCCTGTCCCAGAGACTTCCCATACTCTGGAACAGGCTACCCATCTATGTCAAGCAAAGTTCTTCATTAGCACTCTTCAAGAAAAATCTTTATGAGTGGATGGGAAATAGGAAATACACCCCGGGATCACTTCTGTGTCTCTGCTCGACAGTGGCACAGGAAAATAACTTTCTTGGGTGGCATAAGCAAGGGAACCTTGTTGGCTAGGCTTACGTAAGCCCTTGGACCGATAGCCTAGTACCTACCTATGAACCTATAATAAGTTCTTATACAACTGTACTCTGTCCTACCTTGGAGCACTGTTGCAGTCTTATTAACTGATAGGACATTCTCATACCTGTCAACAAAAATAGGGAGGAGGAAGACTGAGCTGAGTCACAGTCCAAAAGATCTTGAAGGATGGCCCTACAGACCACATTAATTTTGTAATGTTTAGTGAAAGTGTGACTAGAGTCCATACTTTGGAAGAAAGTTCCAGAAGAAGCTGCAGCTCTAGTGGAATGTGCTTTAACTGGAACTTGAAGTTGTTTCCCATGGAAGAACAACAAAAACAGAAATAGCGCTAGAAATCCAGTTAGAAACAGCTGTTTAGAAACAAGAGACCCCATGTTCATGTACTAGAAAGACATAAAAAGCTAGTCAGATTTAAGAAATATTTGGTATTATCTAAATAAAATCAGGGGAGTCTATGCACATCTAAAGAATGCAAGATCCTCTCTCTTTTATTTTGAGGAGAAAGAAAAAACAGAGACAAGCTGATGGTCTGCTACAGAGAGATCTCATTAACAAACTTAGGCATAAAGGAAGGGTTAGTCCAAAAAGTAACCCTGTCCTTATGGAAAATGAAAAAAAGGGCGGAATAGCCATCAATGACTGCAGCTCTGACACTCTTTTAGCAGAAGACAAAGCTACAGGTAATACCATTTTCCAAGTAAAAAAAAATCAAGGAGAAGAAGATGCAGCAGGATCAAAAGGAGATAGGGTAAGCTTTTAAAATGACATAATTTAGATCCTAAGATTGGGGATCCAGGACATAATTCAGATCCTAAGATGGGGATAGCTCTACTTGATAGTCTGATGTGTAGGATGCCTTTTAAAAAGTGTTTGATCTCAAATCAAGAATAAAGTACCGGATCTAGGGTAAGGCAGGCAAAATGGCTGGCAGTTGTATTTTAATACAACAGAATTCCATCCTAGCACTGAGAACCTCACACACGTAGGCAAGGATATTACAAATACCCAGTTGATAAAGGTCCCATTTCTTTTTGTGGCACTGTCACAAAAGGAAATATTGCCAGCCCATCTTGCTGGAATTTTGTAAATAATTACATGTCATTTGTGAATATCAACATGATTCATATGCTTGTGTTACAAATGTGTTAGAACTGTATGTTATGTGTATATCAAACTGCTGGTACAGAAGTGTGTGTAAAGTACTGAGCTTAAAGATGTATCCACAGTGTACCCTACTGGAAATTTACACTACTGTAATTGTGTAAATGTATATAAACAGTGGAAACTGAAACACAGAAGGTTAACTTGCAAAACTTCAGAAAAATGGTTGAAATTAAATTGTCTTATAACTACGCCATAAAAGTTAGTTTCAATGCAGCAAGGAGACAGGATGTCTAAAACTAGGGAGCCTTCTGCATTGTCTTATAAGTGTTTTATTGTTCTATGTCTTCTAGCAGCTGGCAAAGATCTGAGGGCTATGTGTTTTTCACAGAAAGATGATAAATGCTGGTAGTTTCTGACAATGGGGGTTTAGCTTGGGAACTAAAGTCAGGTGACAAAAAGTGATGTCATGCTGCAAGTATCCCAGCAGATATATTTGATATTAATTTAAGAACTCTCCGAGTGAGTGACTGGGCATTTTGTCTTTGACCTGGCAGCATTAGTTGGAAACATCCACTCGCCACATCTGTCTTGCCTTGCTTTAAGTTAACTAGGGTACAGCAATTTCTTTTAGATTCAGAAGGAATATTGTAAAGATTAGTTTAGATGTTTTCTGTATTTATTTGAGACTGTCCTGCAATGTTGTTTTAAATATTTCCTGTGATTCTGAACTCTGAAGTCACTGTGAATACATATTTAGTACTGTCTGGTTCTTTTATTACTTATTATTAAATATATTTAAACCAATCTTTGTGGCTGATATTTGTGAGACATATTTAAGCTCTGAGAGTACTTGCATATTTGGTGATACTGTGTAGGCCACTCCTAATAGCCTTGCTCTTGGTCAAACTAGCATTTGTAATGATAGTAACATTACATAGTAAGACTGCACACACTTTGTTAAGGGCCATAAAGTAGCTGGCTAGGGGTTCTGGTGGCAGTGATAATTACCTTATAGTCTGGGCAGACAGGGGCATAGCTAGTAAACCTGTGCCAGCCTTTCCCAGGTAGGTGTGTGTGTGTGTCAGCAACCTGGGCAGGGACACGAAGCACTGGTTGGACAGAGTGTTGGAGGACTAGGCTTGGAACCCTGGCTAAGGATTCAACTCTATAGCTGTGCCAGTGGGGGGTCTTATTGGGGATCCGGAGAAACCAGTTCCAGGCTGACTGTGATCTCTGTGTGCTCTTAAGGGGAATTGCACTTTTCTGTGTGTGTACTTGTCATCCTCCCAGTGTGTACGCCCACCACTGTTGCCAGTGGTGAGGATTGAGGCTCCTTGATTACTGGGCCAGTGTTGGGGTGTCACATATTAATTGTTGGGCAGTGGTGGGATATCCACTTCACAGGCACCATAAAGAAAATCCATTTAGAAACATAATTCCTTGTAGCTGATTTTCCTGCCTTCTGTACAACATTAAGCATGTTCTTAGAAAAGTGGTTCCTAAAAGGGATTAAAATTCTATTACTCAAAGAGTCAAAGACTGTAGGTTGGGGTGAATTAGAGAGCCTCTGTTCTATGTGAGCAAGTCAATCCTGTGAGGCAACTTATGAGGATTGCACTGTCCAAGTGGAAGAGAAGAGGGAACTGATAATGTCTGGTCCAAAACAAGGTTAGCAATAAGATTTTTGCTTTGTCCTTGGTTTTGAGAAGGAATTTCAAAATCAGATGAAATGGGGACTAAGCACAGAAGAGCCTCCCTTTCCAAGGAAAGAACATTGCATCTGTTCTTCAAACAGAGTTCATGGCAGTATTGAACAGAACTACTCGAGCTGTCTGTTGTGCACAGAGACAGAAATAAATATCTGGAAAGTACCTCACTGATGGACAATGTCCACAAAGACCTGTCCACTCAAGAGGTCCTGCTCTGGATCTGTTCAAAGGGTCTGTCACAGTGCTCATTAATTTCTGACATAATGTATACACCCTGAAGAATTTTGTGCTAAATGGCTGCATCCCAATCAAAGCCAGTCTGGAAAGGTGATGAGATCTGGTGCCTCCCTACCTGTTTATGTAGCACATAACAGTGGTGCTGTATGTGTAAATCCGAAGAGGACCTGGAGTCCAAAGATGATGCAGAGATTGAAAGGCTAAGATAACTGCCTTTATCTTCTCTGTGTTTATGTTGTCCTTTTTTCTTTTGGTGACCAAAACCCATGGACTCTGATGGTCTTGAAAAAAGCTGCCCATGCCAGATCTGAAGAATCTATGAACAGGTGCTGGCCTCAGGAAGGAAGCAGAAAGGGTGGCCCTGGGCTGAGTGTAATCTGGTTGATCCACCATAGAAAATACTTCTCGATGAAGGGCAAGAGAGAAAATAGGAAGGTTAATGGGTGGTAATGCAGAGTCCAAATGTACTTGAGGAGCAACAGAATCTTCTTCATGTGGAGTCTGGCATAAGTTATCACAGGAATCATGGACACAAGATACCCTAAGACTCACAAAAATCTCTCTTGTTATGGTCACATTCAAGTGGAGGTTTTGAAAATAATCTGACGGGAACAGAATCTTGTCCACATGAAGAAAAGTTGTCATTTGACAGTCTGCAGCATACAAAAATCTGATCCTGGTACTGAACTAAGTAAAACTTCTGTAGGTTCAAGGGGAACCTCTGACTGCTCAGATGATTCATAACAAAATCCAAATATTTTTCAAAATCAACATGAAGATCAACCCTGCAAATCAAACAATTCTGATCTTCTCCTTATCAACCTTAACATAAGAAGCATTCTGAATAAACTTCATGACTTCCATGCTGCTATTACTTTATACTCTCCTAATATTGCCATTGTAACTGAAACATTGCTCAAGCCATATAATAATGACCAAGAGATCTTGCCCACTGGCTACAGCATCATTCACCATGACAGAACAGCAAAATGTGGTGGAGGGGTTGCCATCTTTTACAAAGAGGCACTTAAACTGGAGAAAATCAATTGCTCCCTCCCAGAACTTCCTAACATTGAACTAATAGTTTCATGCCTCATTGTTAATGCCCACAAAACCCTGACCATCATAGCAACCTACATCCCCCTGGCAACAATCTAACTATAATAGAAAACCTCTTGTTCTAGGTTTCTACCAACTTCACTCAAGAAGTCATTGTTCTTGGTGATTTCAATTTTGACTGGCATACATGCTCATCTAACCCCTCCCCCCAGCTTTATTAACCTTTATAATTTCACCCAAATGATTCAATCTCCAACCCGTACTGATAAACGTTTTAGCAAGCAGTCCATCCTTGACTGGATTTTCATCAATGAAACTATCTTTTCTCATACAGCCGGTTGCCTACCTGACAAACTTAGTGACCATACACCTACTTTTATCCTTAGAAAAAATTTTCACAGCCCCAATAATGTTACCTTTAAACTCATATGCAACATGAGAAATTTACTTCTCTATTTAACACATGTCTTAAAAAGTATGACTGGAACCCCATAAAAAATACTCCAACTTGACTTAGCAGTCCAATATTTTAATAATGCTTTTTTGAATATACTTAACAGTTTGGCTCTCTTTAGAAAAAAATTGCATCAAATCTAAATACACACCCTGGCTAACTTCTGGCACCAAAACCATACTCAAACATGTGACAAAACCTGGTCCACCTACCACTTAATTAATAATATATCACACGTTCTAGCATATAAACAACTTTGGAACCTAGCCAAAAAAACAGATTAAACTAGACGAAAAGTCTTACTTCCTCAAATCCCAACAAGAAAATATACACAACCCCAAAATATTCTGGCAAAGCATTAATCACCTCATAAAACCCAGCAAACCTTCCACCCCACTCCCTACCAAATGCACTGCTACAGATAGTCTAGCCACATAATTCAATTCACATTTCATCAACTCTATAGAATACCTATTATAAAATAAGCCAATTGAACCTCTAACCATACCTATTCCTAGTAATTCCCCAAACTCTCTCACATTTCTACCGGTCTAAACTAGCTTAATCAAAATGCTTCTGTCCAAGCTTAAACCCTCATCTTCTTCTGCTGATCTTCTCCAAAATGAATTTCTAAAATTAGCTGCTTCATCCATCTGCTATCCTGTTTCCATACTCATCAATATTTCCATCTCTGAAAGCTACGTCCCCTATCTCTGGAAAATTTCTCACATCATATCACTCCATAAAGGTGGCCAATCTACTGAACTCTCCAATTATCATCCAACTGCTCTTCCCTCTCCCTTAGCCAAAATGTTAGAAAAATGCATCCACTACCAACTCATTGAATACTTTCTGAATAATATGTTTTCTAATATGCAGCATGGTTTCAGGCCCAAGCACAGTACCAGTACTGCCTTGATTAGTTTCACTGACACTGTGAATCTCTCTAAAAACAAAGGCCTCTGTCTCTTCAGTCTTTCTTGACATATCAAAAGCCTTTAACACCGTCTCTCACCAATAACTGCTCTACAAGCTTGCTGAATACAACCCGAGTTCCACGTCCCTTCACTAGTTTTATAGTTACCTCTCTAATCGACAACAGGCCACCAAATGGGCTAATAACCTCTCCGACCTCCTCCCTATCTTAGTAGGTGTTCCTCAAGGTTCTATTTTAGGCCCCCTTCCTTTCACCATATTTACTAATTCCCTGCACACCGCTACTAAGACTGCTAGCATAATCCAATATGCAGATGACACCTCCCTCATCTGCTCAGCTCCCACCACCCTTGAACTCCAAGAGAAAACACAAAAATCATTGCACGACATTAAAACCTACCTTGCACAGAATGAATTTATTCTCAATCCAAAAAAAACTAAGCTCATGGTATTCAACAAAAATAGGTCAGCATCTAAGCACCCTCCATTTTCCATCTATTCCTCAAACCAAACTGCTAAAGAACCAGTAGAGAACACCAAACTCCCTGGTGTCACACTAGACAATCAACTAAAATTTGATAAACACATAGAAATAACTATAAAATAGTTCACATAAAATTAGGTCAACTCTATAGAACCAAATCCTATCTTACAAATGCCTCCAAGACTAGCCTCAGCCAGATCGTTTCTTCTCTCCACTCTCCTGTACTCCTCACAAATCTTTACCAACTTGCAAAAGGCTGAACCCACTCAGCTAGAGTCATGCTATAATAAAATGGCCAATTTGCATCTAACTTACCTTATAGGCAAGCACTACTGCTTAGCCCTAAAAAAGCTCAACTAGATTGAACTACCCAACTTGCTACAGCTAAACCAACTCATCTTTTCCCAAAACATTTTAAATAAACCTGATTCCTGTCCAGCTCTAAAAGACTTAATTCAAAATAATACTAACCTTAGAGACATTCAATCCTCTGATAAACTTCTCTTAAAAGTAACCAAATCTGCAAACACTTTTGGTGAGTCACTCTACTCTTAACAAAATTTCTAAGTCTTGGAACCAATTGCCGCAGCAAATTCTTAAACTTAACACCACCAGATTCAAGCAAAGCCTGAGAAAATACCTCACCAACCACTGGTTATGTCCATGCTCTAATCCTGACTAGTGACCTTATTTCTTGACTAATTCATACTCTTGATAACTATTTTACTGCTCTCAATTGTCTCTGCCTTCCAATCTTTAATTTACTCTAAATGCAGGTCTTTATTTCCCAGCATTTGTTCTAGCCAGTCTTACAGCTGCTATTTCTATCTGCCATATTTATGTTTCAGTCAGCAGTTATCTGATAGTTTCTTAATTATTTGTCTAGTACCTTTGCATTTTGCTTGTTGTTGTATATTCCTTGTTTAACTACTGTTACTTATCTTCTTTATGTAACTGCATTTGTATGTATAAGTTGTAAAACACTAAGATTTTCTTAATCTATTATGTTTTTCATATATGGGGAGCTTTTTCTTCCCGGGTCTCCGCTGAAAATTGGCTTTCAGCCCAGTCGGACATTTACCTGGCAATAATGTAAATAAATAATAAATAAAATAATTTTTAGCAGAATCTCTTGAGAAGGAGCCTGAGTGAGGGGACTGTCCAGATAAGAAAAGATTTGAATTCCTTGAAGTCTGCAGAAGGCAATGACAGGAGTTAGGCACTTTGTGAATACCCTTGGAGCAGTTGAAAGACCAAAAGGTAAAACAGAAAACTGAAAGTGAAAGTGATATGAAGGAGACACAAAATCTTAAGAATATTCTATTTGTTGGATGAACAGGAGTATGAAGGGTAAGCATTCTTTAAACCCAATGTTACCAAAAAGGCATTATCATTGGAAATAAGGACTGAAAGGTCAGCATCTTGGAACTTTCAATTTTAAGAAAGGTAAGGTTCACAAAAAGGTCTCCAATTGCCTTCCTTTCTGGAAAATAAAAACACTCAAGTAAAATCTTGGTTTTTTTCGAGATGAAAAAGCACTGATGCTATTGTCCCCTGACTGTAAAGGTCTCAAAGAAGGAGAATAGGGTGAATCTGGCTTGGAGAAAGCTGTGGAAATCCTCGAGGTGAGGAGGAGCCATCCAAGATATTCTGTAACCCTTCTTGAATCATCAAGCCTCACACTTCAGTGCCCAAAAACAGACCACTCAACATTCTCAAAATGTCCTGTACCTATCCCTTGCATAAAAGCTGACCTGCCTCATTAAGTTAAAGAACAGGTCAAGAAAGCACAATGCCTGTATGGAGCACCACCCTCATCTCTCCATAACTCTGTTTCATACCAAGACCTGTGGCAATATATACCATGATGATAAAAGTATCTGTCCACTGAAAGCCTGGTAGTTCTAGGATACAGGCCAGATAAGAGCTAATTATTTTTCACACACACAGGTTCACAAGTTGGTACTAGGCTATCAGCCCAAGGACCTAAGTAAGCCTGGCCAACAAGGTTCCCTGGCTTACACCACCCAAGAAAGCTATTTTCCTATGCCACTGTCGAGCAGAGCCACAAAAGTGATCCCTGGGGTGTATTTCCTATTTCCCATCACAGTAGCTTCCGTGCTGGATTCAACTAAAAACTCTACCAGAGCAGGTATTTCACTTAGGATTCCCCCATGCCTCTCTCTGTCTACAATCTGATATCAAACCCTAACACAGAAGGCAGACGTCAATCTGCAGTATAAATGTCTTTTTGGCCTCTTTTCATTCTATTATCTTTCCATCTCTAGTTATTTGCTCCCATATGTCTTGGTTCCTTTGCCAGTTTTGAGTAAAGTCCAGCCCCCCCCTTTTCCTAATCTCTCTACCCCTAACTGCAGTCATCCCTTTCTCTATTCTTGTGTTTACTTAGTTCTTATATTCATAAAATAGCAGAAAGTAGTTAGTATTTTGTAAGGATGTTATTCCCCTTAAGGATCTGCCGCCAAAATCCCATTCCCTCCTTACTTCTTGAATTCCCACTCTGCTACATCATCCCTTTCCACTTTGAATTATAAGCTTTCTGTTTATGCTATGTATGTGACCCTTAACAGAGTAGCTCTAATATATCAGAAAATCAGGTAATCCCAAACCACCTTGCTCAACTGGAAGGATCAACTTATCCCACTTGGCCCTTGCCCCCCTTCCAGATAAAATCATTCAACTCTTTATTAAATTACTATCCACAACTTCTCCTCTAGTTGATAAAAAATGCCTGACCTCTATATAAAACTAAAGGGACTAAACATTTTCACTGCTTGTACCTTGCTATCCATTCCCATAAACAAGAGCTTTCAGTTGTTCAGTTTTTGTATTATCTTCTGTTTAGTCTCTTCCCACATATCCTTAGCTTCCAAAACAGAATCTTTTTTTAATCCATACTCCTAAATACTTCACTTTATTGTGTCCCTGAGCCAATACATGTTTGAGTACATTAGTTTACAGTGATATCCTTTGTTTTATCTTCATTAATTTTATATCCTGAAAAGACTTGAAACTGCTTGAAAATGTTCCACAACAAGATGTCCTTTTCTGGATTTATTAAGTACAGAATTATATTGTCTGCAAATAAAGCCAACTTTTCTTGATTGCCATACTAATTATATCCTTGGATTTGAGTCCCTTATTTTCTTTGCCAATGGCTCTAAACATAATGCAAATAAAGGAAGAGAGGCCACCCCTGCCTGGCTCCTCTGTTCAGACACAACTTATTCGAGAGGAACCCACCCACTTTAATTTTTGCCTCCAATCTCACATGCATCTTCTTAATTGACCCTATTACCGTATCAGGGAATGCAAATGTATCCATTGATGTACTCAAACCCCCAGCTTACTTTGTTGAATGCTTTCTTTTATCAAGACCCACCAACAATAGTGGTATTTTGTTACATTCTGCTTCCCTCACAAGAAAAAAAAAACAAGAGCCCAGTTAATTCTGTTACAGGCCAGATAACATCTAATTTTTCACAAAAAAAAAAAACAGAAATCCCCACTGCGGCCATATCACGACAATGAAATCTTCTACATCCTATCCATCCCAACATATGCATAGTAAAAACATGAGAAACTAGACCAGTAAGACTGAGCCAGATGTCTGTTAAAAGACAGTATACATTTTTTTCTGATTTGCAGTGACAGCAAGTTTTTCTCTTTTATGACCAATCTTCTTTGAAGTAAAGAAGAAGGTTCAAACTGCCTACATTCAAACTGTTTTGTTGCTGCTGATTCATGTCACTATAACATCTAACCAATGATTCTGACATATGAACTCATTCAGACAGTGGCTCTGGAGACTTTAAAACCATGAATTTCACATCTGGGGCCTCAAGTGGCTTATTGTTTATAATGGATGTATACCAGCTCACAGGACAAAGCAATTTAAATTAAATTTGCACTCAAAGATGCATAGGTGTATACTAGGCTAAAGACTACAAGGGCATTTTTAAGCCTAGTCTAGCATCTCAAATGTATCCAACAAGTTTTGGTGTCCTAGAGGTTATTTTAAGTGTATGTGTAAGCTGAGGAATTTGTGGTCAAGCAATTACAAACAGTTGACAGACCAGGAGTGAACTTCCGATTTCCCATCCATTGGTCCAGGTTTTATTAAGGTCAGAGAAAAAATAGACTTTACATGGATGGGAAGCCTGCTCCAAAGGCAGGGAGTATTCTCTGAGGCACATACCTGTCCCTTCAAAATATCCTAATTGTGTTACAAGCAAGGTTTAAGCCTCTGGTTCAGGTAGTTCTGATGCAATTTGTTTTACATATATGCAAGAGGTCCCTCAGAGTGGGATGCAGGGATGCCTTGTATGCTAAATGTAACTCCCCCCTCAACAGTCTGTAGGAAACACAGTATGGAGACAGGGCTTTCTGCATAGGACATGTTGCTAATGCCCTTTATTCTTTTTTTTTTTATGAGGAACCTCTGTGGATATTCCAGTTGTTGTATGCACCTGATTGATTACATGCCAAAGGTGGGCACTGTACTCAGTAATGAGCTAGAGTTGTTGCATGCACCTGATTGGTTACATGCCAAAGGTGGGCACTGTACTCAGTAATGATGCACCTGATTGGTTACATGCCAAAGGTGGGCACTGTACTCAGTAATGATCTAGATGATGGCTGAATGAGTGAAACAATGACATTCTTGGATGCTGATGCCATACCCTTGCTTATAAGTTAAGCAACATACAATGATTTCCTTATTATTTTAGACACATGTTGGTCAAAAGCCAAATTACTGCCTACATATGTCCCAAACCCTTGACCTAGTGGGTCTACTCGTAGTGGTGTGTTTTCAGTGAGGCAGTTTCCTGGGGTAGCCTTATCATGGATTTCTTGGCACAGAGTTTTAAACAGTGGCTCAGGCACCACTTGTGTGTTTGTGTTAGCCCTTCCTGGAAAAAAATTAGTATCTTGGGGGTATTCTATAATTGCTTCCAGTTTGCAATCATTTGCAGTCTTGGTCCATCAGAGACCCTTTATGCTGGCCTTGACTTCTGAGATGTAGGTGCCAAAAAGGACTGGACCCAGCACAGGACCCTTATGGGACTCTGACAGCGACCATTCTATTTGTGGAGGTAGACTCTCCTATTCTAACTTTGTGGGCTATATCTAAGAGCCAGCTGGCTAACCTGCATGTAACATAGGGATTATTACCTAATTACAAGAGTTTGTTTACAATCCCCAAGTGAGGCAGGTCAAGATAGGCAGTGTACACCATTTTGCTCTCAAACACTGCCTTGATGACCTTCTCAAATAAGTCCAACAGGTTGAGAAGGCATGATCTGCCTTTGACAAAACCAAACTGGGTTAGATCCAATGTCCGAGGGTTTCCTGTATCACTATTAATCATTTCCATGATTAATCTTCCCATGAGTTTGCATATCAGACTTGGGGGTCTGTAGTTTCTGAGGTGCACAGAAGGTCCTCCCTTGTGCAGAGGGATGACCGTTGCAATTCTCCACTCATGTGGCACAAAGCCTCACTGGAAGCTAACATTAAATAGTGACTCCAGTGGTCCTAATACATCATGCTTCATAGCTATTTAGGAGACATCCTAGAATATTATCTTGGCCCATTAATGTAGTGTTTTTGGTCCTGGACAGTGTGTTTAGGACCTTTTCCCTAGTGATGGTTGGGGATGTTGTGTTTGATGGCATTTCCTGAGGAGTGTCCATGGGGGAGGTGAATTGCATCTCCTGAGTGGTTTACAATTTTATTACAACAAAAGTACTAGTCTTACTTGTTTCCAAAAAGTAACCCTCACTACAAAAGACCCCAAGATGCCCCTTGCTTTCACAATACATAAAGATTAGTCTAAGTGAACTCTGCAACCAAAACAAAGAAATACAAGCTATCCTTGTTCAAAAATAAGCTGTTGGCAGGTATAACAGTCCAGTACTGCAACACATGCATCATAACACAGACAGCGCAGTGGTGCAGCGGTTAGCTTTGTCACTTCATAGCAAGAGGTTTTCCAGTTTGATTCTCAGCTAGGGTGACTTCTGTGTGGAGTCTTCACATCTTCCCTGCATTCATGTGGGTTACCACTGGGTGCTCCAGTTTCCTCCCACTTTTCAAAGACATGCGTCTGGAGCATTTCTCTCTGGGCCTCCACTGAAAATTGGCTTAATTTCAAATCAGACTTTCCTGGTAAACAAATGTTGAATAAATAAATAAACAAACAAACAATAAATAACTCCTTTCCTCAAGCTTCTTGGGAAAGACAGAAAACCAAAGATTTTTGTCCTTCACCCTTTGTTTTCCCCATCTATGAGCCTGGAGTGCAAAATCTCAATTCTGGCCTCAGCTGAAGGTAGCTTGTGTCTGATGTCCATCACACCAGCATTCTTGCTAACTAACTATTCAGTATAAAAAGAGAGCATTATCTGTACTTCCCAAACACATCCCTGTGAGTGTTCCATAAAATGAAACAATTTACAATCAATTTTATCCAGTTCAGCCATAACTAAAGCCAAAGAAGCTGTCTGCATCTCTCAGATAGGACCATTCACTACAGAAAACAGGTCTCCCAAATATTTAGGTGCAGGTAGCAGTTTTCCTTGGGGAAAGGCTCCATATGTCTGTCTTGTTACAATATCAGTGTTGCTTTTTCTTAGTTTTCCTGGGCATACAGATCAGACAAAGAAGAAAGGCAATCATTCAGTAACTATAGTCCACCATACTCCTATGATTCTACACCTAAACTGGTTTAGTACTTCATTTTATTTTGATGGAGAAGACATACATTCCTAATGATGACATACATGAAATGACGTTAATCATAAAGGTGTGTTTTTACTATAATGAAAAGGCTACTATAAAGTCTAATGACAAAATAACACATTCACAAACAGAATTTAGTTATGAAACCACTTCAGAGTAACAAGAAAAACCGATGTGGGCAATTACAACACAATACTTATAAGGAAGCATTATGGCACCACCTATATTACCATGACACGAATGTTGGCCTATACAGAGGAATGAAAAACACAATCAGGCCAACACAGCTCCAAATGTCAGTAAACCCAAAACTCGTATTTAACTGCAACATCAACCCCCTCCCCAGAAGTACTAGGAGGTTAGAAATCATCTTAACTTGAAAGTAATGCCCTACTTATACGTTCATTTACTGTTCAGTACAATCAAAGGCAAGTATACTGCACTTATATATTGTTTCTGTTAAACAGTACACATACTTACCTCTTTTTACCACTCCAGTTTGTGTCTTCAAGTAACTCCATGAAGTTGTTGTGTCTTTCGGCTTTTCCCGGTTAGGGGTCGCCACAGCGGAACTCCGGTCCGCTAATGACTGGCAGTTGATTTTTACATGCCGAGTTGCCAGCCCTGATGCACAACCTTCAATGAAGGTACGCCCATTCGCGCATGTCTCCACACAGAAGACGCTCTAGTTGTGAATCGAACCGGACAGCGTCTTACTGTGAGGCGACAACGCTACTGCAGCACCACCACCGCAGATAAGTAACTCCATGAAATGAAGTACTCTATATAAATTAGATCTGTTTTGAACAACCCACTCACATGACTAAGACATTAACAAGTTAAGAAGCATATAAATACAGGAATATGTCAGTAATAATACTTTAGAAAACAGATGATAACAGATGAGAAAGATTGCCTTTGCACTGACAGCAAACAACTTGCAATACAGGCGAGATGAGTGTAGGAATGGGATATCTGTCGGGCACCAAACAAGCAGCAAAAGAGGGATGAAACAATTTTGTAGTATTTTTTATTACAAGACAGATTAGACGGCAGAATGCTTGATCAGCAATCTACTAAACAAATATTTGATTTTTTTCCTTTGTTGCTAATATACATCAAGTGACAGCACATCACAAATGCATTTTTCCTAAGTGAATAAACAAACAGGTCTTATTTATTTTGTTTTTGTGATAATTTTATGACACATTAACATTTATAAATAATGCATGAATGAACTGTAAATGCACATAAAACTGAAACTGTTTTAGCCTATTTAGTGATACATAACAGTTTATGTTAGAGAAACATTCCCTACAGACAGAAGCCCTATCAAACACAGCATGAATTTCACATTTATTTATTTATAACACACACTTATTAAATTAAGATAAATAACATCAGTTTCCCTTTCCCACAGATGGTGCCAGTAAAAGTATCATTTGTCATGTCTGATGAAAACTTTTCATTAGGAAGACTGATTTAGGCCAGGGAACCTGCAACTGGCACTGTAGACTAAGAAACACAATACCCCCAGTACAGATTTGTAAAACGAAAGACTTCAACGAATTCTCACCAAAATTCTAAGCTGTTGTTTCAAACACCACTTAAAAAAACAGTTACATGGGTCTACTTTTATGGATGAATGTGCAAGTGTCTCCTTTCTGGTAAAGTTCAACAAATGCAACAGTTTTATGATCCCCCATTAGCAGTGCGTGCACGATATAAATGGGGCATATTAACTGTTAATTTGCTTCATCTCCCTTGGTTAGCAGGGCTCTAATTAAGCCTAAGAGAAGTAAAGGTTAATCAGTAAATTTCAGGCCCTTCACAGACCACTTGCTTATTGTTCATTAGAGATATGAATAGCTTTACCTTAGTAATGCTAGCTTTTTAGGTCGACTATTAAAGCTGCATTTTAAAAACCATTGTCAAGCTTTTGAATGATAACTGTTATTTGCTCATTGCATTTCACTAAGCATGGTAAAATTAGCTACAGGCACTTACTTTTCTCCCAGATGCATCATTTGATTTTTATTTTCTATTAAGAAAAAAGTTCTGCAAAAAGAGACCATATAGCGATCGAATAAAGTTTAAAACAGCAGTGCACAATATGCAGAGGTTTGTTGAAAAGGCTAAAGTAAATTAAACTAAATATTGAATTCCAGGCCAAAACAAAGAAGCTCCCATGATGAATGCATACAATTTAAAAGGAAGAAATTGAAAAGAAAGTAGCAATAGAAGTTTGTGTTGAGATCGGGAGATGAAGTGAAATGATAAGAAATAGAATAAAAATAGCTGCAAACGATTGCACTTTGTAACCCCCCCCCCCTCCAAAATGGGGAAAGGTTAAACAAAGGACAGAGAAGCAAAACTTCAACCATGTAACATAGACTTCAAACTGGACAAATCATGACTCATTGTCCGCCTAGTCATGTTAAGTCATTTTTTTATGTTTTTATCACCTCTGCCTAATAATTTATCAGCTCTCCTATGACCGAATAACCTATTTGCTCCTGTTTGAGTAACAGCCAGCCACTGAGGGGTGGGGGTGGGTGCATCAGGCAAGCATCCGAGAGGGTTTTCTGTTTAACTCTAACTGCCAATCCCATGCAGCAGCTGGAAGGCTCAACTACAGTACTGACTTCCAGAACATGTGTGCTACTACACGGCCCACATGCCAGGCTATGGCGTCAGCATGCACTGTTTTGTGTGCACTCATCATCGACAAAATGGTGCTTGTGAAATGCAATGTCAGTACATCAGTAAGCCAAACTGCTTTCCTTCCCAACATCAGCTTTTCTCCCCCAATGAAGAATAGTAACACTGGAAAGGATATGCAAAGTGAATACAAAACCAGTGCTAAAACAACTGAAACCAAAATTTGGGAATATATGTTTGACAGATACAGGGCTGTAAGTCTGAATTCCTCTGAAAGGCAAATCCTATCAGAGAGACTTGGCATTTCACTGATTTTGCTGGCCTGCAGTGAAAGCGAGAAAAATGAATCATGATTGTAAAGAAAGGCTGCACACAGTAAAGAGTAATGAAAACAACTCCAAATTTACCAGAAAAATAAAAAAATGAAAGGAAAAAGCTATACATTTATGAACCTGTCACATGATGTAAAGCAGACAGTAGAAGCTGGAAGAATTGCAAACAATAAATGTTAGTTACAAGCACTTACAACAGGACAGATGTAGCTAACTAACAGGAAAAATAAGAAAAGGGAGAGAGCAGTTTTGGGGGGTGGAGGGGGAGAGAGTCCCCCATGTTATGGATATAGTATAAAAAAGCAAAATAACTAGCTAAGAAATTAATATAAGGAGAGCAATAGTGAGATGAAAGTGCTGGAAATGAAAAGGAGACGAGGAGGGATATAGCAAAAAAAAAAGGATGGAGGGGTTGTTGCATCACTGTTTGATAATAAAAGTGAAGCAGCGGGCCAGCTGTAAGATATGAAAATGGTGGAATCAAACTGACCGGGTCCTGTTCCTATATACATAAATCTACAGACAGGGAACGATAATAAACTCATATTATCTGTTATGCTGCCATAACACCATTCATTCACAGTGTAAAGCATCTATCTTCAGTCTTTCTCCAGACTTCATTCTGTCTTCTTTCATCAGCTTTTATATTCAATGCATATTTCACTGTACTTGATAAAATCAGATGGGCAGTAGAAAAAGTTTTTGGAATATGTACATATTTGACCAACAAAATACTTAAAGTAAATACAAAGGAAAGTGTCTTACCCTCAATGTTCTGTTACCTTGCTGATCACTTACTGATTTCTGAGTTTAAGCATGATTTGCCAAAACATACTTGATAAATTCTGTTTTCGGTTCACAAGTAGTTACAAGGCATGCAGTTCAGGAAACAATTAAGGAGCTTAGCTCAAATCCCTAATTGCCCCAAATCACTGGCTGGGTAAATGACTTGCTCAACATCACAAGAGGCAAATAAAGGAGGGCAGATTCAAACCCTGTGGCCTTAGCACAAGAAGCATCTCGTTAACAAGACAGACCGTTAATGCCCTGGGCTAAGAGGCATAGCTTACTGAAACAACGATGGATTTAAGCCATGTACCCTTAAGTAAAATATAGAAATACTTGCACCTTGCTGGTTATGAAGCAGTGGTGCCTCACAGGGAATGTAAAAGGGAATACGTCTATCTGTAACTGAAGAGGTCTATCTGACCATGAAACAGATATAGGCAGTACAAAAATGGCCTTAAATGAAGGGAAATAACTGGACAGGCTGAACTGTCTGCAGGTTCTGAATTCCTGCAGAAAATAAAAAAAGGTCAACATTATTTGATCTTAGAGTGAGTCACACAAAAGGGGCGGCTACGGTATTGCAGCGGTTAGCATTGCCGCCTCACAGCAAGAGGTTCTCCGGTTCGATTCTCGGCTGGGGTGCCTTCTGTGCAGAGTCTGCATGTCCTCCCTGTGGTTGCATGGGTTTCCTTCGGGTGCTCCAGTTTCCTCCTATATCCCAAAGACATGCTGTAGGTGGATTGGACACTCTAAATTTGCCCTAGGTGTGAGTGTGTGTGTGCCTTCTGTGGAAGCTTGGGTGCCGGGCAACTAGACACCGTAAAACTCCACTGGCAATCATGAGCGGACAGGTGATCCGCTGTGGCGACCCCTAACTGGGAAAAGCCGAAAGAAGAAGAGTGAGTCACACAAAAAGTAAGTACATATACTGGGGTGGAAAAACGGTTATGAAAGGATGATAAATATATGGGAAACTGATTTGTACTATTGACTGAAAATCTAATCAGTTAGAAAGCAATAAGACCTAAAGAAGTTATGGAATGCTGGGAAAAAAAACAATATAACGGGGGGGGGGTTGTACAGTATAAAGGAATCCAGCTCAGAGGTCAGCCAAGTGGGATTAGGACAAAAGAAGGGAGTTGTGATGAATATGACAGAGTGGCATGTTGAGGGATAAAAATAGTTTCTTTTAGACCATGCACACAAGAATGACGGATAAAAACGATAAAGATGGCAAATGAGGGAAGATGAGTATAAACTGGGATGACAGAGGAATGAATCAGGTGACGTGAACAGGGATGACTGAAGGTCATAGTGCCCAGAGGGTTAAAAAAGAATGAGAATGGTAAGGGGTAAATGCTATTTAAGTGGAAATGAGGATAGAATGCGAACACTAGGGGGAAATTAGGTCTGTGTTAAAGCTGAGGAAAAAACAGAAAAAGAGAGCTGCATTAGGGTATAAACAGAGAGGGACAAGGAGACAAATTCTGACCAAAGGAGCATGTAACTGCAAATAATTAAATGAAACAGAAATGCATAACAGATGAACAGGAAACTAAGGACAGGTTAATAGGACTTTGGTGAAGATGGAAAGTTTTTAATTTTTCAGGAGGTGGTACCAATCCTTGGTGCATACGGGGGGGGGGGGACTCAGCATTTAGCATAATAATGAATTTTATTTACTTACTTTTTATTTTATTTTTTTTTACATTTTCTAATCAGGTAGGTGCACTGGTCAAAGGACAATTTTCTGGCACCACCCAGTGTATTACAGCTGGTAGACTTGGTGTTACATTACAAAAACTGAAACTGTTTACAATAGAATTTCACAGTAAACCATAAAAATGACACTATCAAGTGATACAGTATAATACAGCTGGAGGCAATTTGACAGTTTATAAGTAATTTTCATTCCTGTGGTAGACAACAGGGGCGGAGTAATAAAACAAAAATAAAATCAGTTCAACACAGAAGTGTGACAGAAAACAGCAAAGCAAAATCTGAGAAATGAGAGAACAATGTGGAAAGTAATTCTAATTACAATGCAAGCATGTTACGGATGTGGTGACAAGGAAGTAACCGTCTACTTTTGCATATCAGTTACTAGTCTGTGTCTGGCACAGTCCTGCATAGGGCTGTCCTAGAAATAATTTCCATACTTACGCTGGCTGCGAAATTTGTTTGGGGTGGTTACAACCTGTAATGATTGCGGACATTTAAATGATGAGCATGATTGTATACAGTGTTTGTAATACTACCCTGAGAAGGCAAAGGAGGAGCATCTGTTACATTATACCTGGCATTTCTGAGCAGCATTATACATGTGCCTGTATAGTCCACATTTCTGATACTTGAGGGGAGATTACTGCTGGCAGTGACAATTTTGGTGAAGTATCTTTTACCCAGGGCCTGGATAAACGGAGGACTGTAAAGAAAGATACTTTTATTTTTTTTTGTTGAGATAACTTATTTTTACATGGTGGGTAGTAGCGGTCATTTACAGTTGGCAAGTTAAGTTTTAAAACAAAAGTGCACCTCGATGTCATAAGTACCAGTTGACTCCGTTTATGGCAGTGCAGTGATTTTCTTGAAGCACGCTTAGGTATACAAATCTTAGTATTTGGTTTTATGTGCTTTGAAGCATATTGGTATTCTGCATGGAGTGAAGACTGATAATTGGTAAGGTATATTCTGGATGGGGACAGTCGCCATGGTGATGTAGCACTTAGCATTGTCGCCTCACAGCAAGAGGTTCTCTGGTTCGATTCTCAGCTGGAGCTCCTTCTGTGCGGAGTCTGCATGTCTTCCCTGCAGTCGAGTGAGTTTTAAAGACAAGCAGGTAGGTGCATGTGTGTATATGTGTGCCTTCTGTAAAAGGTTGGGCACTGGGCTGGCAACTCAACACCGTAAAAACAACACTGACAATGAACCTGCGGACCAGTGACCCACTGTGGCGACCCCTAATCAGGAAAAGCCAAAAGAAATTGCTATTCTGGATGGGGACGTAGAACACTGGTGGCAATGGCTTGCTTGACTTCTTTTGTGAGTAGGCAGGAAATTTTTTATGCAACTTTTTGCTTTGTAAGCACCTTTGGGTTTGCAGTCTTTTGGCCTAAGGTTACTCCCTACATGCTTCTGTTGACAAACTATAGGTAGGTTGTGGCCAAAAGGCTCTCCCAAGTTTAGTGGATGTGTGCATGCCAGCATCTAGTTAAAGAGCACAGCTGTTTTATTTATTTTATTTTATTTAACATTTATTTACCAAGAAAGTCCAACTAGGACAGAGCTTATTTTCAGTGGAGGCCCAGGGAGAAATTCCCCAAATGCATGTCTTTGGAATGTGGGAGGAAACTGAAGCACCCGGAGGTACCCACATGAGCACAGGGAGGACATATAAACTCCGCACAGAAGGCACACCTGCCAAGAATTGAACTTGAGAATGTTTTGCTGTGAGGCAACAATGCTAACCGATTCACCACTGTGTGTATAAAGTTAGAATACTATCCTGAGCCAGTTTAAAAGAACAGCCAGATCTTGTTACAGGGAGGACTTTACCTCAAGCAAAGATACATTAGCTGTAGTGAGGACTATATCATCAGCTTAAAGTCTACAATTTAGCTTGCGAAGGTTTTAAAGTAGACCACTTACAATAAGTGAAAACACTAAAGGTCCTAAGACTGACCCCCTAAGGAATGCCTCTGTTGGAAGTGCTTGTATTTAAACAAACGAACAGTTCTACTAAAAGTTAGTTTGGAAGGAGTCACGGGCACAGGTTATAATTAAGCACTTTCATTCTTTTAATAAAGCAAGAACTTCTTCAGAATTAAAACCCTTTCCAAACATCAAATTTTAAAAATAGTGACATTAAGATCATAAGATTATCAAAAACCAATGAAATGCATCTTCATTCAACTTAATCTTCTTAAAGCAATTTTGCACCAAAAATGTTATAAAACTGCAGCTGTTAGAAGAAAAATATAAGAAAATTTACAATAAAAACACTTGTATATAAATGAAAAAGTACACATCAACAAATGTACATCTAAATGAACTCTGTCAGCTTTTACACTCTTTGTGCTAACAAAAAACACTTAATATTCACAGACTCATTAAGAGATGGATTTTTATCTTCATGCAATTTAATTTGCCAGTGAGATTCACGCAGTCAAGTAAACATCATAGTTGCCCGAGAAGTCTGAGACTAACAGCATCTAAAACAAGTAACTGAAATTTCTTGAAATATGAACAATTAAGAGAGAGATTAGCTAGG
Source organism: Protopterus annectens (assembly GCF_019279795.1). Taxonomy (NCBI): domain Eukaryota; kingdom Metazoa; phylum Chordata; order Ceratodontiformes; family Protopteridae; genus Protopterus; species Protopterus annectens. The sequence continues at coordinate 155,765,004 of NC_056746.1, read as the reverse complement.
AAATTGCTTGAATCTTTGTTTTTAATCACTAGGGGTGTTCACAAATCCTTCTTGAAAGCTTCCTGATAGTTTTGCCCACATAATAATCTGGGCAGGAATTGCAAAATGCTAAATACACTACACCCTGTGCATTACAGTCATATATACCCTTCGACCATAATGTTAAATTCAGTGCTTTAAAATAAGCACTCGAGGTGTTAATAATAAATCTGCACTATTTGCATCTTCACATCTGTAGGTACCTAGTGTGTCATATGTTCTTAAACTTATGCAGGCAGGATTTTCTAACACAGATTTACACTGTATTTCCTCTTGTAAGTAGAAGATGGACCGTCTCCAAGGACCTTAACTAGTTCACCATTACCAAAGACAATCTTCCAGTTTTCTTTCAGTATGTCTCTTATCAAAGACATACCAACAGAAATGAGTGGGAATGCCTGTCTCTATTGAACTTGTGAAAGCTGAGTCAAAATAAGCCCATCACTACTATCAATTGAAGATTCAGGTAGCATTTTGTTCACAATAGGTTTATAGCCTTATCTAACCTTAAGAAATTTACTTAATTTATAATGTTGGATAGCCAGTTAATGTCATAACCTCTCTGACATTTCTGGTACATTGTTACTTTAATAAGATTAAGTTGAATGAAGATTCATTTGACTGGTTTATGATAACCTCGTGATCTTACTAGCACTATTTTTATCTGACTGAAGGTGGTGAGCTTCCTACGGATACATACTTTAACTGCACTCTTATACCAAGCCCAAATAAAGAACTACCTGAAATCATTCACTGCTTCCTTTGTACTTCATACCAGTTTTCTATTCTCTCCAAATTGTATCCCAGCTTTTGATTTACTAAAGAGTTTGAGTTATTTCTACCTTTCAGCTTCATAGTTATTTATTTATTTATTTTTTGTAAAAGGATGTGACAACAATCTCTGGGTTAATGGTCTAGTAATGTAAGTAGGTTTTATTGAGTAGATTCATTTGAGGCTCTGGTAGTTTAAATGGGGAAGGGTCTTGTTTAGTTTTTAGAGACCAAGCAGTAAAGATTTGATTGTGGTTACTCATAGCATTAAAGAGGCTCTGCAGTGTATAATGCTTTTCAAAGAAATTTGTTAAGAACAAATCTAATATTCTGAATTTCTGGGTCACTGGGTTAGAATGTGTTCTTACTAGTGTAGTCAAATTACATGAAATTGATAGTCGCTTTAATTGTGCTTATAAGTGACTACACCAGCCTGGGTTCATGCCTCACAATATTACTAGTTTATGATGTTTTGGTATATTTGAAGCTACTGTCTAAAATGGTTATAAAGAGGGATGGAGTTTCGGGAGGGGGCTGTACACTGATGTGAAGCACATTTCTGCATGGTTTCCAAGAGTTATTTCCACAGGGATCCATTTTAGGACCACTACTGTTCAAGGACTTCATCAACGATTTGCATAAAGCCCCCCTAATCCAGAATATCATCCAATACGCCGATGATTCAACACTTATATCCACCTGTAAATCTTTCTCAAACCTACTCACACTTGCACAACAGGCTTTTACCTCTGTCGAATCATGGCATATTAATGCACAATTGATGCTAAACCCCCCAAAAAACTAAACTTTTACTTTTCTCAACAAAACCACCCAACATTGACTTTAAAATCCTGGCTAATGATGGCACAGAAATTGAGCTAGTGAAAACAGCCAAATTGCTAGGTATAACGATAGATGATAAATTCTCATACGAGCAACACATCCTAACTGCAATCAAGAAAACCCATTTCAAACTGGGTAAACTATACCAGCACAAACTCTACCTGGATAAATATACCAAAGTAAAACTAGCCAATACCCTCCCTTTTATATGGTAGTGCCGTTTTCACTAACCTGCACACAGTCCTTAGTAATAAATTACAATCATGTTATAACAAAATAGCCAAATTCACCTCGGAAAACCTTAGCGCTCTCATCACTGCCAGGCCATCACTGAACTAATATGGCTAGAGTTTCCCACCTTCTACAGTACACCCAACTAAACTTAGCCCACAAACTAATGTCTAAACCAAATGACTGCCCTGCCCTTAACTCAATCCTACAAACATACACCCTTCTAGAACACTAAGATCCTCCTGTAAACTGATGCTCACAGTAACCAAAGCCAACAAAAGAGCAGGACAATGCCTGTTCTCCCATACCACAGCTAAGCTATGGAATAACCTTCCATCTGAAATAACCCAGATTGATCACCCAAAAAATTTTAAGGCAGCCCTAAAAACACATTATCTAGACAATCCATCCTGCACCTGCCTCAAAAGCAAACCTCCTTAAACCTACTCCACCAAATATTACATTGACAAAATTTTAGCAAAAACCCAGTATTCACATTTATTAGCATATTCTTACTATACAGGAGACTGGAATCTCACCAAAGATTGAAATGATGTACCACTACTATTCAATTGTAAACTTCTTGTTCTATTGTTTCACCTATCATATCTTCAATGTTGTATATATATTCTATGTTTTTTTCATGTTATATCAGTAACATTGTCTCTCTGTGTTTAATTATTGTTTCATTTGTACTTTGCTTGTGGAGCTTTTCTCCCAGGGCCTTCACTGAAAATGGGTAACTGGCCCAGTGGACTTTCCCAGTCAACAAATGTTAATAAATAAATAAATCCATTTGAGATCAGTGATGAGGCCAGCATTACTTTTAGGTTTCAACAGTGGTGACAAATTAGCCAGAACTGCGGCACACAGGGTACTACGGTACAAATGACCCAAGTCTGATAAGTGGCTGAGGTGGCTGTAGAACCTGGCCAGGGAGAATGCAGCTGACAGCTCACCCATGTTGGAAGGAAGAAGGCAGTTCTGGCTTACCACACAGGTGATACCTAGCAGGAGCATTAGGTGTTACACTCAGTAGGGTACCAAGTGTGTTTACCAAGACCATTTTGTCTCAATGGCCTGGCAATGCAAGCCAAGAGAAGCTCAACATGTGGAGACATGCATCTCCCTCAGAACTCAGCAACAGTGTAGATCGGAAGAGCTACTGAGATTGGGATGCTGTAAGGAGTAGAGGATAGGCTGGGCTGCTACTTACCACCTGACTCTCATTGAGGAACAGAGGGCCAGCTGGGTTATCTGGGCAGGAATAAATGGGCAATGGGCTCTCACAAAGTCTGGAAATGTCCTGCTTCGCCGTCTTGAATAATGGTCCAATTGTATACATGTAGAGGAGATATCGGGCTACATCCTGTGTGAAACAAAGAAAAGGTCAGTACCTTTAATAGTCAGTTAGACAGATAGATATTTTGTTTGGTTGTTAATAAAGTGGGTGAGAAGTCTGGGCCACAAGGCAAAAACCCATTTAGTCATACAAAAGGCTAACAGAGATAAAATGAAGATATAAACAATACAAGTACATAGACAAATACATTAGGAAAATAAACACAATGGAAAGTAAACACTAACAGTGGTGTTTAATATGTAGTCGTGTGTGTGTGTGTGTGTGTGTGCGTATATATATATATATATATATATATATATATATATATATATATATATATATATATATATAAATACATACACACACACTAACAAATTACAGTGAAGCAAGGATAAAAAAAATACTGTAGCGTCCAGGTGTCCAAGAGAAAGACATAGGCAAAGAGTAATATTGATGCACTATGACCGATTTGAATAAAGTTAACCTAAATCACTAAAACAAGTGCAATCAAATTCATTTTTCAAATGTGATTTTAACTTCTTCTTAAAAACCTTTATGGTTTCTTTTGGATGAGGTGCTAAACTGAAGTAGCATCTGTTTGAGTCATAAATCTCAGTATTTTGATTATGGCAGTTTGGAATAATCTATTGCTCTGTGTTGCCGGAGTTTTAGTAATGGGGAAAACTACTCTAGTCTGGGAATGAAGACAATGATGCTGTAGTTCAACAGGCTTTAATTGTAAGATTTGAAATGTTACAAGCTGCTTTGAGTTGCTGCAGTAATTCAGTGGTTACTTGTTCTATATATATTGGAAAGGAAAAAGTACCACCTAGTCAAATACCCAGATACCTTTCTGCTGTTGTGCTTAACTGTGATCTCACAGCAAAACAGCTGACAAATTGTTGTTGACTTTTTGCCTAACCTTTTGTCTATACCAAAAGTCATACTGAGGAGTTTTTTGGGTTTTTATTGTACGACTGCTGTTTTCATTGCACTGGTTCAAAACTGGAATAAAGGTAAAACAGAAGATAAACATTGGACAGTTTTTAGCTCTTTAGTTAAAACAATGTTAACAGTACACATAACAAGATTTAAATGCATCAGGTCCCATGGTGAAGTCATTTATAGATACGGAGCAAAGGCATGCCCTTAGTCAGCAAGGTTGTCTCGCATTGCGCATTGTGAATAGTGAGCTAATACTATAAATGCTCTGTTGAAAAGGTAGTTCCTAAACCATTAGGTTGGATCAAGTAAAAAAACACTGTACTCAGTTTAAGCAACACTGTTCCTGAAGCAACGGTTTCAAATGATCTCTTTAGATACTAGAATATAGATCAAGTGAGTAGCCCCCATCTTTCAGATATTTCTGCTTGTCAAGGTACAAATTGTGATCGGTATATTATGTATAAACCAATGTTGCCTGTCGTGCATGAAGTGCTTTTTTTGACTATGTTCTAAAAAATTTTCATATGTTAGTTTTTCTAGTATCTTAGCTAGTGGGAAAATGTTAGCTATTGGTCTGTAATTGATACAACTGCAGAGTGCTGTAACATTAGGTAGGGGTATGATTAGTGCATATTTAAAGCTAGGAGGAATAGTGCTTGTTGCAGCTATGTTAAGGAATTTCATGAAGATAGTGAAACTGAGAGCTGACCTTAAAGTCTGTAGTAGTTAGGAGCTGTACTGATTATGGACTAATTTCTTTAAAGTAAAATGGAGGGCATTGTAGAATTTTATATGACTGCAGAATTCCATGTAAAGGGGTAGAAAGGTGTACAGGGAATATACATTGTGATGAGTTTCCTTTTAGGAGATGTAAGAGAAATTGTGAACAGATAACCTGCTTGTATCAACAGTAATACTATAAGTATTAGAATGAATTTGTGGACTTGTCATTTCATGAGTAGGCATGACTTTTTTACAAGAACATTTATATAATATGACTAAGACAAAACTAATGCTTTTTACAGACACAAGTTAGAATGTAACAAAGAAGGATATTCATTTTGCATCTTGGAAGATGTACCAGCTGACCCGGGAGTAGGTCTTGGCAGTTTGGAACTGAGGTCAGAGAATTTCACTAGCAGTTAGATTTGGATGCAACACCCCCGGGCTAAACAACTGTACTTTCATCAGCAGCATCTTAAAAATGAGAGCTGCAAATGTATAATACATTTTAGTAACAGACTGATATTTTAACCGCAACTTCATACCACTGAGATATATCTAAAAAGAGTATTATTATTATTGTTATTATTAATTTTTTATTTATTCAACATTTGTTGACTGGAAAAGTCCAGCTAGGATAGAGCCTATTTTCAGTGGAGGCCAAGGGAGAAATGCTGCAGACACATGGCTTTGGAATATGGAAGGAAACTAGAGCACCTGGAGGAAACCCACGCAAATGCAGGGAGGACATGCAGATGACATGCAGAAGGCACCCCTGCCGAGAACAGAACCAGAGAACCTCTTGCTGTGAGATGACAAAATTACCCTTATTATTATTGTGGTTGTATTTTGTTTGTTTACATTCAAAAAAACATTTTCTACTTCTTACATTTCACTATTAAGTATTTTAGATGATTTTTATATGCTGCCTTTATAGGTTCATAGGTAGGTACTATGCTATCAGCCCTAGCCAAAAAATGTACCCTGGCTTTCGCCACCCAAGAAAATTATTTTCCTGTGCCCCTGTCGAGCAGAGCCACAGACGTGATCCCCAGGGTGAATTTCCCATTTCCCATCCAATCACCAATATTTTTCTTGAAGAGTGCTAATGAGGAGCTCTGTTTGACATAGATAGGTAGTCTGTTCCAGAGTATGGGAAGCCTCTGGGACAGGAATCTATCCCTCCAGCATGTTCTGTTTATTGTGATGACAAGGTTTAGGTCCCTAGAGCGTGTAGCTCGGAGGGATTGAGATTTCTTTAAGTGGAGCATGTCCAACAGCTCTGGGTTTGACATAGCTTTGTATGTTAGGCAGAGATCGCCCCTGAGTAGGCGATATGCGATGGAGTAAAGCTGTAGTTTTTTGAGATGGTCTGCATAGGGCATCTGTTTGACAGATTAAAGATTTAAATGTCAGTTACCACAAATGCCACACTGCTATTTAACTATACTGAAAATGGACATATATCCAGTTAGACTAGCCCGGTCAACAAATGTAAAATAAAAAAAAATGTAAAAAAAATATATGTGCGTCTGCAAGTTGTATTCAGTTCTGAAGAAGTAATTTACCTGAACAAAAACACTAAACTGTTGAATAAAATTGAAATTTGTTTCTAATGCTTCCCACTTGTGGTCCCAGCATAACTTTATCTCTTTGGTGCCTGCATTGATAGATCTTCATAATCTGTCCAGTTTAACAGCTGGACTTGTTGCTGCCAGTCACTAGATGCTGGCATCCTAATGGACTTTCCCAGGCCCAAAATCCTCCCACAACTCCCATAATGCATTACACTCCTCTGCCTCTTCATTTTCTGTTTCTCTCTGAATATGTGATTTTGTAAACCACATGTAGGACTACTCTCCTCTGCTCCACTGGCTCTCTCATGATACTTTACAACAGGATGGGGGTAGTGATGGGAGGGTACAGATGAGGATGATGAAGCTCTATCATTACAGTAAATATTCAACCTTTATATCTTACATGAGCCAGTTCACTGACTTCAATAACAACATTAACAGGAGACTGTCCCTGGTATCTCCTCCTGGGTGGCATCAATTCCTTAAATTATGACAGAAGGCCACCTTGAGATAATATCCAGTTTATATTGTCTTGTGAAAGTATGCAATGAAGCCAAAGTCTGCAGCACAAATATCAACTGACTCATTCTCGATAAAGCCTAAGGATGTCACCAACATAAAGGTGGAATGCTGTTTGGGTTTATCTTGCAATTTGTGGCTATACTTGTAGCAAAAAATAAAGAAGTCTGGCAATCATATAGAAAAAGTGATCTCAGACACTTTTGAGCCCAATTTGTCATTAGCAAATGAATCAAAGAGTTGATCACATTTTCTAAAATCTTTGGTTCTGTCTAAACAGAAACACAGTTGTCTATGAATATCTAGATGGTGCAACAAGTATTCCCCATGAGAAAGAAAAAAAAAACAGCCAGACTGACAGACTGGTTTAGACTTGCTTATCTGGCTACTTTTGGCATAAAGAACAGGTTAATCCGCAAAGATACTCTGTCCTTATGAAAAATGAAGTAAGGAGTTCTGCAGAAAATTAAGTACAGTTGTGTACCTGCCATAAATGTAGATGTTAGAGTGTATTCACTGTTGCAGTCATTACACTTGGGTTATCCTGCTGGCAGGCGACCCGCAGTTGGCCCGAGTTCCAAAGTCTTGGTCCGGCATCGGTTGCTGTTGCTTCTTCCCTGAGTGCGCCAGGGGTATAAAAGTTGCAACCGACGCCATTTTCTTCAGTTTTTGTTGCCCCAGATAGGAAGGCTGGAAAGATAAAATTATGCCAAAAAACATGCATATATTACTATAAACATTTCCTTCATCTACAAGCAAATACATCACATAGGTAGTATAGAGATGAGAAGTACAGAAAAGTCCCAGCAATGAAAAAGGGGGATGGTGGGTGGGTAACCTGGACTGCAACAGTGAATACACTCGAACATCTACATTTATGGTAGATACACAACTGTACTATGTTCATCGTGTTTCACTGTTGCAGTCATTACACTTGGGTAGAATCCCAAAGCTGAGGTTGGGTGGCTGGGTCTAAATTGGATTTGGAGAGGCTAACAAGCCCTGCAGAACTACAGTGGCAAAGCCTGCTCTGGATTTAGAGTAGAGAGGTAAGTGGCAGTGCTTGGTGAAAGTGTGCACTGAGCTCCAGGTTGCAACATCTAAAATGTCTTTGGTTGGTACTCCTCTGATGAAAGCTGCTGAAGTGGCTGCTGCTCTGGTAGAATGAGGCCTAATGCCCTTAGGCACTGATTTGCCATGTTGTGCATAACAGAAGTGGATGCAGTGTCCTATCCATTTCGAGATTGTCTGCTTTGTAATAGGCTTTCCTTGTGATCCTGCAGCATATGCTACAAACAGTTGCTCAGTTTTTCTGAAAGCTTTTGTTTTGTCCAAGTAGAATCGTAGCTGTCTGTATATATATCCAAAGCGTGCAGAAGTCTCTCCCCTTTATTCTGGGGATTTGGGTAAAAAGTAGATAAATGAATGGTTTGGTTTAAGGCCACATTGGAGACCACTTTTGTCATGAATGTTGGGTTTGTCCTAAGAGAAACCCTGTCCTGATGAAAAATGAGGAAAGGTTCCACAGCCATTAATGCCTGTAACTCTGAGACTCTTCTTGCTGAAGTTATTGCTAGGAGCAGAGCAGTTTTCCATGACAAGAATTTTAGACCAGCTGTGTTGGCTGGTTCAAAAGGAGGCAGTGTGAGTTTTTCTAAAACAAAATTGAGGTCCCAAGTAGGTACTGGTGCTCTCCTTGGGGGTCTTACATTTTTTGCCCCTCTGAAGTACTGTCGTAGTAGAGGATGTGAAAAAATAGGAGGTTCCGTATTGTAATGAGCTGAAATGGTAGAGGCATGGATTTTAATAGATGAGAAAGATAAGCCTTTGTCTAGCATCTCAGTTAGGTATTGTAAAATCTGAGGTATGTTAGGGACAAGTGGTTCGAGCCCTTGTGCCTGGTTCCAAGCACAGAATCTCTTCCATTTTTCTGCATAAGATTTCCTAGTGCTGGGCCTCCTGGCTTCTAAAAAGACATCCATAACAGCTTTAGAGAGAGGTGCAGTCCGAGTGGCTACATTATCTGCCATGCTGCCAGGTTTAAGGTTCTGAGTTGATTGTGCAGAATCTGATTGTTTTGTTTTGTCAGAAGATGAGGAATTTGAGGTAGAAGCCAAGCTGGGCCTTGTGACAAACTCTTTAGGATTGGGTACCAGTGCTGGCATGGCCAGCCTGGTGCAATCAGGATCATTGTTGGCCTTTCTTGTCTCACTTTTAGTAGCACCTACGTGAGAAGAGGCATCGGAGGGAAGGCATAGACTGTCAGGCCTTTCCAGCTGAATGATAGAGCATCCACTTTGCATGCTTGAGAGTGATAAGTTCTTATGCAAAAATTCTGTATTTGGTCATTGTGAGGGGAGGCAAAAAGATATATGTCTGGGCATCCCCATTTCCTCATTATCATGCTGAACACTCGTGGATTTAGCTTCCATTCGTGAGGATCCATGAGATTTCTGCTTAATTCGTCTGCCAGTGTATTTTTTGTTCCTGGCAGGAATTGTGCCTGCAGATGTACTTGATAGGTCAGTGCTGTGTTCCACAAAGTCATGGCTTGTCTGCATAGGGGGTAGGAATGTGTGCCCCCTTGCTTGTTTATGTACCACATAACTGTGGTATTGCCCGTCTTTATTAATAGTTGCCCTGGATGTATTAGGTCCTTGAAAGCTATCAGGGCATTCTGTACAGCTAGCATCTCTTTTTAATTGATGTGAAGATGCATTTACTTGGCCCACGTGCCCTGAATACATTTTCCTGCCATATGTGCCCCCCAGGCATAATCCGATGCATCCGTTGTTATTGTCTGCCTGGCTGTGGGTAAGGTGAAAGGCTGTCCCTTGTTGTGGTGACAGGCCTGGGACCACCATCGAAACTCCTGTTGTAGGCAGGGAATTAAAGTTATGATTGTCTCCAGGCTGTGACAATGCTGAGTCCAAACACTTTTTAGATACCATTGTAGTTTCCTCATATGCAGTTTTGCATATGGAATTAGTAGAATGCAGGATGCCATGAAGCCCAGGGCCTGCAGAATTTTTCTTGCAGGGAGCTGGGTTTTTGTTGCCATCATTTGAAAGTAATGAGTCAGTTGCCTTTGCTTGTCTGGCGTGAGGTAAGTCATCTGGGCAGTTGTATTTAAGCTTGCACCCAGGAATATTATCTCTTGAGAGGGCACTAGTTTTGATTTCTTTTCGTTTACTGTGTACCCTAGGCAAATTAGCAATCTTTTTACAAATGCCAGATGCTTTAGAAGAATGTCCTTGCTCTCTGCTTGAATAAGGCAGTCGTCCAAGTAGGGATATATTTGAATTCCTTTTTGTCTGCAAAATGCAAATACTTGTGTCAGGCATATTGTGAAGATCCTGGGCGCAATAGATAAGCCAAAGGGCAGTGCAGAGAATTGGTAATGCATTGAGCCTGCTATGAATATGAGGTATCTTCTGCAAGATTGTCTGATTGGAACATGCAGGTATGCCTCCTTGAGTTCCAAAGTAACTAGCCAAGCCTTCTTGCCCAGCATGGGCAGAAGTTGCTGTAGTGTTAACATTTTGAATTTTGGAACATCCAGGAAAGTATTTAGGATTGACAGGTCCAGTATTGGTCTCCAGGCTTTGCCCTTTCTGGGTACTAAGAAAAGTCTCTAGTAAAATCCTTGTCCCTGTTCTTGCTGTGGAACTTTTTGAATTGCTCCCATGTCCATAAGAGCAGCAATCTGTTTTTGTGCCTCTGCCCATTGGTTTTGTGGCAGGTCTGGCATACCTTTTGGTTTTGGAAGCATGTGGAAATGGAACCTGTAACCCTGAGAAACAATATTCAGCACCCATTTGTCCTGGGTGATCGCGTGCCAATTTCTTGAGAAAAGTGCTAGCTTTCCCTCTAGAGGTGCTGTCAAAAGGTAATTGCTTGGCATTTGCAGAGGGAAGTCATTGGGACTGTTTCCTATAAGGTTGTGATTTGTCTTCCCCGCCTTTGGGGGCTGAAGCACCCCATTGTTTAGGTCTGTAGGAGCCTTAGGGCCTTGAGATCTGCCTCTTTGGCATCTGTATCTGCCTCTATGTGGCCTGTCTGACACTGGAAAGGACCAATTTTTTGAAGGCCAGTTTCTACTAAATCTAGGTGGTTGAACCTGTAAGAAATCTTTCACTGTCTGCATTGACTTTGCTTTATCCTCCATTTTCTTTAACACCTCTTCTGTCTTAACATCAAACAAAGTATCATGCTGTAGTGGAGCATCCAATAATTTTACTTTAACATGGTCAGGTAAACTTTGTTCTTTCAACCAAGCATGCCTTCGAATAACAGAGCCTGTAACTGCGGCTCTACAAGAAGCCTCTAATGAATCAAAACCACATTGCAGAGTATGCTTTCCCACTTGTTCAACTGCATGCAATAAATCCTGCATTTCCTTACTGTCAGGACTTTCTGAGTTTGAAACCATTTTCTGTTTTAACAAGGACATGAGGTACTGTTGATATTTAAGCATGTGAAACTGACAGTTTAAAGCTCTTACAACTAAAGTAGCAGAAGTATAAACTTTTTCCCCCATCTTTCCAGAGCTCAGGAATCCCTATCCGAGGGGACAGGATTTTTAGCAGTGGAAGCCTTAACCCCTTTAGGACCCTGAGAAATTGTTTCTGGATCTGCAGCAGGGTTTTTGTAAAGACATTTATGAGAGTCAGGGACCCTGTAGTACCTGTCTGGCTTGACTGGTGCAGGGGGTAAGGAATCAGGAGACAGGCTGGATTCAGAAAAAACATCATCCACAATATCAAGCACAGGGGGAATAGCCAGGGGCCTGTGCTGAGGCAATAATAGGAAGTCTCTGAGCCTTTTCTTGGATTCTGAATAATCCTGGCTCTCACAATGGAAATGCTCCCTCATGGTGTGCAGGGTTTCCCCAAAAGAATAATCCTCATGCGGAGAGGCTGAAGGTATGGACTCTTCTGCATCAGAGTCCTCATAGGGAGGGAGAGAATATCCCTGATCAGAAAAGGAATCAGAGGAAATGGAAACCTGGTCAGAGGAATCCTAATCAGTGTCTTGCCTAGGCCTTTTGTCAGGAGGGGGATGGGAACCCCTGATTAAAGTAATTAGGTCTTCTGCTATTTTAAGCATCTGTTTCTTTGGCATGGATGACTGTTCTGGAGAATGCTGTACTTGTTTCCTTGTCTTTAATGGTGTTTTAGAATTTGCCTTTGCTGCTGTAGTGGGCTTAATTGTAAGCTGTGAAGGTCTGTAAACACCCTCAGAAGCCGATGCCTGCTCAGCGGCTCCAGACCCATCTGAGGGTATAGATTCCGTAGGCCCAATACCTTGAGTTTCCACAGGCCTTGGTGTCTCCACATGGCTGTCGGTTATGGCCTGTGGCTCTGAAGTAGCGGGTTTCAGGGGCTGCGAAAACACCTCACTGAGAACCGGCGACTGGCCTAAAAGAGGCTTTGTCATCGGTTTTGGACCTCCAGATGCCTGTCCTTTTCTTTGTCTTTGCGTTTTTTATAAGATCCGGTCGTCGGTTATTCCGACGGCATTATGTAATTAAACCTTCGGCCAAAATAATATAAAGCAAAAGCAAACCAACATTTAATAGTGCGTTTACTGAATCTAGCACAAAACTTGACAATTAGTAACGTCGTGGTCAGGGCCTAGGCAAGGAATCCAGTAAGAGTGAAAGTCCTTATGAGGTATTTGCTTCCCACAAGAAATACAATTATTAACTTTTACTGACATCGGTCTGAAGCAAGAAAAAGTTTCCCCAACGGGGTACTTATCTTTAATGAAGACTTTGGTTCTGAAACTCAATTTTGAAAATCTCAGGAGTCGGCTGACCGGCACTTGCGAACTGCTTTTGCTTCGGGCACCATGCGGCAAGAAAGACTGAAGAAAATTGTGTCGGTTGCAACTTTTATACCCCACTGACGTCAGGGAAGAAGCGACAGCAACCGACGCCAGACCAAGACTTTGGAACTCGGGCCGACTGCGGGTCGCCTGCCAGCAGGATAACCCAAGTGTAATGACTGCAACAGTGAAACACGATGAACATCATAAAATTCAGACACTCTACTAGTAGATGCAACAGCCATAAGAAAAAGTCTTCTATGTGACAAATTTTAGATCTGCTTTGGCTGCTGGTTCAAAGGGGTAATATTAAAAGTTCTAGTGCAAAATTGCTTTTTCGTTGAGGTACTAGTTTTGTAAGAGGGTGTCCTAAGGAAAGGCCTTACAAACCTTTAGGGATGTTAATCAAGAGGAATTCAGCACTTGATGAAATATAGAAATTATTGCTAAATAAAATTTATTAGACAAGTAGCAGAGACAACGAACAAAAATGTGTTCCATGAATTGAACCTCTGCTAGGATAGGAGCTCTAAAGGAAACAAGTCCTTGACTCATAGCCCACATGGCAAACTTAGTCAATTTGTCTTTATAGTTCAGTCTACTAGACAGTTTTTCATAAGAAGTGAGGTCCTGGACCACCGTTATGAGGGTAAGCACTGTCCCTGGCCATCAAAGTAACTAAATTAACCATTCAGGTAGATTAAAGAAGTGAAAGTTTGTGAGAGGGTTGATAAACGGTTGATCTACAAGACCTTTGAACTGCTTCTGGGATAAATGCTTCTCAACTAGTGAGGCCACAGAAGATGGAAACAAGCTTGTAGTGGCCAGAAAGGAGCTATGAGAATGAGTCTTGACTTGATTATGAATTTCTTCACAAATGTCAGAATAAGGGATGTCAGAATAAGGGGCAATAAGCTCAGGTGGCCACTCCTGGAGTACAGCATCCTGTGAAGGCCGTCTCAGAGAAGGAACTAGGGAAAAAAGATTCTACATTACCGCTGGTCTGTGAGGAAGACCGGTCACAGCATGGCTAGCCTCAACAGAGAAAAGTGGCATCCTCCGCTGACTGATGGACCACTAAGGTCCAAATTTTCTGTGACTTGGCCAGTATTATGCACTACTATAGAAAGCAGTAAATTATGCACCCCCCTCACTCCTCCACTTGCAGATAGACCACACTGTCTGAGAGAACAGCTATCACCTTCTGAGGGAGGAGGTCCTGTAAAGCCTGCACTGTTTGGAAAACTGACATCATTTCTATTACATTTGTGTGTACACAGGCCTTTTCCTTTGCTGTGTCCCTTGGACTGTTTGTCCCAAACAATGACTCCCATCACAGGGCAGGCATATCTATGGTGATAGTCAAAACTGGGGGATGGAATTATGAATGAACTGCCAAGAGAAAAACTGTCTGGATGAAGCCACATTTCTAAATGCCTGTTGCATACTAAGGAAATCCTGACCAGAATGGTCATACAGTATGCATTCTGATTTTTCTAAATCTTCCTTGTCCACTGCAGGACTCTCACATGATACCTTGCAAACAGATCTAGAAAGGTGGTAGCAGCCATGAGCCCTAGCACCTTGTGGGATAATATTGCTGGAGGTACAGAAGGATTTATCAGAATGTGGACCTTGGCATAATTGAAAACAACAGCTACAAAAATAACTATCTTCCTGGTTTTTTTTGCACTCTTTGCTCCTGCTATCTGACAGTCATCACCCCCCCCCCAACAAACAATCACTTACCATCAACAGTTTGTGGTTTGGCTGAGAGGGGCCATCATTCAAACATCCATTGGGGTGGCTTGAGGTTTTCTTCTTTCATTTCTCCATCCCTACACATGCATTAGCAGGTGGGGAGGAACATGAACTTGGATGGCACTTTCACATCTTTGCCTCGCCTCTTGAGTCATAAGCTGTGTACCCGCAATTCATTCCTACCCCATGGGAAGTGCACGCTTCTTTACTTATCTGCCACCTCTAGTACTAGGGACACTAGTCAAACTCCAATCATCTTGTATGCAGCTGAGAATCCTCTTCTATATATTCAAAGCCCAGCTATATATCAACTGTCTTAAATGCAAGTCCATCAAATCAACATACCTGAGAAACAAGTATACGGACTTGGCATCCACTCTTCATCTCTACTGGGAAGTCATAAAACACCTAACAAGCAAACCAGCAGGCTCCCTATCTGCATCATCTTCCCTCTCCACTCACTTATCTCCAAATAACTTCAAACATCTTAAAATCCAATCCAAACCTAAGTAATTATCATAGCCTCAACTTTACTCCAGATTTCCATTGACTATATTCCAGCATTCTGTTTTAAAAATATCTCCCAAAAAGCAGTCCTCAAACTGCTGAACAGTCTTGACAATAAGATCTGCCTTCAAACATCCTGCCTTCTTTAAAATGGCAGCCCCTTAGGTTTCAAAACCATTTTCCCACAACCGTATCCTAGCTCCATCCATTGGACTGCTACCCAATCAATTCAAACATGCTCACATTTATACCAGTGCCCAAATTTCCTAAGGTCAGTGGGCCCAATAACTACAGGACAACCTCAGCTCTCTGCCCTCTAACAAAATTAATGGAAAAGCTAATCAACTAGATGCTTACATTAACAAATATGTTGCACTGCAACCTACTTAGGATTAACCTACTAATAGTTGCACACAAGATCCTGTACCAACCAGATAATATACTTGTAATTAAAAACCTCATCACCCCTTACAGTAACCTTAGCGCACTTCGTTCATCTGAAAGACTACTAGTTCAAACTCTCAAATCCAACAACACAGCCAGAGAATCTCTATTTGCTAACTCTGTTGGCAAAACTTGGAATTCTCTTCCTGCTAATCTTACATCTGAACTCTCTCTACCTCAGTTCAAGAAAAGTCTGATTCAGTAAAACGATGGCTATGTTCTTGTCCTAATCCAGACCAACTCTAACCATCACTCATGAGCACATGGAGGACTTCTGCCTACACTTTATTTCTTAACTTAGAAATCCTATGATCTCCTTGGATCTACTACCAGGTTAGCCTACTAGGCATTCAATACCGTATAATTCTTAAAAAACACTGTCTAGAATTTTCCATCTGAGTAAAAATGTAATAATTTGTGTATCTGTTTTTGTGCTTCTTTATATCTGTGTAAAAATCCTTTTATTTGTGTTTTATTTTTGTGTTTTAATCTGTAAAAATGTAACAGTGTGTTGAATGTCATTTTGGGACTTTTCTCCCCGGGCCTCTGCTGAAAATGGACATGTATCCAGTCGGACTATCCCGGTAAACAAATGTAAAATAAATAAATTTGCAGATAACCAGCATGGCTCCAGAGCAAACTAAGACAGTGCTCTGCACTATTGCCCTATATACCAATGACCTCTTTACAGTTACAAATAGTCTCTTCATTTCTATGGCCAGTGTCTTCTATACTGCTGACCACAATATCCAAATCAAAAGAAAAGAAGCACTAAACTTTAGCTGCAGTGTACTACACTAGGTCTCTATCTATGAACATAACCAAATCTTTCATGTCAAATATAGGAACGTTTACACGCATCTCCAAGGTTTCCATTCTTGGTCGATTTCTCTTTTCTCTCTTTTATAATAACTTCTCTCAAGATCTGTCCTCCACTCTGTCAGTGTGACAATGAACACTCAGATGAACTTGCTATTTCTCTGCAAACTTAAGTACAAGACAATATTACATTATGGCACTGAATTACCCAAACTCAGATTACCATCACCCCCCCCCCCAATAACTCTATGTATAATTAAAAAAAAATAAAAAAACAAACAGCGTTGCTAAATCATTATAACTGACACATAAGATAAACCTAAAGTCTGGGCATTCTTCTGTTTATTATTAGCAAATGTCCAGTGAGGAGTGGAAAATGTCATGCAAATGGATGTGTGTATCTTCCTTTCCTGTTTTTTTCTTCTGTAATTTCTCCTTTAACTGTGGTCCAAACAGCATGGAACCATCATAAGGGGTACTGAAGAAAGAAATTGCCGACATATGTGAAGTATTCCATCCAGACACACCAATGTACAGCAGCGCCTGCTCCCACTGAACGTAGTGTGTGAGGGAGATAAATCTAAGCTGGACACACTGTCCTTGCTGTAGCTTACCATTCTTCCTCCTCGTCTGGACGAAGACTGAGCTAAGGTTTCAGACAAGTAGTCAACCTGGGAAGGAGAAGAGGCTGATACAGATTCTTGGCTATAGTCATCCAACAAAGACTTTTGCTTTTAAACCTTCTCAGATCATTTGGGAATTGACATTGAAAGATGCAGCACTGAAGAAATTTAGGATCTTAAAGGAAGTGGTACCGAGTCCAACAGTCCAGGTCTCACCACTTGATATCAAAAACTCAAAAGGATAAAGCCATATGGAAAGTGTTACTCTGGAAGAAGAACACTGAAGATCAGTGCAAAAAGGTATACTATATTTATACTCTCAAAGACCGACTCCGCAAGTTACTTTGATCAAGAATTTATTAGGATGAGTATTTTCATTATTACATCGACTTCATTAGATCTAAAACCTTTAAGTCGTATCAACCAGAGGGCATGAGAAAAGAAGTCAGTAACATTGGCGGATAATTTTACATAGTGTTTCCAACTGATCCTTGTAAGGACTTCAGTGACAAGATGGAAGACATTCACTTAACATGTGATCTTTCCAATTGGTCCTTGAAAGGACTTCAATGATAGCTGGAGAAGTTTCACATAATTTGCATGTGAAGTTAGCTTGCCCGACTGCTTACCTGTGCTCCCTTGTGTTTAAGTTACGGAGGTTTAATACCACAATTTAAAAAAAAAAGGTTTAACAGAAAGGTTTAAAAACCTTCCCAAAATCTGCTTTTGTATTATTGGGTACAAAATTACAGAAAAAAACTTTTAAAACGTTTACAGATCCAGTGTACCGTACAGAATGTTCAACAGATCTAGCTGAATAATTATGATGTTTTTGGTAAAGTAACCACGAAAGCAACAATTAAATTCTTTGGGGTTGCAAAGGTAGGAGTAGCCTGCTTTTATGGGGCATATACTTCTGTCCTTGGTTGAATGCTTGCAACGGGCGGTGCAGTGGTGCAGTGATTAACATTGTTGTGTTGGATTCTTGGTTGGGTTGCTTTCTGTGTGGAGTCTGCATGTCCTCCCTGCATTCAAGTGGGTTTCCTCCAGGTACTCCAGTTTCCTTCCACATTCCAAAGATGTGTCTGGAGAATTTCTCCCCAGGCCTTCGTTGAAAATAGGCTGTGTCCTAGTTGGAGTTGCTCGGTCACCATATGCTAAATAAAAATAAATAAAAAACCCTTATATTTTATCACCTATGTTAGCCAGCTTTTTTCTTTACTACAAACTCTACTGCAGTTTTCCCTCCTTTTATGGCCTATGACCTTATGCATGGAAAGCAATATGTTCAGTATTCTACATGAGAAAAAATACCTTGAAACAACCACATGAAAGAAAAGTGTAAGAACTATTTAAATTTTAAAAGCTTACAGTCTCGGATTTTAGTGGCTCTCTTTTAAGGGGCAAGTTCATATCATTTGAAGAGCGGGGGCCAGTGTCACACGGAGCTTAAAATGTTTCATCCTACATATTTGGGTTTGTCACAGCTGGTTAAGCATCCTTTGGTGAAAAGGTTGGCAAGAGTTTCATAGATTAACAGTATAAAAATGGACAGCAGCAGAGTACTATCCTCAACTGAATCTTTTTAAAATTCAAGAAAAGAAAAAACAA
Organism: Protopterus annectens; assembly: GCF_019279795.1. Classification (NCBI taxonomy): domain Eukaryota; kingdom Metazoa; phylum Chordata; order Ceratodontiformes; family Protopteridae; genus Protopterus; species Protopterus annectens. The sequence goes on along the minus strand of NC_056746.1, from coordinate 155,746,420 downwards.
CAGACCCAAAGTACGCCGTAATACTTAAAAAAACGGATTAGTAATCAGTGGTCATATTGCAGTCCCTTTTTGGCAAGATCTTTTTGGTGCCTGTTCTGGTAGTACAGAATTTTTAGATTAGGGAGCACTTCCGCCAGATTAGTGAGAACTTTCTTAGATCCTAGTGACACGTTGCCAAAACGTATACAAGCATTTCTATAACACAGCATAAAAACTGTGCTGAAATTGTGTTAAAAGTTTGTGAAAAACAGGGAAACTTAATAATTTTTCAAGAAAATGAGACAATTGTAAGGAAAATATTGTAGAAGCATTTGATGAAATTATCCCGTGGCCCCAAGCCAGTAAATTGTACAATGCAGTAGTACCTATACATCATATAAAATAAAAGAAAATATAAGACCACATGAAACAACTAGAATCTAGAATCTTTCAGAAAAACAAAGTGGTAATCTGGCTAGGAAAGTTTGGATTTGGTGTCCCTGCTGTGACCCTGTGCCACTCAAAGTTATATCCAGTTAGGCTCGATCATAGTCCTTGGTCCTGGGTCCTGTTACGATGATGTGATCTTCCATTTGCAGTCTGTCTTCTCAGATCAAATTGAAGCCACTCGTCTTCTCTGGAGTAGAAAGGAGGGAATCAGCCAGGTACCAGGGTAGATAAGGGTCATGTGGGGAACCCTGATGATCTCTGCTTTGGTGCAATAATCTTTCCATTTGCTGAGAGGGAATAGAAGGGGCTGAGCTTGGTAAAATGATACAGTGCAGCCCTGTACTTCTTGGTGAGAGGAAGGTGGTTCCTTGGTAGAAAAGCTTACGATTCAGGATTCTTAAATGCAAGACACTTTATACAGAACACCTGCTGTTAAATCCAGGTTTGTTACAGGCGTTTAGGTGGATCTGCTATTCTAATTCTTTCTTTACCACTTGATATTAAGAGATATGTCAGTGTCGGGAATGGCTTAGACCCTGAGGACCTGAACACTGACTATGTCATCACTCAGAACAGCCCTGAGAGGATTGCTGGGATACTTTCACTGGTCTTCCAATGCCTAGAACGTGGGACCAAGAGACCTTCAGCACGGAGCAGGTCAACAACAAAGTCAGTGGCATAGAAGATGATGGCAGCTCCGGAGGAGTAGCTGGCATTGATACTGAAGTAAGGAGTTGTAGAAGAACAACTGATTCTGAAACAACTTCAATTGAGATAGGGGAAAGTAAGGGAGAAAAAGAAAAGGAACAAAACAGGGTCCTTCTGCTGCTGCCTACGAAACTGAGGGGGAAGAGAGGAAACATCTGAGTCTGAATCTTGACATCTGAGTCTGAACCTTGACTATAGCTCTCACCATTTTCTCAAAGACTGTACCGACAGTGGGAGAGTGGAATGTTTGAAGAACAGGCCGACATGCATGAAAATACTCTACAGTCTACCTGGATACATCCTTTTCTGAGGAAAAGCTACTTAATAATGTCCTAGACTGAGGATCCTACACTACTATGACTTCCAGTTGGGAAACCCCTGATGCTAATGGCTGCTCAGAAACTGAATGAGGCTCAGTACTGTGCTCAGGGAGGGGAAGCTCTGTACAGGACACCTTAGAAGGGGAAAAGAAAGCTGCATTTGTCTCCCTTGCCACTTCATCCTACTCCTCATCTCTTTTCTGAGTCCTGAGGTCTAAAGATTCAGTTGGTAACAGCTCCTTTAATATCGGTTTGTTTCTCTATTAGCATTGTTCTGGAACTGAACTCTTTACAAATATCACAGGAGATACCCAAGCACTCCAGACCCTGGCACACCACACACAAGATATGTTTGTCCTGTGGGAGGAATTCTGGGCCCACACTTGAAGCATTTTGTAAAGTTTGGGGCCTTATCCTTGTCCATATAAGAAAAAAACTAACAATTTCACTAAAGGCACTGAGACACAATGAGTCATACAGGGCACATAGGTGGTAAAAAAGCCAATGACAGGCACATACTCAAGCAGCTTTAAGTAAGAGCAGCAACAATGCCTAAAATTCAATTGCACCTGCAAACACTGAGCAGACTAAGGACAAATTCATTACCCAAACTACACAATGCAGTCCAACTGCAAGCAAGCAAAGTCAAAAACAGAAAGATAAGACTTTAATGTGAAGAAAAAACAATTAAATTTACAAAACACCTTAAAATTCAACAGTAAATGAAACTGAGATTGCCCCTCAGTGCAAACAAACAGGATTTGGAGAGAGAGAGAGAGAGAGGGGTAGGTGTGTACACTAAGGGAGAGCTGGGAAAGTCTGTTTCATTGCAACTAATGCCTGATGACAACTTGTCATGCTGAAGTGGAAGGACTGAAACACGTAAGATAATAAATTTACTTCTTGTAATATACGCAGCTTTTAATTTCATTTTAATTTATTCATTTCTTAACTAGTTAAGTGGAATGCTCCATCTAAAACAATTTTCTGCCAGGATTCTGCCCGTAAGGGGCAAGGATAAATGCCGAAATTTCGAGGACTACAACTGTAGTCATTGGAAATGTGAGACTAAAAGTGCAAAAACAGCAGTACATGAAGCCTGAGGTAGAGATATGTTGGAGCACTCCCCTTACTCCAAGGTACAGTAATCTTGGCGTTAGTACATACAAGTAACAGGAATTTGGTGAAGGGTACAGGCCACCATGTCAAGGGGGGCAGGGGGGAGAGAATCTCTGCAAAAGCAATTTCATTATAGTGCGTTTTTGAGTTTTGCTAGAATACTATGTCAATCACACATTGTCATACTTCCAGCTGCACATGTGTGTGCTGCATATTCAATCCAATGCCAGAAAAAAATATATGGAGTCACTAATTATTTCCTGTTAAATTTCTGAACGATGACATTCATCCCCATACTCTCCAAACTAAATTTATGCACAAATTCTTCCTAGATGTCTGGATACTTAATGTGAACTGTATGTTTATAATTGGCACTAAAGCCTAACATTTGAGTAGTTTCTAAGACTTCTGCCAGACCAGTCTGCTTCTCACACTGTGCATGCGGTAGTACATGACAAGAAATAACGCAAGGAATGCTGCTTTGAATCAAGCAGGATATGCTTTTCCGCTTGAGGAAAAACAACAATGCTGACTAATTTAAACTGTAAAAAAAGGCACTGTGGTTGACCCACGAGTTTCAAGGACATGGTATTAGGACAAATTTTTCCCAAATCAGTAAGTTAATGAGGCAAAGAATATCACCAAACGCATGTTTTATTTTTGCATATTTTAAATAAGGTAAAGCACTACCTAACTAGGTCAGGTAATTACACTTCAAGCAGTTTGCTCTACAGAACAATCATGAGAGTCTGCTGCAATAAAAATTTTTTTTTTCTGTGACTGACCAGTCAGTACTATGGTTAGGTTTTTGTGTGCATTACTAAAGTATATAGCATGCAGCCTGAAGTTGTCTACTGACTGCTATCCTTTCCTTGCTTTTTTTTGGGGGGGGTGCATATATGTGTACCAGGTGGGCAGCAAGTAATCAGCATATATTTTCTTTCTAGCACTGGCCTCTCAATGGACATATCAGTTATTCCTTTTTCTCTCATCCTGTTTGTGAAGCTCTTTCCCAGCTGTCTTTACCACAAAGCATCTAGAGGTATAAGATCTAACCAGTAGATCTGGGACTGATAGGTAAGCAGCCCTGCTCTCCTAACATGGAAAAAAGGTGAGAGTTACTTTACAGCAAGTTGTTAGGTATTTTTTTTTTTTTTTTTTTTTAGAAATTACAGTTATAGAAACATTGTATTTGTGTATTCCAATGTAGGTAGATATCCTGAAGGAAAGCCTGTAGAACCATTTGCCTAGTCAGCATTTAACTTCACTGAACATTCTGCATCTTGAAATGGAGAGAAAATTAAAAATATCGGCTCCCTATTTAAATGTTGGCAGTCGTAATGGCAAGTGCTGACAAAGGAAAAAAATGAAAATGAGGCAGAAAAGCAGATATGGAATATATAATAGCTGGCATGTGATCCACTGAATATCTGGGCAAATACCAACTTTAATAAATTGTGGGACTGGACTTTGTGTAAATCACTGGATAGTGGAGTTTAGGCATTTTATCCTTTCACTACAGTTGTGTAATCTCAGAGGTGGCATATATAAGTGGTGGGAGTCTGGAGGAGGACAACCACCCCCCCCCCCCCCACCTTGGAAGGTGTAGAGAGGCTTGTTTCCCAGAAATGAAACCTTTTTTTTATTCTTTATGTACTTTTGACTGTGCAGTCAACTAAATTTGTTCAGTAATGTAGGTATCAGCTATTGAAACATTTAGGGATTCATGGTACACCTGTTACACAAGATACAAATTACCCCAATAAAACTTTGTGACAGTACAGCTTTGCTAAAGGTAGACATAACTATATAACGTTAAATAAGCTTCAGCCTTTCTACTGCTATAATAAACAGAGGTGCAGAGCCAAGTTATTAACTTTAAACAAACTATTTTCACTACAACAGAACAATTTCTTCCACAAGAATAGAAAAGTCAACTTCTCAGAACCAGTCACCCAAATAAAGTGCTAGTACTCTTCTGTTCTACCATAATGCCAGTCCAGCTTTGGGAACACAGTCTGGTCTTATGGGAGAGAACAGGTTTAAGACCCTCACAATCACGTGACCTTTCCTGGCAGTGAAAAAGTTAAGCTCATCTTTCCCTGGAGTGAAAAGGCTGAAGACACCTGACAATTCAGTGTCATAACAGGAGGCATTAGAAAACCTCCTGTATGCTCACACTGATGCAAGTGTAACACTCCTAATAAAGTGGGGGGAAAGAGAAGAAGAATGTGACTGGCAGCTCTGCCAAGGTTCACTGATGGTACCCCTTAATCTGGGGTACAATTCAGGCATGCCCCTAGGTACCCCTCCTAAGGCATGCCACTTGGGAAAGTGAAATACTGAACTGCAGTGCAGACCTCACAGGAAACAGATACTATTAACTGTACACGTCAGACTAATACTCTGAGACACAGAAATAAATTCCTCATCCCAGTAATGTCTTGTTACCTATCCACTCAATTCTACTTTAAACAATAGTCCAGAAAAGGATTATTTTATTGGCAGCCGTGTTTCACTGCAGCTTTATTGCATTTATGCTTGTTCTTTTTATCATATTTAAGGTTGCAGATTTTTTAAGGTGACGAAGTCAAACGTGTTAATGCAAGATGGTCCTGGAAAAGGATCCTTTTGTTAAAAAACCCTTTTCCACGAATACCTTAAAATAATATACTACAAGCTTTTTTTTAATAAGCTGTATTACAGAGTCAGCTTGACTGTCAGTTGAAAGAAAATCATACAGATAAACACAGTGCTTAATGAAAGCTAAAAAAGTTGTAAAAAAAAAAAAAGCCTTCTTTCAGCTATCAGACTGATTCTCACTCTGCAATAATACATTATTATAATTATTATTATTATTATTATCAGTGCTACTACTATTACTGATGTTTTGGTAGCGCACTCAAACTTCCCTGGGTAATGTTAATATCAGCCCACTTCTCTCAAACAACCACACACTGCAAATTAAATAAACATGCCAATGAAAATCTGACTGCGAAATTCACATGGCTCCTGCACGGCTGATACTCCTCAACATCATCTAATTTAGGATTGTTAGCAGTAAAATGCTCTACGTATTGCAGGAACAATTGAAATTTCCCACTGAGGTAATGGATGGTTTTTGAATTTCCTGCACGGCTATAATTCTCTGAGGTACATTTATGAGGTTACTATTATGCTGCTACTATACAGGAGCAGCTATGCATAAAGGCTGCTACTTTCTTCACAGTACCTTTTAATGAAGGGATTTTCTTTTTTTGAACAGCGTTTAAAGGACATGAAGAATGTCCCCTTCTCTAGGAGATGAGTATTTTAAAGTACTTACTGGTAATGTAAGAGCATATGAAAAGGCTAGCGGTTCTGCAGCTTAAATGCATCATTATACAGAGCATAGTACAGCAATTACATTTTAAAGATACGGACACCTGAAGGGCTACAGTGCAGAATAAAACACAGAGGGTGAGAAGCAGGATACATTAACAGCATGGCATGAGTTATGAGAGATATCTTACACAGGGAATAACCTGCAATAAATAAGTAATGAAGCAAAGTCACCTTCGCAAACTATCTTAAATCGTGTAAAGCAAACTCGTTATCCTTACACATTGCACAACACAATGATTTATTGTTCTGTTTTTACACAGGGCACCTGCAGTGACAATAAATGGACAGTGCTGAGCTTCTTTATACTGATGATTAGAATTTAAATTCTGCACTCCATTTTATATCTCTATTCGGCTCACATGATTTTCTGAATTACTTGTGTTACAACCTCCACCTTTTCCCAATAACTCATTTGAAAAGGAGGCTAATGTTTAAATGAATATTTCATTAATGTGTCTGAGCACCACAAACTCACATCTTTGAAGCACACTTATTGCATGATATCAACATAGCTAACCTGCACAAAATATAGGCTGATAACTAAAAGAATCAAGAATAGCAATAATAAAGTTCACACAATGAAATTTTTGCAAGGGGAATTCCCCGCATCTCTCCTGTGGGGGGCTTATTTCTCACAGCCCCATTACTTTATTGTATTTCGTAATGTCAGGGAAGAAAAAGCACTTGCTTCTTATTAACCAGGAGTGTGCATACTCAGATTTGGTATATGTAAGGGGGTGGGAAACAAAGCTCCCCACATGAAGTGTGGGAACAGCTTCTCCACTGCAAAAATGTTTGACTGCAGTGACATCTTTTTCATTTACAGCTGTGGAGTTTACTATTTCATTTTTTGTTGGGTGCAAGTTTTGTCAAAGTGCATTTGTCAAGTTGGCTCTGCAAACTTCCAGTGTGTGTGTGTGTGTACGTGTGTATATATATATATATATATATATATATATATATATATATATATATAGATGGATCTAGGACTTTTGATTGAAAGATTAAAAGCCTGAATCCATTACCACCGAACACACTTTAACGAAAGCTCTTTCATCGAAAAAGCTCTTTCGTTAAAGTATGTTAAAAAAAAACACACAAAATCTAGTTGAATGCAGGGGGGCAAGCCCCACTGCACCCCCTCCACATACCCCTATTTTAATATTCTCACTCCGAAGTTACACTATAGTGGGGAAAAGGGAATTTTCCCTTACCGCACCGTAGTACTTCTGGAACAACAAGCATACTTATGCAAAAGTGCTGCTTCAGTGAACAGCACTTTCACACAAGTATGCTCACCAAATTGGGATTCGGTGAAAGATGCAGTCGAGCATCTGTACGGATCCCATAGATATATATATATATATATATATATATATATATATACACACACACACACACACACACACACACACACACACACACAAGGAAATCTCTATACCACTCGTAGAATCTGGGTGACTAATGCCTACCTGGAATAAAGTTGTGAAGCCCAAAGAACCTATACAAGATGCGTTGCTTTGATAGCTCCATGGAACTAGTACCATAGGTCAGGATGCAGCCAGTTGAGCTGGATCCTGGCTCTAGTGCACAATATTTTTGAAGCAATTTGAAAAACTATGGACAGATATTTGGAATATTCCAGTGAATAAAACTCAAAACCATACAATACCCTCAAGACTTCTGACAACTTGCTCATATGAATAGATACAGTTAGATGCAGCTGCCTTGACAAAGGCTAACTGAGCTGCAAAGAATGGAGTGGCAATTTACATTCTTCTAATGAAACTCCTCTCTGAGTAACAGTATATGTTGGGATGGACAAGCTGTCTTATGACCAAATGAAGTAGTGACAACAATGTAGAAGCAGGAGAGATCTCCACAGACATAAGAGCTCAGACTGGTATAGCACATTATGTTTTTCAGATATAAATTTAACCTCCAGAATGCTAGTGAATGTCCAGTTCTACTCAAGTCTTTGCCCTATTCTATTGGAAGCATGATGCTCAGTATCAAACCAAAGCTTCCATGGTATCTGATAGACAAGACTGTACACAAGTGTGGCATAAATACCCAAGGAGGACATCATAAACCCAGTATGGTATATCACAAGCCTAATCCGATTAAAGGCAATGCACTCTGAAAGAAATGAAGCATGAACTGGAGTCAAATGTTTTTCAACAAAGGATCTCGCATTCTTCTATTCTACCACCTCAAGATTCTGAGGTACTGCACTTAGAGAACATCCAAATCAAACTGAACTAAGGAGGACCACACCATGATATTGGATCCACGATCAAAGTCCAATGTCATTATGTCCATTTGGGAGACCGCGTATAACATGTGTTCAGCATGATGGATAAAAGAGATCAAAGCTATAACGAGGATGGGTGAAGGAGCTGCCCTGTGTGCAAGCTGTCAGGGGGCATGATCGGCAGGTAATGAATCTGGTAAAAAATCTAGGAGTTAGTGGCCTAAAGCAAAGAAAAAAAAAATCATAAAAATACAGAACATGTGTAAAACTTCCACCCTTTCAATTACAGATGGCTTACAACATTTGCACAGTCATAACTACATGACATAAGAGCGCGCACAGCTCTCCTGGTTCAGCTGTACCATTCACCAGATAACAAGAATGCTACACTTAGTTTACAGTGTTTAGCAAGCAAGATGGCGGAGATAAACAATTAGTACAAATTCATCAAACAACTAAACTATTACACCTAGTTTACAATACTTAACAAGCAAGACAGACTAAATAAACATTTCATGCTAAGTATGTATATTTATATCTCTAAGTAAACACTTGGCCAACACTACATAAAGAAACAAACTGAAGCAAATAAAATCCACCCAAGTGGGGGGCTAGACACCCCCCCCCAACTAAATATACCAACTCCAAGATCGCACTACTGTGGAGAAAAGGGCAACGTTCACCATGTTGGCCAACTCTCTCCTTTTTTGATTAAAACTTATGATGATATGAATGTACGTTAATGTAAAGTTTTGTGGTTTTCGTCTTGATGTTCTGCAAGTTGATGGTATGGTAATTTGGTATTTTAAAGTAGACCCATATATGTAAATAAATAAATAAATATATATATATATATATATATATATATATATATATATATATATATAAATATATACATATATATGGATATATATATATATATATATATATATATATATATATATATATATATATGGGTCTACTTAACACCGACACGCCAAAACACTGACACTGAGACCGGAAGATCGACAACTGAGATGACTGACAGTTTAAAAGCCCAACGCTGAGAACACTGACATGTTAAGGTAAGTGTGCGATAGTGACAGGGTTAGGGGCGGGTTAAGTGAGTTAGGGTTAGGGTGCGGGTAAGGTATGTGTGCGATAGTGATAGATTTTAGGGTTAGGGGCAGGTTAAGTGAGTTAGGGTTAGGGCGTGGGTTAGGTGAGTGTGCAATAGTGACGGACCTTAGGGTTAGGGTTTGGGTTAAGGTTAGTGCATAGATAGTTGTGTATGTAAGGTTTAGTGTAGGTTTGTAAGGTTTTTGGTGTGCTTGTGTTGTGTGTGTGTTTTTTGGAAAAGGTATTTGTTTTGTTTTGTTGATTGTCGGGATTGTGGTTTGTCGGGCATGTGAAGTTTCGTGCTTTTAAACTGTCGGTCATCTGGTCTCGGTGTTCTTGTCAGTGTTTTGGTGTGTTGGTGTTTTCAAGTAGACCCATATAAAATATATGTGTATATATATATATATATATATATATATATATATATATATATAAATGAGTAAAGAATAGGCAAGAGGTAATCGTGCTCAAAACAAGCTCTGCTATCCAAAGTATGTTTCCACAGTTTCCCAACACTTAAAACACTATATTTCTGTTAAAGATTTGCATTGCATAACAAAGCTGTCTGAATGGGTTTCGTAGCAGAAGATCAACGAATTATGCAATGAGCAAAGCTTTAGTAGAAAGTACTATTCTCTTGCCTCATTACTCATGCCATGCTTTTATGCTCAGGTTCAAGTCACAAAGTCTACATTAAGGAAATGTAAGTGAAAGATGCATATCGAGTCTCTGGTAATGGGAGTCTGAGAGCAGAAACCAAATGTCAGGTAAAGACAGAACAAGCACTGGAGCAAGTCACTTATTTTAGGTAAAGCTACAATTGGGGCCCAGTATGTAGTGGTTATGATGGACAGACCAGTGAGCTTGGTTACTCTGCAGTCAAATATTACACCATTGCTAAGAAAGGTAAGAAAAATATAACAAAACTAAACTAAAATTGAAAAACAATAAAAATACATGTATAATGCTCAGATATATCAAAGTAAAAATTCTTCAGTGTACATTGTGGCACAGTAAGTTGTATAAGGGTTTAAACCATAATCAGTACTTATACTGGCAATTATGTAAATAAGGGCCAGATCCAGAAAGGCTGGAATAATTCAGTACTTGAGAGTGTCAAAGCCTTCCCTTACTCATCCAGGGAGTCTGAAGCCTGTTTTCTTTAACCAAATGACTTACCAGCTATTAACAGGCAGTAGTAGAAAGTGCAAAGAGTTATTAACAACAAAATGACACAAAGATTGTTACTCTACATTGTCCTACAGTAGAGAAATTAATCAATTAATTTGTCACTTAGTTTTCATATTTATGTTCATATTTTCCTGGGAGCTCTACCGGTTACTTAGGGACATGCTGTGAAATGCCACGGTGGGAGACAATAATTCATTGTCAATGTTCATTTACATCACAATATGCCTGGGATATTGTTAGATGTTTGTTAGTAATTATGAAAATAAACAATATTTCCATATGTAAAAGCTTAGATGTTACACATACAGCTACCCAGGTTTGAATGACGTTTGCTCTATCATATGTATGCTGAAATTGAAGAGCTTATTGAGATAGGATTTGTAATTAATATTCAGTTTAGTTTAGTGTAGTGTAATTTACAAAAAACTGTTATAAACAAATGTCACAAACTAATGCCTCATCTCTTAAATGTGGTTTAAATTAACATGATTTTAATCACACATATTAGATAACATCTGTCTTATGAAAGTTTTCAATTTACCCAATGAATAGTTGGGGCTAAGAGAATTGTGTAACATGAGGATTTGATGACCTGTTTGCATTTGTCAGTTTATTTTATTTTTATTGTATTATATTTTATTACATTCTTATCTTGATTTCTTACAAGGTTTTTGATCATATGACCTTTAGTGACATGTGACATCTAGAGTAACACATGATAATTTTAAAAAGTACTTATACTGTTTGGAATTTTTTTGCATTGTCTGATGAAGTTTTGTCAAGGTACTTAACGAAAGCACTTACAATAAATTGGCATTTCTTTTTCCTTTTGTCCTTGCCTTTGCTTTTACATATTACAGGGTCAGATAACCATGAAACCGAAAATTATTCTCAAATGAATTATCCAGTCCCTTAACAACCTATGTCTTCTGTTTTTCAAATGCATCAGTAGTTGGGAAGGTAAAACAATTCCAGAGGGACAGGAAAAAAGAGCGGGAAAAACTGAGGAAGAAACAGAAAGACTTAAGTTACAATACATATAACCTAGTTTATTTTTGTTTTAAATGATGGTCATTGTTTAGTTTTTAAAAAAAGTTTTTTTTTCTTTTATACCCTCTAATTGACCTATTACCTCTAGTGTTATTATTAATAAAGTTATTATGTACGTAAATTGAATTTTACACTACATTTTAAATGGTATACTACATTTTAAAACTTCTAGTTTTAATATGGTTAGTTTTCTGGGCTATGTGAAGAAGGACTACATAGTGTATGTGACACCATAAAGTCCTTTAAATTTTACAATTTAACAAAACAAGAGAGGCAGGTTTTAGCAGATATATCATCAAATTTTAATTTAAGAGAGATGAAAACGGATAAACAGTTTTATGAACACAAATGGCTATAAGGAAAAATTAAAATCTGTATTAAGTGATAATATTATCAAAGAGTGACAGAAGAATTTGTGTAAATTAGTTACCAATTCACAGATATGTGCTTACTTGACTTACTGCAGCAAGCATTTACTGATTTAAATTTGAGTTTTTGAAGGTAGATCATCCAAGAATGGGTAGTTTGTTTGGTATACCCAAAATATATAAAGATCTCTTAGATCCTCCTTTCAGGCCCATTATGGCAGCAGATTTTAGTAAGACTAAGACCTTGTCTAGTTGGACTTCTTGTTCAATCCAGTAGTATAACATTCTAAAATTTTATTTATAGGACGCATAGGTCTTTTTGGATTTTTTTGAGAAGTTATGAATTTAAAGGTACGGAAACCATGTTGGTTACTTTGGATGTCATTTCTTTATAGACTTCTATCACATATAAAATAGGAATTGAATTTATTAGAAATTATTTGAGCAAATTCACCAATTTTTACTCATGAATAAATTAATACTGTTGATTTAGTATTAGGAGTTAGTTTTGGATAACATTTTTTAATTTGATAATGTTTTATATAAACAGATGAAAGGTGTCACAATGGGAGCAAGGATGGTACATCAACAAATGATAAATAAATAAATAAATAGACTTCTATCACATATAAAATAGGAATTGAATTTATTAGAAGTTATTTGAGCAAATTCACCAATTTTTACTCATGAATAAATTAATACTGTTGATTTAGTATTAAGAGTTCGTTTTGGATAACATTTTTTAATTTGATAATGTTTTATATAAACAGATGAAAGGTGTCACAATGGGAGCAAGGATGGTACATGTATTTGTAAATTTGGTCATGAGTTGGTGGGAACAATTTTTCACAGCAGCACCTTCTTTTTAAGAAGATATCTTTATATTATAGGTTTATGAGTTTTGTTGGACATAAAAACTAGTACAGATTTTCTGACTTTTACTATACAACGTAAAGGACTTCAAAATTAATTTATTGGATGTGACTACTGAATTAGATTACATTAATTTGTGTTTACAACATACTTTATATCATAAAAACACTTTTGTCAACTATTTACATCAAAATAGTCAATACCCTTTATTTTATGAAATGGATTATTGGGGGAAATTTATAAAGCTGAGCTGAGATGAATTGTTAGTAGAGCTTTAACATTTTTAAATGAGACAGAATTGTTTAAAATATGTTTCATGGACAGAGGCTACACTGAACAATAGTTAGTCTCTATTATGGATGAAGTTAGAGAAAAAAGAGAGTAGATAAATTTCCACCAACACTATTGAAAGGATTTTTGAAAAAGATGGATAACATGGAAGTTTTATAACGTCCTTTCCTTTGCCTGTTAGTATTAACAGTATGGAAATTCATGTTAGACAATTGGTAAATTTTGCTTGGTAATAAAGATTTGTCTAGAATTGTAGGTGAAAAAGCCTTGCTTCATTTATAAAATAACATAATATCAGAAGTACTTTGGAGAGATCAGGTCATAATAATCTTAAGCAGGAAGGTCCTTTTGGAACATAAAAATGTCAAAATTGTTAATACTGTAGCTATATTTCTGAAAGTTCTAATATAATGCTTACAAATAATAAAATATAGTTTTGGTCTGAAGGTAGATACACTTGTAGTAGTGAGGGAGTTGTATGTTTAGCTTTTTGTGATACCTGCAATGGTTTCTAAGTAGGTAAAACTGCAAGGAAGTTGTTGAGCTGAACTTATGAACATCAGTTAGTGATTAAGAAAAAAGACTAACAGTGCATTTGCTAAGCATGTAGGCCACTGCAGTTCAATCAAACGTTTTTTTTTTGTATTGTATTGGATCAAGTTACACATAGGGCTTTTGCAGGTAATTTAAACAATGAATTGGAATGTAGGAAAGTTAATCTGGGAAATAGACAACAAGCATTCCTCTGGGAAAATAAACTATCTACTCTTCTCCCTATAACTCTTGGAGTCCCACAAGGCTCTATTCTGGGATCCTTCCTCTTCACAATTTTCATAAATGATCTGAAAATATCCCTTCCACAAGCCACCTGCATATAATATGCCAATGACTCGACATTAATATGTTCAGCCTCCTTGCCTGCTGGACTTCATTTGAGTACCCAAGCAGTATTTACCTTAGATGAAAACTGGTTCCATTAACGCTGTCTCCTCCTTAACCCCAAAGAACTAAATTGGTACTATTCTCTCTCACTCAGAAGTCTCCTGCTATCAACTTCACAATTACATCTAATAATGGTACTGTAATAACTCCGGACACAACCACCAAACTTTTAGGTGTAACAATTGATCATAATCTAAACTTCGACACACATATCAACCTAACCATTAAATCAGTTAATAAAAAACTTGGTTTCCTCTACAGACTTAAACCCTCTCTCACTCCTCTTGCAAAGACTGCTACTGCCTGAACTCACTTAATCTCTACCCTTCTCTATGCATCCCCAATCTATACCAATTTCTCAAAAAATAATCTTCATAAGTTGGAAACATCCTATAATAACATAGCTAGATTTGCCATTGGTGCCCCTTTTCGGACCCACCACTGCCAAAATCTTAAACTCCTAGGATAACTGGAATTGCAAAGCCAGATTCTTTTCCAGCAACTTTCTACTATACACAAGATGTTACACCATCCCACAGATACACCCATATGCTCTACCCTTATCTGCCCATATAAAAATCTAACAACCCTTCGATCAGCTAATAAGGTACTAGTAGCTACCCTAAAGTCCAACAACAAATATGGAGACAGCTTGTTCTCATACTCTATTGGTAACTCTTGGAACACTCTTTCAACTGAACTAACAGCCCTTTCTTCTACCCCACTTTTCAAGAAGCAATTAAGATTCTTCCTTAAAGCCCAATGGCTTTGCCCATGCCCAAATCCTGACTGACACTTTCTCCCCTAGCAGGACCATTCTTCACTATCTATCTTTAACATGCTATTTCAGGAGCTCTGATATTCTCTATTAATTCCTACTGTAGTAGCTCACCTCCTAAGGTTTGGTAAACTTTATAAACAATGTTACCCTCAAAAAAAAAATTGTTTTATTAATCCTTTTACTCAAAATTTTTAACTTATTTAGTCGGGTATGTTGGCATGTTACTGTAACAGTACTATATAAATGTTCCTGTATTTGAAATGTTTTATCTGTCTGACATTATCTGTATTGTATATGGTCAAGATTTCTGTCTTGTAAATTGTCTTAATGTGGAGCTTTTCTCCCTGGTCCTCCGCTGAAAATGGACATACATCCAGTCGGACTATCCCGGTCAACAAATGTAAAATAAATAAATAAAAGTTAAGTGGCAGATTATTTTATCTGCAGACAAAACACCTGACTCAATGAAGCTATAAATATTAAATGTTTATTAAATTCTCAACAGATATAAATTAAATTGTAATAATTGTACTCTATATATTTTTGAGTGTTTATTAGAATCGTATTTTTTAAGAAAGAAGAGTATATGTGTTGTTAATATTGACTGGCCAGATGACTTATGTATGTGATTACTGGATGATGATATAAGTCAAGTGTGTGTTTATTTCTGAAGAAGTTCCTGTAATTAAAAAGAAAACAAAAGTGTTAAAACATCTTTAGGGGTGGACTTTCCATTTTTTAAATGCATTTAGTTGTTCAAAGAATACTTTTTAATGATAACATTTCTATTTGTACAGTTCTACTAGCTTTTATTGTTCACAAAATATATACATTTGTTTATCTTGTGCTTCTAAGTTTATTTTTCCGAAAATGCTGTGGTGGAATGCAAGATGTGTGCAGGCTTCTACAGGTGTGGCATTACCATGAGTTAAGCCAGCTGCCTGATGTCTTCACTTCAACAATACTGGTTCCCTTTCTTTTGCTATCTGTAAATACTCTCTCACCCCAAAATCTGAAAAAAACTTCCTACAAGGCATTCAAGGTACTTCTGCTTTCCTAGCCTTTCAGTCTTCACTCTCACGCTACCTTTTACCTCTTCCAAGATGCAAACAGCCCTGTACAATCATCTAAAGCACAACAGTGTTTCCCCCTCCACCAACCTTCCTCTCTTCTCATCTTACTGTCATGAAATGAAAGCTTGCCACTTCATCTATATTGCTAGATACTCTCAGATTTCTTCACTATCCAGGGAGCACATCTAGGTTTCTTTCAGTTTAATGGTACTTGCTCAGTCTACCTGATTTGTCTGTGACATCACATAGCCTGCAACCCTACCTTCTCATAGTTACTTATATCCTACATCTCAATTTGTGTCTGAAAAGGGCCACATGGTGCAATAAATATACCTGCTCTTAATAAATAAAATAAAATAAAAATAACATTTTTTACTGTCACTTCCATTTCACGTTGTGTGTGTTATGTTGTATTAGGTTGTGTGTTAGACATTTGTCAAGATTATACAGTATTAGAAACTATACACATTACACAGAAACAAATGTTTGCAGTAATGAAATTGCACAGCCATTGTAATCTGGAGTGCCTTCAGTGCAGAGTTTGTGCATCCTCCCTATATCTGCATGGGCTTCCTCTGGCTGCTCCAGTTTTTTCTCACCTCCAAAATACATGTGGTAAGTTAACTGGCATCCTCAAAGTTGCTCTTGTTTATATATTTGTGTGGTGGGTTCCTCAATACAGTGGCTCTCTTTGCAGAATGTGCTTCTATGCTTTGCACTCACTGGTTGCTAAGACAAGCTTTAGCTTCCCCATGACCCTGTAAAAGTTGAATGAAAAAAGTATCACTTCAATCAAATATAGTTTAATTAGCACTGCACAGTCTCTTAAGATGCTATATTCATTATGTGATTTCTTATTTGCAAATTATTTGTACTTTTATTTCAAGTGTACTGACCTCTATAGTACCACCCTGTATCCCATATACTACTAATACATTTGGAGAGTTCTCCTTGAGTCCCCACCAAATAATGGCATTGTCCATTTCAACCTACCCTAGTTAACAAAATGCACAATCAGTCAAAAACCAGGAAGCAACTATTTAGCAAGACAACTTTCTATGAAGAATCACATCAGGAAAGGTATAGTAGGTAGACGGGACTTATTACTTCAGTACATTTTTTATGAAAAAAAAAACTAAAAGACGTGGGATGAATAAAATGTACTTCAGTTTATTAGATTACTTATTTCTGTTTGGTACAGTAACTGGGAACGTTTGAACAGGCATAGCCTATTACTAGTAGAGGCATGGAAAGAAAAAAGTTCCAAAAAATAGTGTAACAAAGCAGAATATATAACGGTACAAAAACAAGATACAATGCAACAGAAAAGCAAGCATTAATACATGATAGGACATGAGTTATACCCTGATAAGAATCCACCTGAATGTATACTACAGCAAAAGAAGCACACACCAGGTGCCTTTTGTAACTGATTGTGCTCAGTATAGAAAAGGGAACAATGATGTAGTTATAAAGAAGTTTAAAATAATATAGCATCAAATACAGTGCTGCTGTGATATAAATGTTTTAATGAAATTCCTAAAGCTTCTTTTTCAAGGGGACTTCCAAGATGGCTGCACATTGAATAACAGCTTTGTTCTAGTTCTCCCAGTGTGAAAAAATAAACTCAGCAGAGAAGGCCAGTAGACTTGTGCTTTAGGGTAAATTTCAGTAACTGGCTAGTAAGTGCACTGCCTGGATGCCAAGAATAAAGTGCCTGGATGCCAAGAATAAAGAAATACAGAAGCTCTGGAAAACAATCGCTACAAAAAGTGAGGAAGAAACACTGACTGGGGAAAGTCCTGCAGCTGTTCAGCAAAAGGCAATGCAACCTCCAGACATGACGTCCAGTAACATACTGGAAGATACAAGACAACTGCATACATACCTGCTTAAAATAAACAAAAGACTGATGGAGCATATCAGGACAAACAACAAAAGGTTAGAAAAAAAAATGGAAGAAAGCTATAAATAGATAGTCAGAGGAGATGAGAAAGCTGTAAAAATCAGATGTCAAACTGAAGAAAAGGCTGGCTGAATATGGAACTTCTCAGAAAAAGATGTTTCAAAAAATAATAGAATTAGAGGACAGAGCTCATAGGGAAAACCTGAGATTTTCAACTGTACCAGATAAGCTGGAAGGAACAGACTGCATTAATTATATAAAATAACAAATAAGCAAATGGACATTATTCCACAACAGGAGTTGTTAACTGAAAGGGCACATCATGTGTATGCTCCAATCCTGGCTATAAGAAAGCAACCTAGACTTTTGATAGTAAAGAAGCAAACCTACCAGCAGAAGTTCATTCTGACAAAACTGTGTCAGAAGCACAAAGTACAGCAGAGTGTTTGTGGAGAATGAATATTCATTGTACACGAGATAGAAGAGGAGCAGATGTATTCCGCTATTCAGGGAATGGCGAGATGTAGGTGAGAAATTCAAACTGCTGTACCCAGCTGTCTTCAAAGTATTCTTCCCTGGAGGGATAAAATCATTTTTGATGATGGATATGCTAAGAAGAAAATACAAAAGTCTGTCCAACAAAAAGTAAGCTGTGAAACTGAAGGATATTCTAATTCTTGTTCTTCTGGTAATAAAGACTACAGAGGGACTGTGCCTGTGAAACCTTTTCAAGATTTTCAAGGGAAAATGCTGGACAGAAGCAAGGGAACATGAGATCTGACTAAAAAAATTGAGATTATGTTGGAAATGAAGCAGAGAAAATGAAATATGACCGAACAATAAAATCAGGAAATACTGGCCTTTTTCAGAATTTGTTGGATTTGTGGGGGCTCTAAAGCACATACCCTATTGTCATGTCATTAATGTTCAGAAAAGTGCTTTTGGGAGGGGAAGAGGAGAGAGAAAGTTAACTGTAAGCAAAGATTTTTTTTTCTTAAATAGTTCCAATTTTGTGGCATGTGGTTTTCTTTATATGCTATCAAGTACATTTTTTCAGTAATTTTTTAAGTATAATGGGGATTGTAAACAGGTGCTGCTGATCTTTTTCTCCCTTCACTTTCTCTTCTTGTTCAGTTTTAAGAAATGGAGGCACTGCAATGTAAAAAAAAAAGCCTGGTTAAAAAAGCACAATAAAATAAATATTAATGTGCTTTTTCTCATTCCTGCATGAGGAAATTACTGGATTAAAGATATTAGATTGATTTAGTAACAAGTTTTAAGTGAGGGCAAGTAAATGAAAAAGAATATTGAATATTATGAGTCTTTTTTTCTGGCAAATACATGCATGCTCAGTAACAGTTCTGCAGCTGGTCTTCATGTGTCCATGGAAACAATCTGATAAAGAGAAACTGACTATAGTCTGGTTGACGGTGATTGGCTGAGGAAAAAAAAGAAAAGAGAAAATGGCTAGGAGATAATGTTCTCTGAAGGCATTCAGGGGTTTTCCCAAGGTAGATAATGTTCTCTGAAAGCATTGAGGGGCTTTCCCAAGGTAATTAATGTTCTCTAAAAGCATTTGGGGGTTTTCCCAGCTGGGAGAGCTATAAAGGTAAAGCATGACAAATCAGCACTTAGTAAAAACACAGGCTGCACCATGCATCTGATCATGGATAACCTTTCTTTAGGTTAACTCCAGTCTGTAGGTGTGGCTGTCAGTTTGGGACTTTTGTTCTTATGAGGGTAAAACTTAAATTTCTGAAGGTGTACATAGTTTTGTGTTAGTATTAAGTTATTGGGTTTTAGGGGGGTACTGTGTGTGTGTGTGTGTGTGTGTGTGTGTGTGTGTGTGTGTGTGTGTGTGTGTTTTGTTTGAGGGCTTTCAATAAAACAAAAAGTTTTATAAGATGTGACATACACTCAAATGGATATGACAAGAAACAACTGTATAAAAGTTCAACCTGCCAAACAGTGCATGCATGTAACACAAAAGCTGGAACTAAGTATTTAACAAAACATGTACTACATTATAAAAGGTGGGAATGCTAACTTGTTAATACAGTGATGCATTATGTAATGTCTTTAAATGTACATGCCTCTCAGATAAATACAAGAAAGAAAGAGAAGTGAACTATATTAAAAATGTAGAATGGAAATAGACACCCTTAGAAAGAAATTAACATGTGAATTTGATAAATAAAGGTTTTCAGGATGGTTATTCAGTGGAATACCTGGGACAAAGGAAAAGAGGAGTACTTATACTAATTGCAAGAGGAGCTCCAATAGTGATAAAAGATAATAAATATAATAATGGCAGATTTGTAGTGGTATGGGGCTACTCGCAAGAAAGAAGGATTACACCGGCATGTATTTACATTCTACCCAGAAGTGATATAATGGAGCTTAAGAACATTCTGGGAGAAATAAGAAGTTTTCAGCACGGAATATTACTTATAGGTGGGGACTGGAATTAGATTTCCAACAGTGAAGATGTGTCTGGGGGCCCAGAAGGGAAACTATAGCAAAGGAAGGTAGATTTTTGATGAAATTTATGAAAATATTTGGCATGGAAGATGTGAACTCAGTAATAGCAGTTCAGAGTGAATTTACATATTATTCCCCAAAATATAAAAAGTGGGCTAGGCTAGACAGAAAAAGAAGTTATGTACTCACCATAATGTTCCGTCTTAGTTGTTGCTCTTCATTTGTCTTCAACCTGCGGGTACTCGCATCCGACTCGGCTGCATTTCTAACATCTGATCTGAGCTCCAAGCTCTTCCCCTACCCATAATTCCCTTGTCTTCCTCTTCCCTTCAGATCGAGTTTGCTGCTAACCCTACCAGCCCAATCTGACCAAAAATCTTACTTCACAACCATAGGTTTCCAGATGAAAGGAAAATATACGAATGCTCGGGTGATGATCATACTTCTCCTATCCAGACCACCATGCAGCCACCTAAAAAGGCAGGGGGAAGGAGAGAGGGATGGTTGAAGACAAATCAAGAGCAACAACTCAGATGGAATGTTATGTTGAGTATGTAACTTCTTTATCTGAAGTTGTTGTCTTAATTTTTCCTTCAACCTATGGGACATAGTCCCCAGCTACCAACTCACCTGAGAGGCCATCATGGAAGGATATTCTGGAGCACAGTGGAGCCAAAGGATACTCTGTTCCTGGACAGAATGGTGAACTTAGAGTGTGAAATGAAATTATGCAAAGATGCCCAAGTAGCAGCACAGCAAATATCATCCAGCAAATCTCTGGACCAAAAGGCAGCTGAAGTAGCCATAGATCTAGTCGAATGTGCCTTAACATGTCCTGGCGGAGGCAAGCCTCTAGTTGAATATGCCAGGATAATACATTCAGAAATCCAATGAGCAATGGTAACTTTTACTACAGGTTTCCCTATAAAGGGCTTAGAATAAGAAACAAAGAGTTGGTCAGACTTATGGAAACACTTAGTTTTATGCAAATAAAAATGTAATTGTCGAACATTCAACAAATGCAATTTGTATTCCCCCTTGTTTTGAAAATTGGTAATTTAATGTTTGATTCCAAAGCCACCTTGGGAAGGAAAGAGGGATTAGTACATAAAGACACCTGTCCTTAGGAAAGACCATATATGGAGGTTTGATTTACAATGCCTGATGTTTCGAAATCCTTTTGGCTGATGTAATGGTAATCAGGAAAACCATTTTCCAAGACAAAAACTCTAAATCTACTGAAGCTGCCGGTTCAAAGGGGGAAGAGACAAGCACTTGCAGAACCAGCGTAAGATCCCAAGGAGGCACTGGGTCCTTAATTGGTGGCCAAAGCATGAAGGTGCCATTCAAAAAGGCCTTGCAAAGCTTAGAAGAAGCTAGAGTCTCCACATTGTCATCTACATGAAAATTAGATATGGCTCCAGTTGGACCTTGACCGTAGAAAAACTGTCACCTCGGTGAAAAATGCTTGCCAAAAATTTGAGAACCACCAGAATTGGAGCAGTAAAAATATCTAGATACCATTGAGAGGCTCAGACAGCAAAATGCTTCCACTTGCTGGAATAAATCTTCCTAGTGGAAGCCTTATGAGCTGCAACTAATATTTCCTTGACAGGCTAGGATAGCCAGAGTGTCCTGACTATCATAGGAACCACAGCAGCCAATTGGTGAGCTTCAGACTGGCCAGGTCTGGGTGAGGTATCCCTAAAGGATGAGAGATGAGGTCCGGAACGGGATCTAATGTCCATGGAGAATACAATGCGTGAGACCATAGTGAGGGGAACCAGACTTGGTGAGGCCAGAATGGGGCAATGAGGATGACTAAGCTCCCAAGCTTGCAAGCTTTCTGAAGGAATTTCAGAATCAGAGGTAGGGAAGGGTATGTATAAAGAAGACTGGAGGGTCAAGCATGAATCAGAGCATTTCTGGGGGCTTCCCTCTGTGGGGAGTTCAGAGTGCAAAACTCACTGCACTTCACTTTGGAAGGAGAGGCAAAGAGATTGCAGCAAGGCTGACCCCAGTTTTGAAAGACCTGTTTCATTACTGAAGGATGTAGAGACCACTTGTAAGACATCAGGATAGACAGTCTAAGCCTGTCTGCTAGAATGCTGGACCTCACTGGAATGTGGACTGTGATCAGAAAACAGCCGGTGGAGATTGTCCACTGCCACACTCTCATGACCTTGTGACACAGGGGGTAAGACCTGGGTCCCCCCTGTTTGTTGATGTACCAGAATACCAACATGTTGTCCATCTGGATGGCAATCGTATCGAGAGGAAGATGGGCATGGAAAGATTGCGCCGCTCACATCTCCAGAACGGTGATATGCAATTGAGTCTTTTGGGGCGACCAAATGCCTTAGACTGTCCTTCCCAAACAATTCCCCCCCACCCGAGTAGGGAGGCATCCGTAGTCACCGTGGCCAAGAGGGCCAGCAGAATAAAGGGATGACTGCAAAGACCACCCGGGGAACTAATCCACCATAGAAGGGAATCCTTGCACACTCGAGATACGCAAATCAAATGAGACAACGGAAAATCTAGCAATGACCACTGAACCTCCAAAGTCTACTGAAGTACCCTCATGTAAAATCGAGCTGTAGGCATGAGGGTGATAGTGGCTGCCATAGATCCCATTGCCCATAAGACCAATTCTGCCATCAACTACTGGGCTTGAAGGATACACACTACATGATGTCTCAAGGACTGAATTCTGTTTGAGGTTAGAAAAACCTTTGTCTGATTTGTGTCCAACCAAGCTCCAATGAAATCCAGAACCTGAACTGGAATCATAAGGATTTGTTGAGATTGATGGTTATGCCCAACTGAGGGGCTATTTGAAGAAGAGAATCCCTTGCTTGGCAGAGTAGATGCCAGGAAGGGGCAGAAAGTAGCCAATTGTCCAGGTAAGGGAAGACATGGAAGCCCTGCAGACACAGGTGAGCCGCTACAACTGCCATCACTTTAGTGAACACCCTGGGGTCTGGGCTGAGACCAAAGGGGAAGGCACTGAACTGATAATGACTGGCTCCCAAATGGAAGCAGAGAAACTTCTGAGAGTACCTGTCCATCTTAATATGGTTGCACACGTCATGGAAGTTTACCAAGTACATCCAGTCGTTCCCCTGCAGAAAGGGCAGGATAGACTGAAGAGTGCCCATCCGGAATTTTGTCTTGGCAGCTGACAGATTTAAGGTGAAAGATCCAGAATGAGTCTTAAGTCCCCCACTTTCTTTGGCACTAAAAAGAATCTGGAATAGATGCCTAATCTGGACTGGCCTAAGGGGAAAGGCTAGATGACTCACTTTTCTAGCAGCTTTGCAATTTCCAGTGCTGCCTCTTCCCTTTGCAAGGGTGGAAAGTCCATGAGGTGTTTAGGTGGGAGTGGTAGATGAAGGAAGGGGTTGAACAGCCTCCGGATATGATGTGCAACACCCAATGATTGTCTGTGATAGGCTCCCAGGCTATTGGCTGTAGTGAGAGGTGTCCCCTGACTGCCTCCAGAGATGAGCAACTGGGCAACCCTTCAGGGCTGCTGAGCAGTTCTGCCCAAGAAAGGCTCTCGAGACCCCTGATTTCTCAGACCCCCTCTACTTCGGGGTTGGCGTCTATCGAATCCCCTTCTTCCTCTAGCAGAATGCAAGTCCTGAGCTTCCTGAGAGTAGCTCTAAGACTTTTGGAGCCATATTTTCTTTGCCCCTTGCTGATTCCTTGAAAAGGTTCATTGGGGGTGAAAAAGCAGATCCTGACAGCAGACAGAGTAATCTCATCCTTGTCACTCTAGACAAGAGTGTCGCCTACCAACTTTCTAAAGAGGGTGTAACCATCATACGGGGTGTAAGACACCTTAAAGAGTTCTGAGAAGGCACATGGCCAGAGCCAGGCATGACGCCTGATGGCAATGCCTGTCCTGGCAGCTCTAGCGGTGCCCTCAAGTAGCATGAGAGAGAAGCCGCATAGAGGTGTTAGCAATCAATGTGAGGGTGGCCATGTGAGAAGAGAAAACCTTCTTGTCCTCCCCTGTCATGCACCCTGGGGTAGACTCAACAATCTTCTTGAATAGGTCTCGTTGGAGTCTAATTACATGTGCCCTGGTAGTTCACCACACGGACTGAAAATGTGGCTGAAACATACACCCACTTCCCAAAGGGATCCATCGTCCTGGACTCTCGATCTGGCAGATGGACTGTGGAGCTCTCCTGCATGAGCTCCTTCTTCATGGCTACTGTCACTACCATGGCATCTATGGAGGACCCCTTGGTCCAGTAGGTCCTATCTGAGGGAGCGCTCAATACCCTGTCAGGGCATTTGGGGATCGGCTCCACCATATCTGGTTACTTTCATGTCCGAGATGTAATTATATCCACTAGTAGATCCATGGGAGGGGACACCCAGGATGTAGAGGGTCCTGCACCAAACACCTCCAGGAACACTGATTCATATGAGTTGGGTTTCTGGTCAGACCACCCCCCTGCTGATGAAGGATCTCCATGGTGTCTCAGAAGGAGACATCCTTTGACTGGGGGGAACCCTCCCCTTCCTCCAAAACAGTGTCCTCCATGAGGGACTCCAGTGGGGAGTCAATGTGCCTCCTTTTGGATGTATTTTTTAGAGGCATCTCCTCAGGAGGAGTTTCTGGGGAGGACTTGAAAACGTCTGGCTGCTCCTATGTCGGAGCTCCCTGGGGAAAGAGGAAGCAGGCTGTCCCTGAGGTAGCAGGATGGCAGAATCCATACCAGAAACAGAGGGATCAATGGCAGACTCCAAAGATGAGATCAAAGGTCTCGACAGGATTGAGAGACCCTTTGCCACTACGTTGAAAGCAGAAGGAGAGTGACCCATTTGAGAAGGGGCTACAGATGGGTTTGCTACCCTCTGGATCAACAGAGAAGTCACAGCTGAACCTCCAGGCACTGAGACTCCGATTGGGCTGGGCTTGTCAGATCCGACCTTCTCAAGGTAATGGCCGACATCAAGGTACCACTGCCATAGACTCTTCGATGCCGATAGTCCTCAGATCTGATGACTGCGGAACCAGGGGTCAGATCAGAGAAGGAGTAATTGGTAGGAATGTAGAGTGCATGCCCTCTGCTCCAGAAGGAGAGGGGTCAAGCAAGACTCCCATCTGTTTCTGAGTGCGGATAAATTTCCACATCATCCTGTCCACTGCCGCTTCAGAAAGGCTGCAGGTGGATTGGGATGAAGAGGCCACCAATACTGGCCTAGAGAGTTGGTGAGGTGAAGCCAGGGCCAGCAAACAGATCCGAAGCTCCTCTGGCTCTGGGGAGAAATGAAAGGAAAAGAGCCGGGGCAACTCCAGTTGCAGAGTTGAGCGGACCTTGGCTGGTGGACCAGCAGAGGACGAGCGATCCAGGGATTGCTTCCCCGGCCTGTCCTTGTGTTTATGCTTGTCCCCCATCCCTGGATCTCTTGGAGGGAGGCTGACTCCCAGAGGCCAGGGAGGAGACAAAAGTAGCAGTAGCATTAGAGGTCTGAGTTGAGGAGGCCTAGGCCCCGGTGGTAGGAGGGGGAAGAAGGCCTTTTAAAATTAGCTTGTTCCTCCTGTCCATCAATGTGCTGGGATTGAAGCCCATGCAAATGGATCAGGAGGACTCTAGATGGGCAACCCCTAAGCATACCACATACAGAGTATGGCCATCAGCTGAGGAGAGCTTATGGTCATACTCAGTGCACTTACAGAAGGCTGGTTTAGGGTTCTCAGAGATAATTCCAGCAGAGAGGCCCAACCAGAACACACATACACACATACACACACACACACACACACACACACATATGCTCCAGATAGAAGAAAGTTGTTTTTTTTTTTAGATGGGCACAAGCAGCGCAAGGGGGGGGGGTAGAAAGAACAGAAATAGAAAAAATAACTAAAAAGAAAGTAGAGCATCACAAAAAACTCAGTCACTTACCAAAATAGAAGCTCAGAGCAGCGGATCACAATGCTTATGCTAGCGCGGCAAACAACATCTGGGGGGAGAAAGAAGAGGGGAATTATGGGTAGGGGAGGAGCTTGGATCAGATGCAGGAAATGTGGCAAAGGCAGATCCAGCTGGATCAGAGTACCCACAGGTTGAAGGACAAATGAAGACAACAACTTCAGAGTTTATATTTCACACCATGTACATTTAATTGAAGGTCTTACTATGCACTCAATAACTATTTCAGATCATGTTCCAGTAATAACCAAAATTAAATCACAGTGTAATGAAATACAAATGAGACAATGACACTTTCCCACCTATCTGTTGAAGAGAAAGGAATTTAAGGAATCTGTAGTGGAGATTATTTCAGAAGCTATTAGACAGGATAGAAATTTCTTCTAAAAATATAGCTAGGGAGTGGGATAAAAGTGTCTACATTATAACAGTGAATGCTTAAAATAGTTAACACTGTATAATCAACCCCCCCCCCCAAAAACAAAAAAAACAAAAACACAAAAATCCGAACAAACGGAACAGCGCTTCTTTTCCCCAGGGAAAAAATCACTGGTCCGCAAAAAAAAAAAACCCCAAACACAAAATAAATTGAGGGGCTTTGCGCCCCCTACTTAAATATACCAACTCTGAGATCGCAACACAGTGGAGGAAATGGCAAAGTCATGATTTTTGCCATTCCTACATTTAGCTGTCGATTAAACAGTGTTCGCTACATTAAGCCTTCACTTACTTAATAGGGAACCGGATAAAATTAAGCTGCAGTTTAAAAATCTGGTGGAAATAAAAGAAAGGGGGCTATGATTAAGAAGTAACAAGAATTGTTTAGAGTGACTGCCAAATGTTAAAGTACTGCAGAATGGGGGAATTTCACAGACCAAGAACAGCATCAACTGCAGAATGCTAGACAGAAAATAAGGGATTACCTCAATAATATGCGCAAGTTTAGAAAGATTGCTGATCAACAGTGTATGCATGTAACACAAAAGCTGAAACTAAATAATTAACAAGAAAGGTATTAGAACACTAGAGCACAAACACTTTTAGCACAACGACTCAGGCAACAGAAAGTAGAAACGGCTGTCACCAAACTGAGGGAATAAAATAAGGAAGGTAACAAGAGATCCTGTAGAGGTATTAGAAATATTCTGGAAAGTCTATGAGTCTCTATAAAGTAAAGAAATATGAAAATAAAGAAAAGATACAAATGGGAATGGTTATGGAACAATTAAATATACCAATGCTAGAAGCAGATGAGGCTCAATTATTAACAGTTAGAATAGGAAGAGATAAGATCAAAATTGTGATGTATAACCAATCTACAGGAAAGGCCCTAAGAACAGATGGGATTCCTGTGGAAGTTTGGAAGCTAGGTGGAAAAAACTGCTAAAGATTTGGAAGGTTTTGTTTAACAGTATTTTAGGAGGAGATATACCAACATCCTGGAAGAAAGGAATGGCAGATGTAATACCTAAAGAGGGTAAAGATCCATCAGATCCAGTTTCATCCCATTTTAATACTAAACCATGATTATAAAGGGTTCATGTCTATAATGGCTAAAAGAATGGCAAAAGTAATGCCCAAACTGATAGATATGGATCAATGTGTTTTTGTGGAAGGGAGGCAAACATTTGACAACATTAACAGAACACTGATGACCCATGGAAGCAGAATGTAATACCATTACCGTTGGTGGGTCTTAATGCAGAGAAAGCAAGGACTTTATGAGCAAGGCAATGGAAGCATTTGCATTTCCTAAAAAAATATATAAGGTTGATTAGGAGATTATATGAGGGATCGGAGGCAAAAATTAAAGTGGATGGGTTCCTCTCTGATAATTTCTGCTTGATCACAGAAACCAGGCAGGGGTGTCCTCTTTCCCTTTTATTATTTGCATTATATTTAGAATCATTGGCAAAGAAAATAAGGGACTCAGAAATTCAAAGATATAATTTACTTGCAAATGATATTATTTTATACCTGACAAAGCCATTACAGTGTCGTGGACCATTTTGATACAGTTTCAGATCTTTTAGGGATACAAAATTAATGAAGCTAATACAAAGGCACTAGCAGTAAATTATGTATCCACACATAAATTTGTTTAAAAATATCCATATTTATGGGGACATGTTGAAATTAAGTATTTAGGAGTATGGATTAAAATTATTCTAGTTTGGCAGCTAAGGATATGTGGGAAGAGACTAAACAAAAGATAACACAAAAACTGAGAAAGTGGAAGCTTTGTCTTATGGATTTGGATAGTAAGATAAAAGCAGTTAAAATGTTTTTAGTCTTATACATAGGTGAAGCATATTTTATCAACCACAGGAGAAGTTGAAGCATATTTTATCAACCACAGGGAAGTTGTAGATAGCAATTAATAAACAGCTGAAGGACTTTATCTGGGAGGAGAAGGCGGCAAGAGTCAAGTGGGATGAGCTGATTCTTCCAGAAAAGGGTCAATTGGGATTACCTAATTTGAAGGAGTATTTCAGAGCTACACATTTAAGACTCCTATATATAGCACAATCATAAAACTATCATTTAAAGGATGATGATAAAACAAGGGGAAGCTCAAGAAACAAGGAGAGACTGGGATTTTTGATGCAGGTCTTTAAGGAGAATAATAATAATCAAACAGAATATTATATCCACAAAGTAGCAGAACGTATTCTAAGAACTAAGCCAACACGGGAATGGAGAAAGGAGATTCTGCCAACAGGGATGATTGCAATTAGAGATATAGACAATAGGCAAGAGGGGGCTGGAATTTATTGAAAAAACTGGCAAAGGAACCAAGGTATTGGGAGCAAATAACTACAGAGGGAAAGATGATAGAATGGGAATACGCCACAAATTTATTTTGACTGCAGGTTAGAGATTGCCTTCCCTGTCAGGGATTGAGATCAGAGTATAGGCAGAGAAAGAAACAGGGGGGTCCTAAACAAAAGACCAGCACTGGTAAGAGTTTTTAGTAGCATTTAGAACAGAAGCTGCCATTAAAAAAGGAATAATTAGTACAGCATATAAAAATATTGCATAATAACTATAACAATCAGAGGAGGTTAGAAAGAACTGGGAAGAGAGATTGGATAAGCAATTCACAAAGAAACAATGGGAGGATATATGTATGTCTCCCAAATATGCAACAAAATCTAGAAGATTTAGAAATTTTGCTTGGAAATGTTTGCATAGATATTTCTATACCCCAAGAAGACTCCAGAGAATTTGTCCCCAGGCAGACAGCAAATGTTGGGAGGCGTGACAGGGATGAAAGAGCTGGGAACACATTTTCTTGGAGAACGGTGAATTGGTGGACTTTAAGGATTCCCTGCGAGATGCACTGTTGGTGATGCTGGGTTGGCAGACTGGTCTGATGAGGGAGATGGTTTTTCTGAGATATGATATAGAATCGGAATTGCCTAGACATGGTAAAGCCTTGCTGTGCCTAATTATGGTGGCTGCCAAAAAAGCAATTGCTAGAAAATGCAAATCAAAATCTAAACCAACTATACTAGAAATAGTGAATGTACTAACACAGATAAAACAACTGGAAATGAGATGTTTAGAAAAAGGTAGGAACAAACTACATAGGAAAAAATGGGAACTGTGGGAACAATACATACAAGGGAGGAATGTGGTTTAAAAGGCAGCAGGACTTAAATGAGCTATGTAATGTTTGAATGAAAAATATTGAGTAGATTATAAGTGATGTATAATGATTGCAACTGGGGGGGTGTCAATATGGTTTTTGACGTAAAATGCTTTCAACAAGGTTTGCTTTGGTGTGGTTGTTTTCATTTATATAAATGTATGATTAGCTATGCAGTAAGTAATGGTTTAATAAAGATGTTTCTTGTTTCAAAAAGAAAAAAGGAAGGAATTGAATAATTTATGTAATGTTGCTTAGGTTATAAGATATACTGTCATATATGTGACGTATACTGTGTATGTTAATTATAGTTTGATTACTTTTATATGACTGCAAATTTGTCTATGTCACAAGTTTTAATTCAATAAAGATATCTGGAAAAAAGCTTGTTTTTTCAAAAGAAAAAATAAATCACAATTTTGCAAGTGGCTTAAGTTCATAAACAGATGAAGTCCTGCAAAAAAACTGACTGTAAATACACAAAACTGTAACAAATGATTAAGTCAAAAAAATTAGAAAAAAATAAATGTTCTCCAGGGTACTGTGCCACTGCAAGGCTTCCTTCATGCAAGCAACTCCAATGATCTACCTGTCATAAGAGATTACTACTTGTGTTAAGTATGTGTTTGAGTTAAAGTAAAGTGGTCACATTTTCCCTCAACAAATGTAAAGCTGTCACTGGATTTTCCCTCAACAAATAAAAAAGCTTTTAAAATACATTTCACACTGCTTTCACTGTGTTGTAACAGCACAGCTGAAGAGGTGCTGCTTAACACAGTGCATCTAGTTAATTTTCAAAGGATAAGCCGTTGCAGTGGATGAGAAAGCTACACACACAGCTTCTTTATCTGCCCCCCCCCACAACAGATGCACTCCATCTTTTCATTTACTAGCATTACTGACAACATAATCATTCAGCTGTTCTACTGTTCTGTGCCACAACAGACATACACATACACGTATACAAACACAAATCACCATCAACACAATACTGAACAAAACTGGTTTACTATCATTTTATTGAAGGGGACTCGGTCATCATCATATCATCGACTCACGTCTGCAAAAAGTCACATTTCTGAATTCCGATATAGCCAAAATACATTCCGAATTTGACCTAGGAACAAGCATTAATATGAGTTGAGATAGGGCCAAGATTCATACTTCGGAAATATTGGAGTTCAACATTTTCTATGTTTGAGTTTCTGACTTCGGGCAAAGTGGATTTGACCAAATCCACTTCAATAAAATGATAGTAAACCAAAAACATGATCTACTGGTACCATCAATGATCTGACTTATGAAGCTGGACGCATATCAAGGCTTTCTATAAAAAACAGTGTCAGATGTGGTGCTGGCAATGGCAGCTGACCAAAGTGAGACTGGCACTACTATTATTCAGTGCATTTTTTCATGCAATTAAAATAATAATTCCAACTCACCAACATAATTTACAAACATTCAAAGAGACTGGATACACTTTGGTTTGCCAGCCTGCAACAATGAAAACTGACAAAAATGCAGGTTAACAATAAATACAAATGAAACTTTATTACCTTCTGGTATAGTGGGGATACAGCTACATTAAATATACAAGTTCAGAAAGCTTCACTATGAGCAAAGTTTATCATATTGCAGAGTTATCTGGATCTGTATAAAAATGACACTGCAAAATCTTAATTTGGTAACTGAAGAGTTCAAAGAATAACCTTTTTAGTCAAAAGCATTTGAATATAAACAAAGAGGCAGTGTGAAAGGTGCTTTAATTTTTAATGTTATTGTTCTGGAGTGACTAAAGAGATGCTGCATACAGAATTACATTTCAGTAATTACACGGATGTTGGCACCCCTCAACCAATCAGGATGCAGAACTATTCAGAACCATTTTATAAGCAAGCAATGCCCGTCAGGGTGGGTGTTACTGAAGAAATAATGGACAGCCCAGGAGTGCTGTGTGGCCTCACACTGCGGGCAGAGGGCTTCTTCTCTGGTTATTCTGCAGTAATGTAATGCCCACTCTGGAGGAGATTACTGCTTACTTATAAAAGGGGTTATCTGATAATTTTTTTTTTTGTATTACTACTGTCAAATTAAATTTTTTTTGATGTTCGTGTTGTAAATTAATTTCTCCATCTAATGTTTCATAGTCACTGTAGGATACATAATTGTTGTTGGAAGATGCAATTTACATCCAAAATATGTAAGTATTATATGTCTACGCTCTCTCACACACACACACACACACACACACACACACACACACACACACACAAGATTTCATATAAATAGGTACTCCAACAGATTCACAAGCAGAAAGAGACAGTTTATCACACATACTGAGAAAATCGTGTACGCCCACACAAAGGTACAGACAGCCTGATACTCCTATTTACAGAAACACAATGTCTCTCTCTAACAGAAACAAATGCACACACACATGCACACTACACATTAGTTACAACCCCTTTCTTTACTGTCTTCACCTCAGATGTGTCATTGTCATCAAATGAAGAAAAAATGCACAGTGAAAAGGAATGCAACCTCCCAACTAGTCTATGATTTTGCCTCCTATTTCTGCTATGTCCTGTAAAACAAGAGCTCGATTTCTCAATCTCACACACACACATGCACACAAGTCCATTCTTCAAATGCAGTTAACTATATGATTTTACCTATTTTCCCACACTCAATAAACACAGCTTACGTACTACTGATAGCTGGAGAAAGGAAAATGGCAGTTCCTTATAACTGCTTATTGCAGTTACACTTATTATTTTGTTTTACTTTTTTCACTAATGCTTATTAACAAGACACATTTAGCAAGTGAAAACAGTACAGCTGCCATTTGCTTTCAATCCATGCTTAATATGCAACCGTGACACTGCAGACTTGGTACATTAATACCATTGTTTCCAAGATAGTATCGCTGCTGCTGTCAGTCCATTTTCTAAGGCAGAATAAACAATACAAACATTGCATCATAATACAA
This sequence comes from Protopterus annectens, assembly GCF_019279795.1. Lineage (NCBI taxonomy): Eukaryota > Metazoa > Chordata > Ceratodontiformes > Protopteridae > Protopterus > Protopterus annectens. The sequence goes on along the minus strand of NC_056746.1, from coordinate 155,713,554 downwards.
AATGTAAGAATTCCTGAAGTACAATTATAAAAATACATCCAGTATATGCAGACATTTATTTAAGCTGTAATTAATAAGGATATTAAAAGACTCTTTCAAACATAAAATATTTACAGAAGGCATTTAACAAATGTGCACTAATGTATAGGCCAAGAGGAATGACTTCAAGATGGCTATGCATGGTGTCATATCTAGAAAAATGAATCATTTGAATAACAATTTAAAGGAATATCAGTAAAATGTATTCAATGCACCTGCTGCCTTTGACTGCCAACGTCTATACAACTACTTAATGCAAACTGAAAAAAACATCATACTTAAAATTAAAATCACAGTGCACTACTATCGATATAGGCCAAGTACATGCAAATGTTAAAATATGTTATTATATCAACAAGTATAGGAGAAAAGCCTATGCTAATTTGAAATCCAAAGTTTGACTTCAGCATCTACTGGCAAGTAAACACAATTACATTTATGCAAAACAGTTCCAAAACAAATGCAACTAGGTGGTCAGGTTACACAAATAAAGGCTTTTGATGACCGACCCTGTCCAGATTAATGACAAGTTGGAATACATTTTGTTACTGGTTTACTCTGCTTCTCATCATTTTGTACAAAGAGTTAGTGGAAAATGGTGAGGCTGTCTAAAAAATATAGGACACTTGGCCACCAGGGAATTTATAACATACTGTAGAGAACACCCAGCTGCACATTTCTAAAAATACTGATCCTTTGTAAGTACTATTTTTAGAATACCAGCTATGCATGGCCAGACGAGAGTCACGCTTAAAGGACTGAAGAATATTTTATACTCAACCACTTATAAAATAGAAATTAGGACATGAAGTAAAACTATACAATGGGATGTTCACAAACTTTAAAGGGGAGCAAACATACATAAAACTGCATTCTATTAAGAGAAGAGTTTTTCACAATTTTGGGCAGCTGCCACAGATCCATTTTCTAATGATCCAGTCCAATAATGACAAGAACTGACAACGATAAATTAAGCAGAGGTGAAAGTTTTCAATTGACAACATGTGTTATGACTCCTGGTGTTTCAGAGAGCTGCAGCCATATGAAGGTATGATGTATCCCTTGTACCTGGTATTATATCTTGCATCTTAATGATATAATAAAAAAGCCGACAGGAGACTGCAGGTCTATCTGCAGCTGCTGCCTCTCCCTTTCCTATCTTACTCCAGCTGTCCCAAACATTTTAAAATGTCCTGATAGTTATAGTCTCTGTGTTATTCATTCAGGTAATTCATTCCATCTATCACTCTCTCAGTGAAAGTATACTCCCTAATGGCCAGAATAAACTGGGTGTAAACTCTACCATCTGTCCTCTCCTTACTTTATAGCCTAATCCCATTACATTCCTTTTTACTCCCATGTTATTTCATATCTTATTCCAATGTTTATCCTCATCAAGTGAAAAGGGGCTCTCAACATACTGCATTTGTTCCATCCCCATTATTCTGGTTGCTTTACTGTGTATCCTGTACAGTAGTGTGACCTCTCTTCTCCCTATAAGACCTCTCAACTTGTACGCAGTACTCCTGCTAGTTTGTCTCAAAGGTCTAACACAGTTAAAGATTACGTTTGTTTTCCCCAGCTACAATACCCCGGGATATACAGTCTAAATTTGGCTTGAATCCTAAGTAGGACTCCACCTGAAATTCATGAAAGGGAAATGTGCCCACAATACACACAAACACCTTCAAATCAAATCCCAAGGTCATTACCAGAGCAGCTTCCTGGACTGTAGTCAGGGCTTTATCTATCTATATCACAAAGCCCACTACTAGTTAGTTGCAAACAGACATCATAGCACTTAACTATTTTAGAAGTAAGGGGAAGTGCCTATCTTTCAAAATGGACTACCTTAAAAGTTTACTATAATTCTGACAGTAGACTTGAAATAGCTGTTTGGTCCTATAGCCATTAAGTGGTGAATACAATTTGCTAAATTTCTACACTTAGTCTGCCCTTGAAGTCCTTTTAATACCACTATTGAATTATCACTTAAGACATAGGCAAACAATGTTTACTATCAATTAACCGAATGCACTTTGTACTTTTTATCATTGCACCAAACCGGATAACCAAAAATACAAACATCGACCAGCACAAAAAGTGAATGCCAAATTGGAGAATGTCGAATTTGACACAATTCGAACATTCTCCACCCTCAACTGCGATTACTCTGCAACACACACTAAACAACATTTGTGCAGGGGGGCAAGCCCCCTGGCTCCTCCTACACCCCCTGCTACTTATATATACAAATTCCAAGATCGCACTACAGTGAGGGAAGGGTACATTTCCGATCCCCACTATACTGCAATCTGCATTAAAATGCTGAAATTCACAATAGTGAATGCTGTAGTACACTCGCTGTGCATTCCAACATTTGGTTTTTCGTTCTTGTGATACTATCGAATTGGGCATTCGGACCAACAAATCGAACAAAGTCTGATCGCCCATTTGATAGTAAACCAGCAAACATATATTTATATAAAAGAAAAACTATATTAACACATTTCTATTTACAAACAATATACATCACATGTTTTTTATAATTATCATCAATCCAATATTACATAAATTGCTCAATTCCTGCCTTCCTTTAAATCGCGCTCCTCCTCCAAAACATTATTCTGCATGTATTCTTCCCACAATTTTCATTTTTTCTAAGTAATTTGCTCCTACCCTTTTCTAAAGATCCCACTTCCAGTTCTGTTATCTCTGTTACAATATTAAATACTTCAAATAGAGTTGGTTTATACTCCGATTTCCATTTTCTAGTAACTGCTTGTTTGGCAGCTACCAGAATTGACCTTATCCAGGCCTTACTATGTCTAGACAATTCCAATTTTGTATTCCAGGTAAAAAAAAAACATTTCCTTAGTTATACCCATTTGCACACCCAACAATTCTGATAGGGTATTCTGTAGAGAATTGTTTTAAGTCTGCCAACTCTTTACTCTCCCAAAACATATGTTCCCAGTTTCCTCTTTCTTTTCCATTACAACTCCAACATTTGACATCGACCTAAGGAGAAATTCTTTAGAGTCTGTTTTAGGTATACAAACACCTATGCAAATGCTTCCAAGCAAAAATCCTAAATATTCTAGACTTTGTTGAATATTTGGAAGCCATGCATATATTCCCCCCATTGTTTCTCTGTGAATTGCTTATCCAGTCTCTCTTCCCAATCCTTTCTAACTTCCTCTGATTGACTTCTATAGTTATCGTGCAATATTTTATATGTCCTACTAATTATCCCTTTTTGAACAACAGCTTCTGTTCTAGAGTCGACTAAAAACATTACCAAAGCATGTATTTCACTTTGGATTCCTCTACCCCTTCTTCTTTGTCTATACTCTGATATTAATCGCTGATAGGGAAGACCGTCTCTAGCCTACTGTCCAAATGTCTTTGGAAAGGCAGTCTCTAGAATGCAGTCCAAATGTTTTCTTGGCCTCTTCCCATTGTATTACCTTCTGCTGTCTAGTTATTTGTTCCAATACCTTGGCTCCTTTGCCAGTTTTCTTCAATAAATTCCTGCCCCTCTCGCCTATTCTTTGTACCCCTAATTGCAGTCATCCATATCGGGAGAATATCCTTTTCTCTGTTCTCTTGTAGGTTTAGGTTTCTGAATACTTTCTGCTACTTTATTAATATCCATTTTAAGGGAAATGTGCCCACAAAACACAAAAACACTAAATATAATATTTAGTATGGCTGTTATTATCCCCAAATATCTGCATCCAAAATCCCACTCTCTTTCTCCTTATTCTTGAATTCCCCCTTTCATCATCATCCTTTTTCACTTTGATTTTTTGTTTCCAGCTTGTGCTATGTATATGAGCATTAACTGTAGCTCTGAAATATCCCTTCGAATTATGTAATCCTAAACCATCTTGTTCTTTTGGAACCTTATTCCGAGGACCCTTGCCATCTTCTACTCACAGATAAATTTCTTCAGCTTTGTATTAATTATTGTCCACATCTTCTCCTCTGGTTGATAAAAATATGCCTGACCTGTATATAAACCTAAAGGGAATAAAACATTTCACTGCTTGTATCTTGCTATCCATATATATAAAACAAGAGCTTCCAGTTTCTCAGTTTTTGTATTATCTTTTGTTTAGTCTTCCCACATATCCTTAGTTGCCATAACAGAGTCCTTTAAAATCCATATTCTTAAATACTTCATTTTATCATTTCCCTATAAATATCGGCATTACTGAAGCAATTCATGAGTGGGTACATAGTTTATAGCTATAGCCTTTGTTTTAGTTCATTACTTTTATATAATGAAAAGACTTGAAACTGTCTTAAGATGTTCCACAACACTGAGATGTCCTTTTCTGGTTTTAATCGTGTACAAAATACTATTGTCTGCAAATGAACCCAGCTTTTCATGATTAACATACCAATTATATCCTTCAATTTCTAAGTCCTTATTTTCTTTGCTAATGGTTCTAAATTTAAACCAAATAACAAGGGGGAAAGAGGACACCCCTGCCTGCTTCCTATGTTTAGACACAACTTGTCAGACAGGAATCCATCCACTTTAAATGTTTGCCTCCTATCCCTCATATATCCTCCTAATTAACTTTATTATTGCACCAGGGAATATAAATGCTTCCATTGCCCTACTCAAACTCCCAGCTTACTTTGTCAGATGCTTTCTCTACATCATGACTCACCAACACTAGTATTTTCTTACACTCTGGGTCATCATTGTTCTATTAATGTTGTCAAATATTTGCCTTCCATCCACAATATGTAAATAATATGTCATTGTTATTTACATAACTCTCTGCATAACTCAATTTATATGTCTCTATCTCCAACATGAAAATTATAAACTAAGTTTATAGCATATACTGGTGATGGGCAAGTTTTTACATATGTGCTTCTTTATCTATAGTACTGTTTTTACATATCCTTATATTTCTGCTGAGTCTGTTCCTGTTGTTGTTGCATTTGTTTTGTTTCTGCTGTAAAAAGCTTTCGTTTTTTTTAGTTTATTTGTAGTATCTTATTTTGATTTTTAGTATGTAAATTATTATTAATTTAATCTATCTTCCTTCTGCAAACTGTCTTTCATTCGGTATGAGCCTAAGTATTGAAATTTCGTGCAGTGGTACTCACTTTTTCCTCTGTGTTGATCTGTATGACAATAACGTTTATTTTGACAAACTCACACTGATCCATATCTATCAATTTTAGCAACACCTTTGCCATTGTTTTAGCTATTATAAACACTTTATAATCATGTTTAAAATTCAAATGGGCCTATATGAAATTGGGTTTGATGGGACTTTGCCATCTTTAGATATTACAGCCACCACAGCTTTCTTCCAGGATTTTGGTACTTCACCTCCTTTTAAAATACTTTTAAATACTTCCAGATCTTTATCACTTTCTTCCCTCCTCGCTTCCAAACGTCCACAGGAATACCATCCATTCCCAGAGATCTTCCTGCAGATTGATTGTATGTCACCATTTTTATATCTTCTTCTCCTACCTTAACTGTTAATTGTGAGCTTTATCTACCTCTAACCTTGGCATACTTGAGTCTTCCATAAATACTTCCATTTATGCTTTTTCTTGATTTGCACATTTCTTTTGATTTATACAAATTTTCATAAAATTTCCAAAATATCACTAATATCATTACAAGATTGCTGTTTTTTCCTTGTTACAGGCTCCCTAAATCTGGCAACACTCTTTTCTACTTTCTGTTGCCCAAGTTTTTGTGCTAAAAGCTTTTGTGCACTGAAGTTATCAAACAAGTTGCTTAACAGCAGTCTTACTAAAGTCATGCATATTATCCAGATACTCCCTTACTTTCGTTTTAGTTTTGTTGTGTTGTTCTTGTTCTGTGAGATTCTCCTTATTCTGCAAAACTTTACCCTTTGTCAGTCGCTCTAAATAATTCCTGTTACTTCTTAAACATCTCTCTTTTCATTCTACCTTATTTTAAAATGCACTTTCATTTAATCTCAATTACTAGCTATAAGTTCAAAAGAACAGTTTACCTCCCCTAATAATGCTCAAACACTTTCCACTACCCATTCTTTATATTTTTCTCTTTTTAACAGTTAGGTGGTGAAGCACCAGTGAGTCACTTATTTCATTACCGTCCATTTGTATCATAGTTATTGGAGCAAGATCTAAAATAGTTACTGGATGTGTGTCAAAGCTTTCAATTAAATGCACATGTTCCTTCGAAAAACAATTCCTATCTAGTTTAGTCTAGTACACTTATTGTACTTTAGGGGTTAATATGCACATTTTCTCCAAGCTCCTGCTACTGAATTCCTGACTTCCATATCAAATATTTTCATAAATTTCCTCAGAAATCTATCTTCATTTGTTATATTTTCCCTATAGGCCCCCAGATGCAGCCTCAATGTTGCAAATCAAATTCCTGACCCCACCTGTAAGTAATATCCCCTGAAAAAAGCTGATCATTTTTCCCAAAATGTTATTAAGTTCCACAACAGCAGCTTTAGGTGGAATATAAATACATGCCAGTGTAATCCTCCTCCTCCCTTGCCAGTAGCCTCTTACTACCAGAAATCTAACATTAACTTTTTTCCCTCTTCTATCAGTATTAGAGCTCCTCTAACAATCAGTATAAGTACACCCCTTCCATTGTCCCTGAAACTCTGTCGAATATCCATCCTGAAATCCTTTCTTTATCAAATTCACATGCTGACTTCTTTCCAAATATATCCCCTGTATCATTGCTATCTGCACTCGGCAGTTCTTAATACAATTCAATACTCTTTCCTTTTGTCTATACCTGTGAGACCATTCATGTTCCAAAACAACAGTGATAGTGGTGCCATTATGATAAGAAATTATTATTCCCACCTACTGTATATGACAGCTTTTTTAAATGTCTATTTTCAGCTTTTATGTTACATGCAGCTACTAATGTTTGGCAGGCTGATCATTTATACAGTTGTTTCTTGTCAACTCCATTTGTACCTATGCCATATTTTACAAGACCTTTTGTTTTAATGAAAACCCTCAAAGAAAAAAAAACACAAACTCAGGACGTATTAACGTAAAACAAACTCTCAAAATATGTACATTTTCAAATAATGAAGTTTAACCCTCCTGACAGGGCACAACCATCCCAAATCAAAATGCATACACAGGCACTGCCTAACCTAAAATTAAGGTTATCCATGCTAAGATGCATGTTACAGCCTGTGCTCCAATTTACACTAATTGCTGTCTGCTCTTGTCTTATCTTTATTCTCCTCCCAGACATGGAAAACAACATGTATGCTTTCAGAAAACATAACTTTTAGCTTTAAAAAAATGTTCTGGCTTTTATTGCCTGTCCCTGTAGTCAGCTTGTTTCCATGGAAACATAAAAACAAAACATACAGCTGTCCTCAGCTACAGACTTATCAACTCATGCTCAACATTTATTTGTTAAAGATAAATGTTTCATTACATTCACTGTTCTCTTACTTACTTGCTTACATTAAAGACTTATTAGGTTAAGTCAATGGCCTTAATCTATACATTCCCCTATGCAAAAGAAAGAGAAGACATATAAAATCGACACATACTATGATCTGAGCACTTTTATACCCCATGTCCCAACCCAACATCCCAATATTACAGCTTATTACCTTAAATATGATTTTGCCCAGTCTTTCTTTTCTTTTTTTACATTATAATGTCAACATTTATTAAAATTAAAAAAGAAAAAAGGCACTTGGTTACTTTAGTATCTTTATCACATACAGCAATAACTGAAAATGTTTTACTATACAACATGCAATTTATAATTTATAATATTAAATGTTTTATACAATTACTGTTAAGAACAACATTTGTTTTACTTAAAATTTTTTTTTCTCTTTTCTTCTCTTTTCCCTAGTGTCATTCCAAACACTAATGACATGCTTAGTCGTTGGAATATTGAGTGTGAAGAATAAAGCTGGAGTGTTTTCTGTTGGTTGTTGGGATTATTTGTTTCTACTCTTAGTTTTACCCTTGTTGGGCTACGGTTTGTTTTTTTGAACTAATGACATGAAGTGGGGTATATGATTTTCAATTCCCCACAAGTTTAATGAAGTCCAATATTTACACTATTTCACTATTTCTTGTATAGCCATATTTCACAAATGTGATTGATGCTTTATAATCTCAGATTTACTTACTAATTTCAGTGTTAATAGTTCTCTTCCTGTTTATCTTCATCTCCCAACTCCAGACTCTAGCTGAAGTCCAAGATACTCCCAATTCTTCTAGTCAACTCCTGTGCTTTTTTTTCCGTCTCTCAAGTATTTTCCTTTGGAAAATTGGAAAATGTTTTACTGGAAAAGTCTCTCTATCAGCTTTATTATCAGAAGAATGAGAATAAGAATCCCCTTCTGTTTGATGGCTCACTTTTCTGAACAAACATTTGTATTTCCTCTGCATTCTCTTCTACAGCAAAAATTATGACTTTGATCCTCAAGGAAAAAGTATTCTGAAGACAGCTGATTAAAGTAGCTTGAATCTCACACCTGCCTCTCCACATCCCCAGATTGCTGCGATAAACTTCCTTCTCTTCTGCCTGGTGCACAATGAATAATCATTTTCTACAAACACACTACTGCCTCCAGATTTTAATACTTTGCAACCTTTTTTGTCAGGATCAACTCTTTCTGCTTTCATGGTTGGATCTTAACTAATACAGGTCTTGTCTGCTTTCTTATGGCCAGGTTTGGAGCATACACACAATGTGCCTTTCAATTAAAACATCCTGCTTTGGAATACCAGTCCAGATGCTTATCTGTGCTTTCATAAAATCAATACAGTCTGTTCCTTCCAGTTTCTCTGCTACAGCAGAAAATCTCAGGTTTTCTTTGAGTACTCTGTCCTCCAACTCTACCATTTATTGAAACATCTCTTATTGAGAAGTCTTGTATTTCGCCAACCTTTTCTTCGTTTTATTCTCTGATTTTTGCAGTTTTAACTGTTCATCTGAATAGCCATTTTAAGCTTCTTCCATTTTTCTAGCCCTTTATTATTTCAGTTGATATGATACTTCAATGTTTTATTTATTTTTATCCGCACTGCAAATATTTGACTTATTTTTTCCTATAGATTACTGGAAGCCATCTCTTGCACTAAAGCTGGAGCTTGAACTCCCTTTCACTAAACAGCTGCAGGATTCTTCCCAGTCAGCGTTTCCTCTTCACTTTTTCTAGTTGATTTTCTTTCAGGATCTCTTAAGTTTCTTCTTTGCTAGCCGCCAGGGAGTACACTTATTACCCAGTAGCTGAATTTACTAAAACTGACAGATATACTTGCCCTTGTCTCTCAGTTTCTTTTTTCACATGGGGATAGCTGAACTTAAGCGATTGGTCAGTGTATAGCCATTTTGGAAATCCTTCCGTTTTAATTTTGAAGACAAAATTGAAGACAGAAAAGCAAACTTGGTTTAATCAAATTGTTTCTTTCTTTCTTACCCTGTGTTCTTACCAGGCTGCTGTGCTCTCTGCGTCGGGCTCCTGTCCTATTATACAATCTAAGCGAACTAGTACATCCCCGTACTGAATAACCTGCATAATTCCTCCTGGAAGCTTTGGAAACTTGACTGATCCTGAATTCCACCTAAATGTTACAGTGAAAACAACCCTTCTAAGACTTATAAATCTAAACAAACTAGTACATCCCTGTACTGAATAACCTGCATAATTCCTCCTGGAAGTTTTGGAAACTTGACTGATCCTGAATTCCACCTAAAGGTTACAGTGAAAACAACCCTTCTAAGACTTATAAATCTAAACGAACTAGTACATCCCTGTACTGAATAACCTGCATAATTCCTCCTGGAAGTTTTGGAAACTTGACTGATCCTGAATTCCACCTAAAGGTTACAGTGAAAACAACCCTTCTAAGACTTATAAATCTAAACAAACTAGTACATCCCTGTACTGAATAACCTGCATAATTCCTCCTGGAAGCTTTGGAAACTTGACTGATCCTGAATTCCACCTAAAGGTTACAGTGAAAACAACCCTTCTAAGACTTATAAATCTAAACGAACTAGTACATCCCTGTACTGAATAACCTGCATAATTCCTCCTGGAAGCTTTGGAAACTTGACTGATCCTGAATTCCACCTAAAGGTTACAGTGAAAACAACCCTTCTAAGACTTATAAATCTAAACAAACTAGTACATCCCTGTACTGAATAACCTGCATAATTCCTCCTGGAAGCTTTGGAAACTTGACTGATCCTGAATTCCACCTAAAGGTTACAGTGAAAACAACCCTTCTAAGACTTATAAAGTACGTTTATATCCAGCTACCTGTACCTTACACCACTATACAGCTTTAATGGTTTTGACTCGCTAGGCCAGCTTCCCACCCAGAATAGCCAGCAGCCACCTTGCCTCTTTTTATTTCCTTCTTGCTCTCTGTAGCTAATCCTTTATTCAGCCCTCTCTCTCTCTCTGTGAAACTTCCTTAATCTAACTCCTCTGTATCTGTTCCTGTAAGTGAACACTTACCTGCAACATAGCGACCATCCACTAGGTGGCGCTCTATCCTTGGATTCTGCATTCTAACTGCCCACCAACTTCATTACCTAACAGCCCCAACCTGCTACTACAGTTTTACTTTCTCTGAACTATTCTGTCGCCCTTCCACCCACATCCCAGGGCACCTTTTCCACACTTGAACTCTTTACTTACCTACTTTTCTTGCTCTAGCCTCATGCCATACTTCTACAGACTTACCCTTTGACATACTTGCTTATATTTCCTGCTTTACACATTGTCTTCCTTGACAGCTCTCACTCTTAGCTACTACCTAACTGATATACCTACCATATTCTCTGCTTAGCCTCTGCTCTTTTCTCCATCCTCTACAGCTACTTTTCACCCTAGTTGCTCCTCTCATCTATCCAGCGTGCTATCAGGACTTCTACTCCCCACCTACCACATTATCTCAGTGCTCTTCCCCCATACTTCTCCTATTACTACACTCTCTGTGCTCCTCCCTCTATTGTAATCACCCCTTGTTTTACCTAACTCCCCTCTCGCATATTCTGCCCTATCCCACTGTTGCAGTTTACTCCACCCCCTACACTACAACATCCTGTCTAAAGTTTTAAATCTGCCCCACACTTAGGGACGCCATCTTTCTTACCCTGTGTTCTTACCAGGCTGCTGTGTTCTCTGCATCGGGCTCCTGTCCTATTATACAAGTAAGCATTGTGTTGTTCTATGGGAACCATTAATAGGTGCATATCCAACTAAGATATTCTGTTTTGCCTAAGCATATGTACTAAATCCGAAATAACTGTATTTGTTTACTGTAACCATATTAACTGCTGCTGAAACGCTCTACTACATTAGCGACTGATATGAGGAGTGTGTATGCTTCTAGCCTAAGATTTACTTAGCCAGTATATGTTTTGTAAATCTTTTCATGCTGTAAATGAGTTTTCTGTAGAATGCAGCGTGTTTAATCGACTGCTCTTGTTGCCTCTACTTACGCTAGCCTAACAGCTGCTGAAACACTCTAATACATTAGCGACTGCATATGTAGAGTGTGTATGCTACTACCTTGAGGTTACTTAGCCAATATATGTTTTTTTAAAATCCTTTCATGCTGTAAATGTGTTTTTCTGTGGAATGCAGCGTGTTTTATCGACTGCTCTTGTAGCCTCTACTTACGTTAGCTTAGCGACTTAGCATGTGGAATATTTTTATGGTTTGTTGAACTTTTAGTACTCTGATACATGTTATCCTCTATAACTAGCTAAGCATTGTATTTAATTCTCCACTCTTCCTGCCACCACTCACGCTACTATAGCGACTCAGCATGAGTAAAACCTAGTAAGGTTTATCGACTTTGATAACAGATACGAGCACTGTTTTCCCTAGCATCTAGTCTCTCCTGGGTTAATTACCTGTTCCTGAGTAGCGCTCTAACAGTAGTACCTGCTGGGGTAAATTACCTGTTCCTGAGTAGCGCTCTAACAGTAGTACCTGCTGGGGTAAATTACCTGTTCCTGGCTAGCGCTTGCACACTAGACGCTACTAAACAGGCAGAGTTGTAGATTTATAAGCACTAGATGCTAACAAACATACAACGCTAGGTAGCTTGGATCGCAAACATGTGGTAGAGATTGCTAAACAAGTTATGCTTGTCCAAAGTGCTTTGTCAGACTTTAATTGTATAACCTACTGGAGAGCACTATAAAGTTAATGAAGCTAGCTACTTATGGTACTTGCTTTATCGCAAATAGATCAGAAGCTGGCAACTCTGACACGCGCAACGTATCAGACTTGACTGTTATTTTATAACTCATCTGTATCGTATTTGATATATGTGATAGCCCATACAATCCTGGAAACTACTGTTAATAAACCTATTGCATCGCATAAGGATACTTATGCTAGCCTTTACATTCCTAACAACTGATTTGTACAAGCCTATTCCTCACGTGTTCCTAACACAGCTCATATGTAGCTTGGGTTTACACGCTAAATTATATTGAATACGCGTTGCCCACGAGGAACACATCCAGGGACACAATAATCTCATATGCCTAATCCTACAAATTAAAGACTAGTACTACAAATCAAAGACTTTCTATAGATGTACCTACTACTGTTTTTTTTATCTCTGCAAGTTTTATAACTGTTGAGTCTCAAATGTACCTGTTTTGTAATGTATCTAAGTGATTTTACAGTGTTGGTTTATTCTGATGTACTATTGCATATCTAACTAGTGCCTGATATACCTCTCTGCTTATCCCTGTTTCAACTAATGGCTTACTATCTCCTCTCTCATCCTACTTTCTTTAGTCTAAACAAACTAGTACATCCCTGTACTGAATAACCTGCATAATTCCTCCTGGAAGCTTTGGAAACTTGACTGATCCTGAATTCCACCTAAAGGTTACAGTGAAAACAACCCTTCTAAGACTTATAAAGTATGTTTATATCCAGCTACCTGTACCTTACACCACTATACAGCTTTAATGATTCTGACTCGCTAGGCCAGCTTCCCACCCAGAATAGCCAGCAGCCACCTTGCCTCTTTTTATTCCTTTCTTGCTCTCTGTAGCTAATCTTTTATTCAACCCTCTCTCTCTCTCTGTGAAACTTCCTTAATCTAACTCCTCTCTATCTGTTCCTGTAAGTGAACACTTACCTGCAAAATAGCAACCATCCACTAGGTGGCGCTCTATCCTTAGCCTTCTGCATTCTAACTGCCCACCAACTTCATTACCTAACAGCCCCAACCTGCTACTACGGTTTTACTTTCTCTGAACTATTCTATCGCCCTTCCACCCACATCCCAGGGCACCTTTTCCACACTTGAACTCTTTACTTCCCTACTTTTCTTGCTCTAGCCTCATGCCATACTTCTACAGACTTACCCTTTGACATACTTGCTTATATTTCCTGCTTTACACATTGTCTTCCTTGACAGCTCTCACTCTTAGCTCTACCCGCTCCATTCGCCCTGCAGGCTCACTCCGCTCCCCTCCCTGCCCCCAATTCCCACCCGCCCCCAGGGGTCCTACCTTTAAACTGGTAGTAGACACACCCCTAACTATCCCTCCCAATCAAACACTTTACATCACTAACCAACCCAAATCTCTCCTTTGAACACCACACCCACTAATTATCTACACCTCCTCCCTATCCTCTCTCTTCTACTACTGCCTACAATATACCTCATACTAAATCCTACTTTTACCCATCCTCTATTCACACAATAATGGCTATACCAATCACTTCACAACTCCTCAAACAGCTGATCAGCTTATCACTTTTATCTTTTCTTATAATTACTTACATTCTAACCTCATACGAATACCCATTGAACTCTTCATATTCATCCCCCTCTAAGTACACCAGTACGTATATATCACCTCTCTCTCTCCTTTTCTTTTCAACCTTAACACAAAATCCAACTATCTACATGCCAAATACCATAGAATAACTCACCTCAAGTTAAGTATACCTAAACCTAGGAAAATATCGGACATCTACTTACTCCATCACTCTAAATAACTCAATTTCCTTAACCTTTTGTTTGATGGAGATATCCATCCTAATCCAGGCCCACAACCTAATAAAACAAAAACACCCATAGTACTAGATAAAACTATGTCTCGCTCTCTTTCCAAACCCAACAACTCTCTCTCCATTGCCCATCTTAATATACAAAGTATTTGTAACAAAATTAGTCAAATCCATGCCCTCCTTGAAACCCATGAATTCGATATGTTGTGCTTAACTGAAACATGGCTAAAGCCATCAATCAAAGACAATGAAATTAGCCCACCCGGATACAATATCATTAGACATGATCGTACTACCAAAAAAGGTGGAGGCGTAGCTATTCTCTACAAAACACAACTCCAACTTAGTACTTTAAATCTGACTCTTAACCTTGATAATAATGCTGAAATAATTAGCTCCAAACTCCAAGTTAATAATACTAAGGCCATAAATATCATATGTGCATATCTCCCTCCTGGAAACAATATTAACACACTTGAACATATCCTCAACTCACTCTCTTCTCTACCAACCTCCCTCAAGAAACAATAGTCTTAGGAGATTTTAACATCAATTGGTTCTCCTGTAACAGTCCTAACCCCACCTCCCATATAAACCTATATGGATTTAAACAACTCATTAGTAGTCCTACAAGAACCAATAAAACTAACAATAAAGAAACCATTCTAGACTGGATTCTCACAAATACTCCACAACAAACCTATCAATTAGGCATCCTTCCAGATGACCTAAGTGACCACTCACTAACTTACATCATTAGACACAAATCAAACCTAGCCTCACCCACCACCTACAAAACACAGATCTAAAAAACAATTCAATTCTGATCAGTTTCTCGCTGAACTAAGACAATGTAATTGGTCCCAACTAAAACTTCTTCCACTAAATGATGCTGTCGAATACTTTAATTCTACATTCCTTTCCATACTAGACAACCATGCCCCAAGCCGCACTATTAGAACCAAAGCTAAAACAGCTCCCTGGCTATCCAACAATACTAAGCAGAAAATTATTCTCAGAAACAAAACATGGGATAAATGGCGCTCCACTAAGAATCTAACTGACAACCACAAATTCAGAGAGCTTAGAAATAGTACAAAAAAAGCCATCCTGGCAGACAAAAAGAACTATTACTTTCAACTACAACAAACCACAAAAAAAGAACCCAAAGAATTCTGGGCTAGTATTAATAATCTTCTATCCCCAGGTCAGTCACGTACTCCAAATCCCCAGGACTCTAATCCAAACAATCCTAAACAAATAGCTAATGACTTCAATTCTTTCTTCACCAATACTATCCAAACTCTAGCAAATCACTTACCTCCTGACATCTCTAAATTACCCTCTCCTACTCCACATAATTTTCTTCCCCTTTCCCTTCAACCTGTACCTACCTCATTTATCTTATCCCTACTCCAGAAACTTAGACCCACCACACCCTCTGCAGACAAACTTCCTGCAGAATTTCTGCAGATAGCAGCTAAAGCTATTGCCTACCCCATCTCAATCCTGATTAATAGATCTATAAAGGATGGAATCTTCCCTTCCATCTGGAAAATATCTCACATCATCCCACTACACAAAGGGGGCAATTCTAATAACTTCTCTAATTTTCGTCCCATAGCATTGCTATCACCTATAGCCAAAATCATGGAAAAGTGCATCCATAAACAACTCCTTAACCACCTTCTCCATAACAACCTACTTGCTAACAGTCAACATGGCTTTAGACCTTCTCACAGTACCACTACTGCATTACTCTCCTTTACCAACACTATCAATCATAACCGTAACAACACTAACCCATTATCTTCCATCTTCATAGATCTTTCAAAAGCTTTCGACATGGTAAATCACAAACTCCTTCTGCACATACTACAATCTCTCTCAATTCATCCTTCTTCCTTATCCTGGTTTACATCTTACCTAGAACATCGTCAGCAGGCAGTACTTTGGAAAAACTCACTATCGACTCTCCTTCCTATCTCTTTAGGAGTACCTCAAGGGTCTATACTTGGCCCACTCCTATTTTCTATATTTATTAATGACCTCCAGTCAGCTATTCCAAACACTACTTGCATACAATATGCAGACGATTCCACGATAATCTGCACTGCTTCCTCTCAGACTGAACTCCAGTCACTTACCCAAAAAGCTTTTTCCACTGTTGAACACTGGTTCTCTGACCGTTGCCTTCTCCTTAACCCAAAGAAAACAAAGTTGCTATTGTTCTCTCCTACACACAAATCAAGCTCTCTTAACTTCTCTATTACTTCCTCTGATAACACCCTGATTTCTCCTGATGCTACTACAAAACTACTAGGAGTAACTATTGACAACAATCTCAGTTTTGATTCTCATATAAACAACACAATAAAAACAATAAACAAAAAGATTGGTTCCCTCTATAGAATCAAATCATTCCTTACGCCTGAAGCTCGGACCACCTTAGCCAGTTCGCACCTTATCTCTACCCTTCTATATGCTTCCACTATTTATACCAATCTCTCTAAATATAACCTCAAGAAACTTAGCACATCCTACCATAATATTGCCCGATTTGCCACAGGATCTCTCTTCAGAACCTATCACTGTCATAACCTAAAACAACTAGGCTGGCTGGAACTTCCTAACAGGCTGACTTATCAACAGCTCTTAACTGCTCACAAAATTCTTTATCAGCCTGCTAAAACACCTGTTCTCTCCAACCTCATTACACCATATAATAACTTGAAACAGCTACGCTCTGCAAACAAACTACTGATTAATACTACCATACCCAATAACTCTGCAGGCAATAGCCTTTTTTCTAACTCTGTTGGACAAATGTGGAACAAACTACCATCTGATATCTCATCATTGTCTAGTCCTCCACTCTTTAAAAAACAGCTAAAGACACATCTTAACAAGTACTGGCTTTGCTCCTGTAACAACCCAGACTAACCTGTCTTGTATCCTTCCCTCCTAAACTCCTCCTCACATAACATACTAGAGAGATATGTAAAAAAAAAAAAAAAAAAAAAAATATATATATTTTTTACTACTTTTTTCTAATTTTTCCATATTAGAAACTTATATCTTAGAATCTGTATAGCAAATATATGTTAAAACTTTGTTTTAACTTGCCTCTCTCTAAAGATTTTATGTTCTGTCTTAATGTTTTACTAATTTTAACTTGTTTGTACCATTACTGTGCATTATTTGTAAATTTTGTTGGAGCTTTTCTCCCCGGGCCTCCACTGAAAATGGACATATATCCAGCTGGACTAGCCCGGTCAACAAATGTAAAATAAAATAAATAAATAAATAAAAATTCTTACAGTACCCTGATGGAAACTGCTAATTTCAAGGTGAAGAGGAGTGTAGAGAAGATTTTTGTCTTTAAAATTGGCTGTTCTTTCCACATCCTCTACTGGTGAGTATGCTTTGATTTCCTATGTTCTTTAGTAATAAACCCTAAACTTTGAAGGAATAAATACATAATAGCCAACCTTAGTTTCATTGAATTGCATAAATTACATTGTGCAATAGTGGCAGCAGAAAATAAAAACAAAGCATGTAATCAATTCTGTTCTGTTTCTTTACCTATCATCTTTGAACTACCCCTCATATGCCCCTTCTCTTTGTCCACCATCTGTTCCAGACCTCCTTGAAGGAGTCTGCAGTCCCACATTTGACAACCTGCCCTGATATCCTGCTCAGTTTACTCTTATTATACAAACATTACCTTCCAATGTCTAGGCTGAATTCTTTGGCAATAACCTGGAAGACATGCCTACTAATCTTTTGTCTGCCCTACTTCCTGAACTTTATGCTATCGAACTGTCTTGTAATGTGTTATGTACCAATTCTAGGTTTAACTTTTCTCGTCAATCCTCAAGTAAAAACAGATACAATTCCACAGACTCTTTGTACTTTATGTCCTCCCTTCCTGTCATTTGCTTGTAGCTTTTCTTTGTAAATTCTTGACAACAATGACATTCTTCTTACTGTATGATCACTTTAACTGAATGCAGACATACCTGCAGCCTGACCAGGGATCTAAAGACAGGAAATGCAGACAATCTCTCTTACTGGAATCTATCTAAAAATGCAGACCAGCATCTTTCTAGTATTGGCTACAGCTTTCTCAATTTGTATTTAGTGATTAATTTCTACTGTTGCTACCATACTTAGTTTTTTTTGTTTTCCTGATCTCATTTTAATGTCATTCCTCCAAGTTTGTATTCACCTTTAGAATTACCAGACTCTAGGTGAAGTAACTTTGTAATTATTAGATCTCTGCTGATATACTTAACACTTTCCTGCAGTAGAACTCTAGATACCTCTTCTTAGCCTACTATGCAGCAAGTCTTCTCAATCTTCCCTGAAAGATGTCTGCAGTTTTCCAATATTAGTATCGTACATGAACATGGCAATATAGTTCTGAATATACATTATGTTCACTCAGTATCTATTAAGATAACTGATACAGAGATACCAAACAGAAATGTTCCAAGAACCAGAATTTATGGAACCCCATTAACATATGTTACATGGATTTTCTCTGCCAAGTTCCACTATAATCTCTTCAGAAAACTTGAATAAGGTAGTACATATATGACCTTTCAAAAACATTTTTTTCCCTCACTGGCTTAGTCTGCCTATGTGTGGCCTATTTTCAGAGGAAAACCCAACTTATTTCATACGGAAATAAGGGGAATTTAGGATGAAGTGAAAGATGTACCCCAGACGGCTAGAGAATAAGCTTTCTAGTTCCAGTGTACAATGAACAAAAGGGGCATTTACCAACTGTGGGCAGTATAGAGGCATCAAACTCCCATCACAGTGCATGAAAGTGCTGAAAAGGTTGTTTGATGAATGAATACACAGAGTAGTAGAAATTAAGATGGGAGATGAGCAGTTTGGATTAGGATGCAGCACAATGGACTTAATGTTAACAATGAGACTGATAACTGAGAAGAATCTAGAGATGAGGAAAGAGTCCAACTGGGCATTCCTAGACTTCAAGAACAAATATGACAAGATGCCAAGAAAGTGTATTTGGGCAGTCCTGTGATGGTTCAAAGTCACAGAAACATTGACAGAATTAGTGAAGGCTATGTACAAGGACCCAATGACTCAAGTACAGACAGTGTTTGGACTCAAAGAGAGGTTCCCTATGAGGGTTGGGTGTGCATCAGGGTTCAACTGCAAGCTTGTTGCTGTTCATACTAGTAATGAACTACATTACCAAATAGGTTGGAGGGGAGAGATCAACAAAGCTGCTATGTGCATATCATGTGGCATTAAAAGCAAACTCTAAGAAAGAACTTCGGCAAATGATAGTACATTGGAAAACAAAATTGAAGACACACAGGTTTAAATACAGGACATGACAGTTGCCATGGCAGCAAATGGGGAAATCAGAAGAAGCTGAAATAGTGGAGCAGATCAACAGCTTCAACTATCTGAAAGGTAATTTGAGAAGAAGGAAAATCTGAATGAGTAATGATGAATATAGAATCAGAGGTGCTGCAGCCAGTTAGCAAAAAGCATCAGGAGTAATGTGTGACAGAAGAATGCCAAAAAACGCAAGGTGTACAAAACAGTGGTGTAACAGTGATTGTGTATGACAGAAATAACAAGGTAGTGAAGAAACATCAGTTGAGAAAGCCTGGGGTGATGCCAGTGATGTGCCTGAGATGGGTAATAGGGTACATACTATGCAACAGAGGTTCAGAGAAGTTCCGTTACATGTATAGGAGAGCATGATGCATCCTGGCACAACACATTTGGGAGAAAGGAAGAAGGAAACAGCGACTTTCTGTCACGAAATTGATGAACTGCATGAGATGAGACCTGAGACAGGCAGGTATGACTGCTGAAGAAGGTGGACCAGTGGCTCTGACGAGGGAAGTTGTGACAATTGATGCAACAATTTGACTCTGCATAAAAATGTGAAAAAAAGGGGTTGATGATAATGATGGCACAAAATAGTGCTCTGTTCAGAAGAAAATCCTCTCCCATTAAGCATAATAAGGCTCACAAGTGCAAGGATTCCTGGCATCTTCCATCATGTTTAAAAGTCCTACTAGAAGGCCCAAGAGACAAAGGATCTGAACAAAAGTCACATCCTGTGCTGGTACCATATGGCATCTCACCATTTTACTTCTTTACATATATTTATTAACTAGAATGCACAATCCAGGCCAAAGACTTAAAGAAGAATATTTGGTACAAGAACAATAATGGCTGATAGTGGAACAACTGGCATATAGACTACAATGTACATGCACAAAGCAAGAAAATTATTCATATAGAGTACAGAGCTGTACAGTTAAATTAACATTTAGAGGAAGTACTTTGCAATAAACAGTAAGAACAGTCTATGTAGCTATGCACTGAACATATAATACATGTTGCCAGCACTGAACTGTAACAATTCCAAACCTGCTGACAGAATTTGGGAAAGTATAATGGTAGGCTGATTTGATGAAACAATGACATGTCAAAACAGCAGGCTTGTAGTAAATAAAGATGCTTTGGGGTATTATGCATGCTAGCTCATAGGTTCATAGATTAGTACTAAGCTAACTGCCTTTGCGAGCCATTTTAAGCTTAGCCAATTATTCCTTGTGAGACTCAAACCCTGCACCTTGTGTTTGTAAGGCAAACACCTTAACCATTAGGCCACCCTCCCAACCCTGGAAGTGAGTTCCACAAGGCTGAATTATTAGGTAATGTCACTGGTGTCTCAGTTCCTGTGTGAATAATGGAGTTGTGCAAGGAGTTAGACAGATGGAGTACAGAATGGAAACCTGAAGGTTATGGGAGATGAGGAAGAATATGATGTTGGGAAAGGATTTACATGCTAAGCTGGCTAGTACCTTCAACAGCTGTTCCTGCCTATTAAAATGGATGGATATGGGCCTTTCTTTACCTGAAACCCAGGTTAAGCAAGAAGGATAAGGTATTCCCCATGGCCTTGTTGGACCAAGGAAGCAGGACATGATAACTACCATACCACAAGAAGGACAACCATACTGAAGGTTAACAGGGACAGCTATGATGAATACAATTCTGTTATGGGCAAGATTAACGAAGTCATAGTTTTGCTAGGGGGTTCCTGTAACAGACTGCAGTTTTTTTGAATACCCTAAGTCAACTACAGGAAGACGGCACTCTAGTTTTGCTATTACAATACTTCTGTAGTGGACTATTTAGTCCTGAATAACAGTAAGTAAGGTTATCTTGTAAGTCAGGCTTTACTTGTTGAAGAACCTTGTTGGAGATGCATCTTTTGTAGTCAGTGAAAGTCAAGCTAGGGACTAAACGTGCTCTCAGGTATTTGTAGGAATTAAAATATTTAAGTACGCCCATACGATCATTGTTTAGAAAGAAAATGCAATCCAGGAATCTTACAAAATGTCTGATCATGTGGTAATGTATGCAGAAGTGTTCCCACCAACACAAAACCAGGTTAGCATACATCAAGGCAGCTGCTGCCCCCTTCACCATGCCCTTCTTTTGATAAAGAGATCTCACCACCAAATATATTTATTTTCTGAGAAAAGGTTCCATTAATGTGCATATTAGTTTCAATATCACACCCTCTTAGTTTGTCATGGGTTAACAATACTGCTCTAAAATCCAATCCATGCCTGTGTTATGGGGTGTAACAGTAAATAAATCAAACACTTGCTGTACCCATGATACACTAGTCACTGTGAGCTGCACATATTGTAATTTCTAAGTAATGCTATGAATCCTTTAACATATCATGAAAAGATGTTGTGCGGTCTTTCAGTGTCCTATCAAAAACAAATAGCAAGTGGCTTTAATTTTGAGCCTGGTGCTAAAACTATTGAGCAAAATCTTGGTGAGCCTACATCCATGTGCAACTTAGGAATACCAAATAAGATGGGAATTACTGATTCCTTAACAATGAAATGTCTGTATAACTGTTCGCTCATAAGGCCATCTAATAATAATTCAAATAAAACACAGTCTTAATAAAAGCTATGTTCATCTCATGTTTGACACCACTGTGTAGTACTGTCATCCATCAAGATGTGGTCATCATCACCACTCTATCCCCTTTTTCAGGCTTCATTATACAAACGCCCTTGTTCTTACTAGGTTACCATGACCAGCATTTTCATGTAAGTTATTAAGCCATCTTTAACATTCAAAGTCTAATATCCACTTCACATTGCCATTCAAAATCTGTTGATACATTGCATCTGGGTCAATTAAATAAAGTTTTTCTCTTTAAATTGTTACCAGTACTATGTGACTTAATATTTTCATCATACAAGAGATTACAGTTAAATTATGAGTGAAGAGCTTAAGTTCAATAAAGTTGCCTGCCATGTGAGCCCTTCTGCTGGGCACTACCAAAACGCTCTTCATAAATGAGGCAAACAGCTGGTATGTGAATACAATGTCTGTTGTTGTTGTTGTCTTTCGGCTTTTCCAGATTAGGGGTTGAAACAGCGGAACTCCAGTCCGCTAATGATTGGCAGTAGATTTTCACGAACGCCTAGGTGCCAGCTTGACGTTCAACCTTCACGCCCATTTACTCATGTCTTTTGAATGCCCACCCAACCACGGGGAGGACATGCAGACTCCACACAGAAGGCACTCCCCGCACTCCAGCAGAGAATCGAACGGGAGAACCTCTTGCTGTGAGGCAACAATGCTACCGCTGCACCACCGCATGTCCGTACAACAGAAAATGCTAAAATTGTCCCATGTAACTATTACTTAGTGCTTGTTTGAATGGTGCTCATCTCCTATTGTTCTGCCGAGTGACACTGTGTCACCCCTGTGCATGTCCCTTTCAGATCCTATGTCTGCTGAATGATGCCACTGTCCTGTGGTTATAGGTGTGGGAATTCACTCTGTTGGCTTTTGCCATGAACCGACCTCTCTAATTTTGTATGGAATTCTTGGAGAGAGAGTTACTGTGTTAACTGCCTCTAAAGGCTGAAAAAAAAGCAGATGGCAATTCAAATGAATCCTCTCTTTTGGCATCTCCTGCCATGGAAAACAGCTCATGAAAGGACATAGTTGTAGGCAGAAGCAAACCAAAAAGAGATATCCAAATGGTGTCGAAAACAGTAAACTCCAAAAAGTGACCACAGACATTTCAGCATTTACTGCCCAAATTCCAATATAAAATTCCACTGACCAGCAAGGTACAATACATGAAAACTTTACTGAGTGATTTCATTCGCATCAAGTATCAGGATTGACACATGGAGGGCTCCTATATGGTGTGTGAGATACCGACATAAATGATGCTGCATCTCATTCAGACTAATTTCAGGGAACAGCTGCTAGGTCCATATGATGAAAGATTTCAGAAGGTGGATGAGTGGTACAACCTAACCCAGCAGCTCATAAGAGATACAGGCCCTCCCCAGTCTGGGCAGAAGGGAAAGCACTTGTATAATGTCCTGAAGTACTACCACCCTGACCTGCTACAACAGAGGGAAGCAGACGTCCTGAAGTACTACCACCCTGACCTGCTACAACAGAGGGAACCAGACGTCCTGAAATACTACCACCCTGACCTGCTACAATACAAGAAAGCAGATGTCCTGAAGTACTACCACCCTGACCTGCTATAACAGAGGGAACCAGATGTCCTGAAGTACTACCAGCCTGACCTGCTACAACAGAGGGAACCAGACATCCTGAAATACTACCACCCTGACCTGCTACAACAGAGGGAACCAGACGTCCTGAAATACTACCACCCTGACCTGCTACAATACAAGGAAGCAGACGTCCTGAAATACTACCACCCTGACCTGCTACAATACAAAAAAGCAGATGTCCTGATGTACTACCACCCTGACCTGCTACAACAGAGGGAACCAGATGTCCTGAAGTACTACCAACCTGACCTGCTACAACAGAGGGAACCAGACATCCTGAAATACTACCACCCTGACCTGCTACAACAGAGGGAACCAGACGTGCAATGAAGGTACCCACATAAACACTGGAAATATTTATTTAAACAGATGTTGTTCATAATGACTGCATACCATTAAGTCAAGTAGTTGTACCTTTCTGCAGAAGTAGGTGTGGGGGAGGAGGCATGTGTGTGAAAGTGTTGCTATTGCATGTTATGTCAGGATATAGTTTTCAGATCAATTTGCAATGTGTAAGTCAGCAAAGCTACACACACACACACACACACACACACACACACACACACACACACACACAAGCAATCAAATGATAAAAATGTCAGACAGACAAACCATTCAGTGAAAATTGCAAGAAAGACCCAGCCAACCTATAGTCTTTCACTGTGTAATACCTTAAATCTCCTACTTACATATGTGTGTGTGTTTTTATATATAGATAGATATTATATATACATATATGTGTGTGTGTGTGGTTCAGTATCATTTGATCAAATGCACATTTGACTGAAAGAAAAATCAGTAGCCACAAACGACTGAAAACTCATTACATACATCAGCCTTCTTGCCCCCAAACCTTGCAGTGTCATACATGTCCTCCTTGTGTGCGTCCCTTTGCTTGCCATTATCCCCCATTCTTACTGTCCTTCACATCCCTTTTCCAGACCACTTTACTGTTAAGAATGGTGACGTGTCTAACCATTAACATTAAATAATATGCTTCACGTGATTTTGCAGAGCTTTCAGCCTGTCTGTTACAGAACATGTCACCAGTCCCAACAGTGCTTTGCAGAGTATCATGAGAGCTGTGCTACCTATCTCAGGAAGTTCATGTTGCTGCCAGTAATGAGTATCATGACACCTTATCTATCAGGCACACTGCTATACAGATGTAAAAGTTGCCATTGCTCTGCTCCTCTGAACAACATGAACACTACACAGCTCATTTTGGATAATGTGGTAGAATCACTGCTTGGAATATCCCAACAAAACTGCAGAGGTGTCTTGCTCAGCAGTCCATTCTGCCCAGCTGCTGCATATATGATTACTTTTCATGTACTGTGGAGTGCAATGTGTATTCGCGCAGGCCAGTTTTTATGAACCTTAGCTATCAGTTCTGTCTGGGCCATGATCAACCACTTGAAAAGTATTTTCAGATATTCTTTTAACAACAAAATTGGTGGCAATATCCGGTTGTCTGTTCAATTCAGTAATTTAGCATACTAGATTTGGTCTTGCTAGTTTTGTACAGTACTCTGATGTCTTCTGTACGTCTCTGAATCAAGCCATTGGACACAGTGAGATCTTGGTTCAGGTTCATTACATAAAATAACTGATAAACACACAAAACATGTGCTTCTCTTGCCATTCACACACTTTTTAGTACTTACACCCTCACTGTATTGCCTTTCTTTAAACTAGAAAGAATTTTCTGGCATTTTTGCCAGAGTAATACTTCAGTTGCTGAAAATAACCGAGAGCAAACAGAACTATATTATCTCTATGATCTAGTACTAATAATAAAGCAAATGTAGGTCATATATGGCTTCCTACTGAAATGTTGGTATGCAAAATGCTGAGTGCCGAAAAGAAGGGGGGAAAAAACTGAGAAGCCGGAGAAGAGTGCATCTCGAAAATCGCTCTTAGCAAATGAACATCACTATTAACCAATTAGCTCTTTATAGAAACAGTCACTGACAGAGCAACTTTTCATCTTAACACACTTCCATTCAAATTACTTAAGTCTACTATCTGTCTTTATCAAAATAAACTTATGATGTCTAGCAGTGCATTGGCTATAACCGAAGAAGTCAGGATGCTTTGCCAGTACGGAAATGGCTTCTAGCAAAGTGGCACCAGCCTGTTGGAATTCTTTGCCAACTGAACTAAAACAAAATGAGCAAAATTTAATTCCTTTACAGGAAGATATGGACCTATCTGGCAAAAGAAGCTAATGCACAAATTTAAAGATGCAGGACGGTTCATACTCCCAGTAACACACACCACTAGAATACAAATGCAGAACAGGGTAGAGATTATATATCTAACAAAAGCTGCTCAGTTAGCCTTAAATATTAACCAAATAAATTCTATGCTATTTATTCTCACTGTATATTTGTACACATGTTCTATATACCAATTGCAGCTTTACTTGTACTATTGTTCTTTAACCTTGTCTAAATGCATCATTCTGTTGCTTTTTACAACTGCTACTTTCTTAGGTCTTCCTACTACATATTTCTTTCTCCGTCCTTTCTTCTGTTAAGCTGTCCTTACTTTTTTTAAATCTCCACCTATGTTCCCTTCTCCTTACTGATGTTAACTAATATGTGGAATAAGATATAGAAACAGAAGGCATGGTCCACCAGTCAGGGTAAAAAGAACTAGATGGTTCATTGTAATCTACTTTTTTTTGTTTACAAATTTACAATCTACTGTTTTTGCTAAATGAAAAATAATGCTGTGTGCCTGTTTTACAGTACAAAGAAACCCTCAAAGCTAAGCAGCTACAGCAAACAATCATGTTTGTCTCTGGCTGCATTTAAAGGCTATTTATAATACACTAAAGAGGCCTCTCATCACTATCAGTCAATACTCCAAGAAATACTGTTACCATCCAAGTAATAATTTAAACTAAGCACAGACAGGGAAATAATGTTCTTAGCTAATGTACCTGTGCCCCACCTGTTGTAGAAATCTTACAAAACTGTACATCAGTCTTCAAGATGTCAACTGTAAAGATGATACTCCCCCTACTCAAAAGACACAAACATAAAGAAAACTATCATACTGTCCTTTATCCTGAAACCACACATATAACCCTCTCCTTTTGAACTTTTCTTTAGGGTAGCAGCAATGAAGATGATGAGACAATTTTGCTCCACAGAAGACCACTTTTGTTCTTTTAAATCCAGAATTGTCACAAATTAACATGTTTCTAAAGGATACAAAAACACATATATTACATCCTACAGTGCTTTTGGAGATTAATGGACAAACTTAAAGTTAAAGCAGTGGGGACTCGTCTTCATCTTGTGCATGGAAAGAGTTTCACGCTGTGTTAATTGTCTGACACAAGGACCCTTTTATACTGCAGCTGCAGATTCAAGCAGTAGGAGTATTTCAATCGAT
Organism: Protopterus annectens; assembly: GCF_019279795.1. Classification (NCBI taxonomy): domain Eukaryota; kingdom Metazoa; phylum Chordata; order Ceratodontiformes; family Protopteridae; genus Protopterus; species Protopterus annectens. The sequence goes on along the minus strand of NC_056746.1, from coordinate 155,686,406 downwards.
GTCCAGGATTTCAACAGGCAGCATCATGACTATAAGAGGTATTCGCATATTTTTTGTACTAGAAGGAGAATGAGAAACTAAAATATGAAACTTTTATCTGACTTGTAGGAATACCTGATGACTAATTTTTCTCTGCATAATGTATATCCATCAAAACACACCAGTAATAAATAAGCCAATAATTTACAGACTATCCTGATGTGACGCAAGCAAAGTCTGACCTCAGTCAATAAGGTATCAACAATGATGTTGAACTTACTCAACTTCATCAAAGCAATTCTGTACTACTGAATTCCTTAAAAGTTAAGAACTGCTTCAGTGAAACCTGTAATTCTGATAAACTGACACTTGTAGTTCTGTTTTCATTTTCCCACATACTGACAAGAAAACTGAACTAAAAGCCAAAATGCAGGCTCAGTACTACAATATCTCTGCACTACAGTTCTATCCTGGCATTCTGATATGTATCCCTTCTCCTGAATGACAAAGTTAGGGGTAACATGGTGGATGAAAACAAATGTGACATATGAAGAAATACTGCAACATTTCAGTTGATATTCAGAAAACTTTTGGCTTGATGTTAAAAGGTATTTGTAGCTTAGCACAAGGAGAAATGTCCAGCAGTGATTCACAAAACTATGGTAGTTAAAGATAAGATGACTGTGCAATGCATCACAGCCAGCAAAACAAATCAGTTCACAAAATGTCTAAAGTAATACTAAGTCCCCTTGTGGATACAATGTGGCTTAGCAGTGGGTGCTGAGACTTATGATGGACAGCATGACTTTTGGCTGCCAAGTACAGGAATGACATTCCTGGAATTCTGTAGCCACAGGTTTGGGTAATACATAATAGGCTCATAGGTAAGTACTAGGCTATCTGTACTTGAGGGCTATTTTAAGCTCATCCAAGTTCCCTTTTTCTGCTTGAATTAACCTATCCTATTTGCTTAGAGATTGGCTTTAACCACTTCATGGTCGATAGTTGTATAATATCCCAGAAGAGAATAACTATGATAATACCATAGATAATTTAAGGGTACCCTTGCATGGGATAAAGGATTTAGGAACTGCTTCTGTCCATTAGTAGTACAGGGGAAGTCCTGGAGTAAATTTTTTGTTTCTCATCAATAGGTATAAGGGATCACCTTTGTGGCTCTGCTCGACAGTGGCACAGGAAAATAATTTTCTTGGGTGGCAAAAGCCAGGGTACCTTTTTGGCTGGGCTTGTATAGGCCCCAGAGCCGATAGCCTAGTACCTACCTATGAACCTATGAAGCTATGAAGTTGCATTTGAATATGGACAGAGATTAACTTAATTTTATGTTGATGGGGAGTCTGTTCCATAGCACTGGTATTTTCTGTGAGATATACCTGTCCTTCCAAACATTTCTGGTGATGTTGCAGAAGAGGTTTAGATCCCTAGACTGAGTATTTCTGATGCCATTTGACTTGCTGATGTGCAGTAAATCCATCAGTACTGGGTCAGAAGATGTGTGTATTCCAGACAAGTCACCTCTTAGCAACCTGTATGATATTAAGTAAAGTGACAGGCTACATTACCTCTAATGGATTTTTTTTACCCTGTCATATGCAGAACCTGCACAGATGCCCACTCTCTTCAGTATGATGTCACCAAGGCACATTGCTAGGGGGAAAAACACAATGAATGATGAAGGGTATAATGAGCCACATAATTAATCATTCTTGAGGGATTGTACTGATGTCTTCTCCTAACATGGATTTTATACTTAAGTGTAAGTGCTGAAACTTGGCAATAGATTTTAACAAACTTTAATTCCTGGTTTTTGAAAGTCACCCAATTATTTCTTGGCAGAAAGTGAACTTTACAAGAATGCAATATTCTTTCAGGATATGTGCAAAAAATGATCAGCATCTGAAAACTAACAGCTACATTTAGCAGGTACTCTATAAAAATGTCAGATGTCAGATACTTACAAACAAACACAGCTGTAACCAGCAACTATTAGTGTGTGACTAGTGACGATCCAGAGACCCCTGAAAAAGTAATGCAGAATGTTTTGGGAAATACGTAAAGCTATAACCAACTGAGAGTGCTGAGTTTAATATGAAGATGCTAAAAATCACAATCAAACTACTTGGTAGTTCACATATAAATAGTAAATATGCACTTGCTGTTTCAGAAAATGTGCTGGACAGACAAAGGAAAGTAACGGCTAGCCTGGCTGAATATATCGGGTTACTCCTCAATGACAAAATCATCAGGTTCCATGTTTCTCGTAGCTTAAAGGCAAAGAGAGAACATTTTCTAAACTGGTAGCACTTTTTTTCAATTTCAGTACTTGACAGCTCTTCATATCTTGACAATATCATAACTTGTTATGTGGCCTGATTCAGTTTCCATTTTAATAATATAACCAGAATTATTGCTGGTTAGTAAACAAGTGACGTATTACTTTATGCAAATGTACATTTTTGTTTTTTACCGCCTAATTGTAATAAGCTGACAAAGACCAAAATGGCTGCATAATGTTATCCTCACACATCTAGTAGCTTGTAATCCATAAAAACAAGCTATTAAAAATGTAGGGCAAAGTACAAATGAGATATGTTGTGATAAAGCTCTAAGGGCTACCCTAGGGCTTGGTTTCTTACAAATACTTAGCTTCCAACTTCCTGAATAAAATAAAATTCTCAAATACTTTATGCCATCTGAGAGATGGTTTACTGAATTTCTGGCAGAAGGAGAGATAAAGTATCACTGGTCTGAGGCAGATCACATCAGAGGCCTTCCCATCAGAATCGGTGATTTGTTTGATGCACAGACACTTGTTCTTTCAAAAAGCACCACCACACAGAGAAAGTATGCAAACTTGCAGAATAAAAAAATCTGGAAAAAAAAATCAGAGGTGGCAGCATATGCTGAAAAAAGAAATATGCATGCATTATTGTAACTTGTTAAATGTATATGTTTTAACAGAGGATACTGGAAGAGAAGAGGTTAATCTCAATCCACCTAACTTTGCAAATAATTTGAAATTAAATTACCTGGTTTAGGCCATAAAGATTGTATCTTACAGTTCTCACTGCAGCCAGAGACAAAATGTCTGTACTAGAAAGTTTTCTGTATTGCCTTTGGGGTGAACTAATTGCTGATCTGGAAGGGTGGAGGTTTGAAATTGATTTATGACTTCGAGCAGCTGAAACTGATCTGAGAAAAACTAAGTCTGTGTGTGCGTTGACACATATGTGATGCATCCTGACAGTTTCTAGCTGGGGATAGCATGGGAACCAGAAGTCAGATGACCAGATGTATGTGATATCATTCTGTAAACTAGGACAAAAGTGATGTTTAAAACTAGATGTCACTGAAGTCTCATTGTAGTCTGTTTTTTTGGAATCTGATAGAGAAGGACCCCTCACCTACTTCATCTTACCTTGCTCTAGTAAGTGAACCAGGGAATATCAATTCTTTAGATCAGTCAGGAAATATAGTGAGGTTAGTTAAGTACTGTTTTTCTGTATCTGTGTGAATCTGTTTGTGTAATTTTAATATTTCCTGTGACTGAAACTCTGGTGTTTATTGTAAACAGATATTTAGCATTTTCATGTTCTTTTCTTAAATATATTTAAACTTTTCATTGTGGCTGGTCTTTTAGAGAATATTTTAATCTCTTAGAGCACTTATATATATTTGGCGATAGCTCTGGATGCTCCTGAAAATCTTGCTAATGGACAAACTACCATTTGGGTTAATATTAATTTCACTCACAATAAGTGTATACCCTAGCAAGAGCCTTAGAGTAGCTGGCTTTGGAGTGTCTGGTGGCAATGTAACTACCTTACAGTCTAGGCAGAAGGGGGCATAGATAGTAAATCTGTGCAAGCCTTTCCCAAGGGGGTGTGTGTGTGTGAAAATCAAATCTCAAAGAGTGTGTGTGTCAGCTCTTTGGAGCAGAGACACAAAAGCGCTGGTTTCACAGAGAGGATGCTGGAGAACTTGGTTGGGACACTCAGCTGAGATCTCAGCTCTATAACTGTGCCAGTGGGGAGTCTTACTGGGGAATTGGAGGGAAACAGAGAAAACCAGACCCTGGACTGAGTGTGTTTCATGTGTGCTCTTAAGGGAAATTGTACTTGATGCAGAGAGCTGCATCTGGAAATACTGGGTGTATTCATTTTTGTTCCAAATGAATGTCCCTCTCCAGTGCCAGTAGTGAGGATTCAGGTTCTTTGATTACTAGCCCAGAGTTGGGACATCACCGTGTCATTCAAAGGGCGTTCAATATTTGTCAGCCTGGGAGAATATGATCTACAGACCAAGAAGATTCACTGCGGATGGCCTGCATCTGCCCCCTCTCAGGTTTTGTTAATTGGAAAAACATCGTCCACCCCTTAGTGCCTTTTTTAGGCAATGCCAACCCGATAAACCTACAAACATAATGAAACAAGCAAATGAATATATGAAGGTGTTACTGATCAATGCTAGGAGCCTAAGCAAGAAACTCCTCTCCTTACAAGCTCTTCTTACCTTGGAAGACATTGATGTATGTGTAGTGATTGAGACATGATTTAAAACAGTAGAGAGCACCACAGCTCTGCAGGGCTATAATGTCTTCCATGCATTTAGACCAGCTACCATATAGGAGGGGAAAAAAACTGCAATTGTCTCAGTCTGCATCCAGAAAAGACTCATATCAATTCTGGTAAAGCAGAACCATTGTAGAGCTTCTTCATGTCCAAATAACCATCAGAAAGATTTTACATCATATATTAGCTAGCTATAAAAATACCTGTATGACACAAGAAAGATACAAACCCTATCTACAAGAACTAGAATCACTCAATATTAAAACTACTTTTTCCTTGGTGGTCTAAATAGTCGCAGATTGTCACTAAAATATACAAATTCCGAAGCTTAATGAAATCTACCAAAGCCAAGTTTATTGCTAAAAAATAACTATCCAAGTCAAAGACAATCACAAGGCAATTTTTGGATATGTTTGTAATCTCAAAAGTACAATGCGGCAATGTGCTGAGCTGCTGGTGAATGATGTTACCTACACTGAGGCTGAAGATATAACAAAACTTCTGGCTGAAAAATTTAGCTCTAATTTTACCTCTCTCCCCTCCTTCTGTCTTTCAAGATGTATATAAATCTGGATTGCCTCCAGCTATCACATAAGATCAAGTCCTACTATTATCAAAAGCTAAATATACTGCATCAATAGGTCTTGACAATATCCCTGGATGCATCTTAAATAGCATGAAACAATATTTAACTACACCTACAGCAACACTATTCAATCGCAGTCTCCATACAGGTTTTGTACTACATGAATCAAAAACTACAGTCATTCCCTTGCATAAGGAAGGACCTTTCACAGACCCAGGCAATTAAAGACTCAAAAGTCTGACGAGTCTCATATGCAAAGCCATGGAAGACTTATCATGGATCTAATCAATCAAGACATAGGGGAACCCTCCAAACACTGGACCCGTCGCAGTTTGGATTAACCAAGGGCAGGTCATGCTTACTCAACCTGGTGGATTTTTTTTTTGAAAAAATCACTAAAGGAATGGATAAAGGCAAAACAGTACACTCAGCATACCGCAACGTGGCCAATGTTTTTTGACATAATTCCCCACTCAGGCATACCAGAACAGCTAAATAAACTGGGAATAAACCCCTATGTCACTCACTGGATTGCCAAATGCCTCACAGATATGATGCATGAAATTAAAATTGAACAGCTACCACCATAGAAAGACCAGTCACCAGAGGAGTCCACCAGGGATCTCTACTGGGACCTCTCTTGTTTTGCATCTGCTTTTCTGTAGTAAAAGTAAATGCCAAAGTGCGCTGGCTGGCTATCGTTGCAGATAACTGCAAGCTAGGTGTAGCCATTGAATCCCCAAATGACCTAGGCATCGTGCAGGAAAGTTTGAGTCAAATAAATAACTGGTGCCAAAACCAGGTACTGAAACAATGCCAAAAAATACATTATTGTATCCTTTGGGAATTCATCTAGCCCAGGGAACGACCACCTTGACAATACACTCCTAAGGGTTAACCCAGTTGTTCGAGGTTTGGGAACATATGAAAACAGTGACCTAACTTTTAACCACCATGTGTCCACTGTTGTAAGTACTTCCTATTTTGCATAGCTTATAAACAAAGGGATTGTGTCTAGATCTAGGGATGGCATTGTCCTCTTTTACTCAGCCCTCATTAGGCCAGCAATTCAATATAATGATCCATTTGCATGTATCTGTCTAGACACGTGCAACAACTGGAATGCTCACAGAGATACTTTACTAAAAGGATACAAGGCCTAAACAACATGTCCTACATGAACTGACTCAAAGCCCTCTTTCTATAATCAGTATCCTACAGACTGCTAAGAGGTGACCTTTGTCTGACATACAAGGCATCCTCAGACCCAATACTGAAAGATTTAATGTACATGAGTAAGTCAAATGGCTTCAGAAATACTCAGTCTAGGGATCTAAACCTCTTCTGCACATCAACAGAACAATTTATAGAGACAGGTATATCACACAGAGGATACCACTGGTCTGAAACTGACTTCACATCCAGATAAAACAAAGTTCATCCCTGTCCATACTCGAGTACAACTTGGATTTATGAATGGGAAACAGAAAATGTACTCCAGGACTGCCCCCTTTCCTATTAATGGACAGAGGCAGCTCCTAAATGCTTTATCTTGTGCATGCGTCACTTTAAATTATTTATGGTATGACCCCAGTTATTCTCATTTGGGGTAATCTGTGGGAATAGTAGGAATGAGGTTGAGAATGAAGACACTTTTACAGAAGAGTCTACCAGTTTAGCTTCAAACAGGTGCCTGATGTAGCTCAGCTGTTTTGGAATCTGATAGCTGTAGGTGAGGATGCCCAAAGAACAATACTCTTCTACTGGAGGTACAACCTTCTCATGGTAGGTCTCTGTCTTTGAGGATGTTTAATACTTTAATAGAAAATAATTCATCTTGCAGTATTGAGATTCTATCTTCCAAGCTGAAAGATCCAGAGATAACAAACTAGAAGAAAAACTTTTCACCGTTGCTGAGTTGGCAGATACTGAGAAACAACTACCAAAGTGATTGGGATGAGAGACACATCAAGACAGAAAACAAGGGCTACCTTGTTACTCTGAAGCTATGACAACTAGATCTGTTTTGTCCTGACCTTCTGAAAATCTGGTATTAGGGGAAAGGTATGCGTTTATTTTTGAGCTCAAATTAAGGCTTTGTGGTGGTGAATAAGGGAACAAGACGTTGGAAAATACCAGCTTTTATGAACATCAAAGAGGTCTACCTTTAGCAAGCCCAGGTGTCCACTATTTTTCTAAAATAATGTTGGATCCAGCTGTGACTTATGAGACATGGACATATGCCATCTTAGTGTGTCTTTTAATACATGCAAATAATTGTGAAGAGGTGTCTGGTCTCAGAAATGAAAAGAGCTTCTAAAAGCTGAAAGAAATTTGTCACCCCACCCACAATTGTTGATATATATTATATTAGTATAGTAGATAGATCTACCATTCAATAAAAATTCTCTAGTCACGTTATCTCCACATTCCAAACTTCCTGAGTACAGCAGTCCCAAATATTTTACATTGTTTACAGCACTTTTATGATAAGTATGCATACATTGTTTACGGCACTTTAAGACAAGTATGCATGATTAATTTCTTCACCATTGCAGGGTTTCTACCGTCCCTGAACCTGCTCAACTATGGACTTTTTTTGTTAGTTAAAAAAAAAACAAAAAAAAAACCAAAGAGGGTGTGGAAGGGCTGCAGGGGACTTTTCCCGTGTGCATTAACTTTTGATAGGGGATCCCAGTGCATCATCTGTGCTGATTTAAACTGGTCCAGGAAACACAGAAAGCAGTGACAGTTTTTGAATTTACTTTCATCTGTTTTCATCTGATGTCAGAATAACTTTCCTTGTGACTCCAGTACCTCTGGGATTAAGAAGTCCTTGAACTGAGCGCCTTAAGTATAATTTACAAAACATATCTTGATTTGTTGAAAGACAGCACGAAGTGATAGTAACAGCTTCTCCAAGATGACTGGATCCTGTCACCGAATGAATTCCCTGTCATCAAAGATGCCAGAACAGAAATCAAAATTTCCCAATAATCCACGGACTGGTTCCAAACATACCTCGAAAAGAACTTGAGATTTTCTTATATGCAGTCTTACTAAAGGTACTATAAGGCTGCATGAAGATACAAGTCTCAGAGTAACAAGGTACTACCCTGCGATTACTGTGTGCTAGATTCTTGCTTGCTTATCTTGTGGTAGGAAAGCATGCATCCAGACTAATTCAGTAAGTATCTCCCAGAAGGTTACTATTTGAGATGGGAAAATAAATAATTTCTTGCAATTTATGGTGAATTCCAGACACTGGAACATGCTTGAAACAGAGCGACTCTGCAAACAGATGATCCTCAGTTTGCCACTATCAAGCAGTCATTCATAAAAGGAAAGGCATTGATCATCTGCTTCCTGAAATATGCAAACAAACTAACTAAACATTTAGTAAATACCTTTAGGGTTTTGACAGCTTAGACAACAGCAAACTGGAAATCATAGCGAGCTACTAGGAACTTCAAATATGTTCAGTGATCTAATTCTTTAGCAACCTTCTTATCCAGGGCTGTAATTTATGTATCTTTGCCCATTAAGGGAAAAATATCCTTAATGTCAACATTAAGGATTTCTTGGTTAGGATAAATTGGTTGAGGTATGATAATCTGAGAACAGAACTCCAAATGTTGACCTTTTCAGGAACTAGAATCAGAATTTCTTATAATCTGGGGATGGCTGTATTTCCTTCTTATTTAATAAATACTTCATGAGAAATTAAAGCATCCTAAAATGGTTGAGGTGGGTGTGGGATGGAAATTGTATGCAAAATCTGATGGAACACTATTTAATTTTGTGAAATCATTTGCTAAACAACCTCACTAAAGATGTTAGCTCATCAGTTGGCTGAATGACACTGAAGACTGCCTCCTAGGAGTATGGTGGAAGAGGTAAGAGGTTGATCTAACCAGAAGTCAAAGAGATTTCTTTTGCTGGAATCACCCAGTTCCTGTACAAGTGGATATGAATGGAAATTACTTTCCATAGGGTTCCATAAGAAAGGGTTCTTTGTTTACAAAAATATTTTTTTGTTTGTTTTGTTTTTGCTGGATGGGAAATTCCATGAGAAGTGAAGGGTTGGGAATAATACAATTGCTTAATTACCAGTCTTGTTTTCCCCTTTCTTTTCAGGCCTCCTAAAATCTGCTGCCTTTTTTCACAGAGTAAATTTAAAGATATTAAGGTATCTAATAATAAGATGTTAATATCCTAATAATAGTTTCAATATGCCTCCTGGATACTATCTCTAGAGGAGAAGCTCTAAAAGATGCATCCAATGTATCACAATGATACTTTAGTATATGTATCTCCTACCTCGAGTGATATGGAGGTAAGATGGTGTAGCCGACCCTGATACCCTCTTCTAGTAAACTCTGAATGCATTCCTACATCTAGTTAAGAAATTAGATGCCAAATCTACCCAAGTAAATTACATAATTAACCAAGGAAGCTAGGCAATTTAAATACCTTATGGTCAAAGTGCTACATGGGTTTACCTTTTTCTGTATCTATCAGGCAATTACAATTCTTGTCAAAGGGCAAGGAACAAAGAGGAACTGACTTCTAGAAAGAAGTGAAAAACAAATTACTGCTGTGCCAGTTTCTGATTATTGTACATTTCAGGTCTATCGCCAAGTACACTACATATTTAATCACCCCTTTTAGGGGCATCGGCCTGAGTAGTGGGGTGCTCAAATTTGTGAATATGACATCCCTAAATGTGCCAGATAAAGGGGAAGGACTACTTTATATAAGTTGCTTCACTTCTAATATCTCCTTTCAAGGGAAGAGGGATCCACAGAAGGTTATCCAAAATAATCTTCCATACAAGTCATTGTTTCTCAGTGTGTGTGTCTTTTCTAGGAAAGTCTAAGCAATGGAATAATATATTCTTATGGTTGGAGTTAAGCCCTGGAAAACCACCACCATGGGACACATCCTTCTCCTTGGAAGACATTGAATACAGTGGTCTTTTCTTTTTTCGTTTCTTTCTGGGTACTTCGAAAGGTAACAGCAGCACAGCCCATTTACCAGCCATTTTAGGTAATCACCACTGTTAATCCATCTGCAGAACCTACATCAGTTGCTGCAAGATAAGACAGATTCCTGAATGACATTAAAATATTCTCTCATCAATAACATGCAAACTAGGACTGATTTTGGAAGAAGGATGAGACTCAGTACAGACGTGTTAATGTAATAGGTTCATAGGTACATACTAAGCTAATGACCATCAGTGTCTTTACAAGCCTAGCCCTGCAACCCAAACCACTTTTATCCCAGAGCTCCTTGAACACCTATATGTGACAAACTTTCTTTCATAACAAATTGGGTTCTGTATTTTCTTAGGCTTTCCATTAAAATGCTATCAAAATTCGGCTGCTCAAGCCCCTAGATTGTGAAATAATGTTAAACATTTCATAAGGAATAAGAATCACATACAGAAGTGATTTTCAAATAACTTTGAAGACCCAAAATGAACAGCCATTAAAATGGAAGAACCCTTTTCCAGAATTTGACTTACTTTCATTAGTCGGTAATTGGGCACAACCCTGCTCTTCACCGTCACTATGCAATGACCACAAACAACTCCCAAAAAAGTCTTCTATTTTGCACTGTTGCCCAGCTTATATGTCTTGTATGTTAAAGTCCAAATGTGCAACATCTTCAATAAGCTTCAACCATGTCATACCAGAAATGTGTTTTCTACACTTTACGATGCTTTGGGATTTGCTTTGAAATGACAGTTTTAGGCCACGGATGATCATGCGTACACTGTTAATGCCCAGATCATCTCATTCTTGATTCCTTCATGATGAATGCAGTTGTAGGCTATTTTTTAATCATGTTGATTGGGTGCTATTATCCACTAGATAATAATCACTAATTGCATACACTGTGCATCTGGAATGCTTCACAACGTTTCTGCCGTGCTTCTGTTTATGATCATGATACACATCAGTACAGCACAACACACAACGTTACCACATCGCACTTTTCTATTTTGGTTTGTAAGGAGAGACGACAGGAATTCCAAAGCAAACAGTATAACCTGGGAAGGTAATGGACGTCTAGCTGATCCTCTTCATTATGGAAAAGATGGGCTCGATGTGACTAGGGTAGGCTTGAAAGTAAGCAATTACAGAAGCAAAAACAAAAAGATAATGTATAACGATTATTTTTTGAAGAAATGTAATGAATGACATGTAACTGCAAGGGGAAGCTTATTCCCTAATCTTGGAAGATCCTCTTTTCCTTTTACTGATAATGTTTTTAGTATTAGTTTGCTTGACCTCCTGTTCGCTCTCACAGTGGTGAGATCCAGGTAGAAATATTAAAAACAGGATCTGACACTGCCTGACAGGGCAGGCAATGGCCACTTGTAGCAAATAAGAAATAGAAGTGCAGTAACTGAGACCTGGTTCAAGGCTCCAGAGAATACCACTGCAATACCAGGCTACAACTCTTACCATACTTTTCGGCCACCAAACCAGGACTGAAACACTAAAGATGGAGGAGTGTCCATATTCATCAAGGATATTCACACCACCAGGCTAGTTGTCCAACACAATGCATCTGAAATTCTCCAGGTGCAACACTAGGTAAGACTGCAATCCAAATTGTAGTTTGCTACAGATCCCCCACCATGCCCAAAGATTCTCACGTCACCTTTCTAGACATACTGGAAAATATTAAGATACAATCAAATACCCTAATACTGGGCGATTTCAACTACCCTGCCATTAACTGGGAAAACTACTCATGTAAAAACACCTTTGCCCAACGGTTCTTGGAATTCATAAATTCCAATGCCCTGGATCAACTAATCCTTAGTCCCACCAGGGGCTCCAATATCCTAGACCTGGTCATTACCAACATGGGAAATCGATGCTCCACACCTATGGTCACCGCTTCGTTGTTCAGGTCTGACCATAAGCTAATCATCCTTGACATCCACATCCCAACCCCACCCCCCAGTAAGGAAACCTCCATAAAAATCTTCTCCAAAGCCAACTTCATGCTATTCAATTCAGAAGTGACAAACTTCATGACACCCATGCAGACATTAACTGAAGGTTTGACTGCTGAATCCTACACTAAGGCACTGTACGAGCACATCCACTTGTGCATGAATCGTGCCATCCCCAATACAACCAAGACGCTCTCCTCTGGTGGTCCCTTGCCATAAACAAACTTTACAACAAAAGGAAGAAACTGTTGCAGAAGAGAGGAAAATCCCAGGATGCAAAAAACTGTCTTACCAGCCTCAGTAAGAAGCTGAGATCCCTCATAAAATCCTCCAAAGCAAGTTACGAAAATAAAATTGCCAAAGATTCCAAAGACAACCACAAGACATTCTATAGCTATGTCAGGAATCTAAATGGTAATGCTCAGATCTGCTCTGAGCTACAACAGAATGGCATTAAATATACTGATCCCAAGGGTATTGCCAATATCCTGGCAGATCGATTCAGTGCAAACTTCACCCCCTAAAGGGCCCATCTCAATACCGAAAGATTGCCGAATTCCAGTAATAACGGTCACACAGGTAAAAAACGCACTCTCCTAAGCTAAGAATACAGCATCCATGGGACCAGACGACATCCCAGGCTGTGTTCTACATGAACTACAAAATGAACTGGCACCTTACCTAAGTGTCATGTTTAATCATAGCCTCACCTCAGGCTTTGTGCCTACTGAGTGGTGCACAGCTACAGTTATTCCACTCCACAAGGGGAGATCCACCTTGGATCCCGGGAACTACCACCCCATCAGTCTGATGAGCCTGATCTGCAAGGCCATGGAATGTATTATCATGGACCTTATAAACAGAGACATTGGCAACCTTCAAACACTAGACCCCACGCAGTTTGGGTTTGTGAAGGGGTGATCTTGTCTCCTGAACCTGACTGACTTCTTTGAATCAGTCTCCAGAGCCATGGACAAGGGTAAGGTAGTCCACACAGCCTATCTGGACCTCACTAAGGCCTTCAACATCATTCCCCACTCTGGAATCACAGATAAACTTACTAAGCTGGGCATTAATCCCTACGTCACTCGATAGGTTGCCAACTGGCTTACTGACAGAATCCACACTGTAAAAGTAGCCGACTCCAAATCCAGCTCCAGACAAGTGGAGTACATCTGGGTTCAGTCCTGGGACCGCTCTTGTTTGGCATCTACTTCTCTGAAGTACAGGCCAACACTAAGGGACTCTGGCTAACAAAGTTCGCATTTGACTGCAAACTGGGAGCCATTATTGAATCCCCAAATGATGTGGATATTCTACAAAAGGGCCTTACAGAAACAGATGCTTGATGCCAGAGCCATGGGCTCAAGCTCAATGCCAAGAAATGTACAGTTATACCCTTTGGGAAAAAAACATGTACCTGTTAATTACCACATAGGTGGCAGTACACTAAACACTGAAAGTGTGATAAGAGACTTGGGGACACAGGTGGACAGTGGTCTCTCCTTCGCTAACCACATCACCACAACAGTCAGGAAATCCTTGTATGTGGCATATCTCTTCATTAAGGGCTTTTCATCAAGAAAAAAGGAGGTCATTGTCTCACTGTACTCATCCCTCATTAGACCCATTATAAAATACAACACCCCGTTTGGTATGTACCTTTGAAGACATCTGCAACAACTGGAAAGGCCGCAGAAACACCTCACTAAAAGAATCACATGCCTAAAGCAGATGTCCTATGCTGACCATCTAAAAAACTCCAGATATACTCTGTTGCATATCGTCTACTCAGAGGCGATCTCTGCTTAACATACAAGGCCATGTCAAACCTAGAGCTGCTGGACATGCTACACTTAAAGAAATCCCAATCCCTCAGAGACGCACTCTCCAGGGATCTAAACCTTGCCATCACAATGAACAAAACATGCTGGAGGGATAGGTTCCTGACCCAGAGACTCCCCAGACTGTGGAATAGACTGGCCATGCATGTCAAGCAGAGTGCCTCTTTGGCCCTCTTCAAAAGGAACCTTGATGATTGGATGGGAGATAGGAAATTCATCCCGGGGATCACGTCAGTCGCCCTGCTAGACAGGGGTCCAGGGAAGTCAATACTGTGGGAAGAAATAGCCAGGGAATTATTATGGCTAGGCTTGTATAGGCCCTAGGGCCGATAGCCTAGTACCAACCTATGAACCTAAAGAATATAACAACTCCTGAAGTCTTTCTGAATACTTAAACTTTTCCATCCCTATGATTTTTCTCATACAGAGCAGTACCTTTTCAAGTTGTTTCATATGTCCTGTTCAAAGAATAGAAACACAGCCTTGCATTGAATAATACATCATATCAGTGAGGTGAAAAGGGGGCCTTTAACTGCCTACCCATGCTCTATAATCAGATGGGTAACAGAACAAGCTTTTCTGACTTAGCAGATACACACCACTTAAAGTTTAAACTGCAGTCTACCTCTGTCCCAAGATCTTTTATTGATAATGTTATTCTTTTATGATTTGACCATTAATTTTAATTATAAATTATTTTTTTGCCAAGCTTTGCAGTGCTATATTTACTGATATTGAAAGTGAATGTATTTACTGATATACCAGTTGTTTATTTTTTGTGGATCATTTGAAGGACTTTGGTATCTGATTATGCAAAGCCCAGCTCCCACTTTTAGATCTTACTTGACACAGTAGAGCTACCAATGTTAATTTAATCTAAGATGACCTTGTTAAATTCTGCATGTAAATAAGCAATCTTGCACAGAATACTGTCAAACAAGTCTTAATTCCAAAGTATGCGGAAATTAACCTTATGACCTCCAATGCTGCACTCATAATAGTCATCAATTACAAAATATTGTAAAATCAGTGCACTTGCACTATAAATGAAATTTCCTCATAAGGAGGATACTTGAATTGCAGTCTATTATACAGCCAGATAACATTATGCTTTGCCTTGAAACTGTGTTCCGAGTCAAGTGCTGTCTTGCAGAACATTATGTAGAACATTCAGTATTCCTAATTGTTGAATTCCAGGGGCACTAACATTTTAAATTTCATGTCTTTTTAATTCTTTATTCTCACATGACTTTTAAAATTCTTGTATTACTTCCTTTATACTGCAGGAATATTTAGAAAACTGACCCATAAATAAGACAGACTTGTATTTAATAAAATGGCAGTTGCACTAGACAACATTTGAGGATACATTTCTGCAGAAGCCTTTTCTGTCACATAAAATCATCTTAATGCAGGATAACAACAAACATTCTAGGTGGGATATAAAACCTTCAATGCGCTTAGTTCAGAAACCTCCACTATCCTCTTGGTCAGCTCCAGGAAATGCAATTTATGCAGGACCAAAATAACGTTATTACTGATTTGCAGAAAATGATCCCAATGACACATTTCCAGATTTATTTAAGCAACCCATATATTATCGCTTTAATTCCAGAAAGATGTTTTAATTTTACTTTTATGTTACTTATTATATTTCAAGCATGTATTCTTTTTCCAGCATTTTCTTTCTTTTCAGTCTTAATAATTTGCTGTTTGCCATCACCCAGCCCGTGCCCCAGAACCTCTCCATGATTTTCTGCTCTGAAATACCAAGCACCCATCTGGCCTATTCACCACAGACTGGGGCTTTGCAACTGGGAAATCCTGTGTATTTTGTGAAAGGTACTGCTGAAGATACAAGGGCAAACCAGTGCAGTGATATACTGAAAGCTTTTTCTTATGTTTTACTCACTGTTTC
Source organism: Protopterus annectens (assembly GCF_019279795.1). NCBI lineage: Eukaryota > Metazoa > Chordata > Ceratodontiformes > Protopteridae > Protopterus > Protopterus annectens. The sequence continues at coordinate 155,670,511 of NC_056746.1, read as the reverse complement.
ACCTCATGCCCAGTGTGAAATTATGTTAACAATACACTAGTCTTTGGAGACTAATTCTGAAATGAATCCCCCCCAACCCACAAGATATGTAAGTCTGCAAAAATGCCAGTTAATCGCTATTCCCCTGGCCAACTCCTTGAGGACTGAGTCTGCTAAATGAACCTGGGTTAGACGGGTCATAATCAGTGCTCCTTTCTTCTGTGCCATGAAGCACTCTACAAATCTAGTACGTCCAAGCACAAGCAAGTGTGTAAGTGTGAACAACCCCACCTTTATGACCCAATGAGACAAGCGTCAGTGTATGTAGGAGGAAGCCAAGACTGCTGCACACACATCACTCATGAGTCACTTGTAATATCAGATCAAGAAAGAAGGGTACTGTAATTGCCTCTCTGCCATTTCTCTCCATATGTGAGTATTGGCTGAACAGTATAATTATTAGCAACCACAGCATATGGGTCTATTGTGTATGACTAACCTGCCCTAAGGTGAAATGTAAAACACCAATAAAATAAGTTTGATCATACTCAATAGTAATAAAAAAAAAAAAACACAATAATATTGAGAGAGGAAAACAAATTCCTCTTTTGATATTAAAACTACCCCACCCCGAACACTAGCCTCAAATTTGTCTGAATAGTGGTAATGTTATGGGATACTTTTAAGGACGTTATGATGTAGGGTTAGGGTTGGGGTAAGGTGCATTGTTAGGGTTAGCACTCATCACTAAAGAGGGCAGGCATAACCTTAGCAATGGGTGATAACCTTGCCCCTGTCCCTTCCCCAACCCTAACCCTACACCTTACATCATTAAACCATTCCCACAGACTCGGATACACAAACAACACTACATCTAGCCCCTAACCTTCACCCTAAAACACACAAAGACACAGCACCCATCCTTCACGCATCCCTGACCCTAACCCTAATGCACACACACACATACAAAATCTCACCCCCCCCCCCATCCAACTTACCTGTAGCGACATTCCATACCATCAACATAGCCACCATTCGGCCATCCATACCATCAACATTAAATAACACCCCTGTGTTTGACGTACGAATGTACATTTGGTCAACCACAGGGGAACCATATACAGATATATATATATATATATATATATATATATACACACACACACATATATATATATATATATATATATATATATATATATATATATATATATGAGCTCTGTGTGCTGAATCCTTATCAGCTTTTTAATAAAATAAAAAAAAAAAGATAAAGCAGCAGACAAGACAGCAACTTTCCCTGAGTTCCAACTAAAGGGCACTACAGTCAAATGCAAAGTCCATACATAATAATACTTGCAGGTTCATAAGCAACTGATTGGCTGGCAGCCCAGAAAAAACACTGAGGAATCTAACCCAATCTCCCAAATGTCTCAGAGAGCTGCCTGGTTAAATGACTTGCTTAAAATCACAAAGTAGGCAGATGAAAGCTGAGGGAATCAAACCTACAGGAAAGCACGTTATCATCAGCTCATAGCCTTAATCCTCACGCTAACTGCAGTAATCGATACAAGCTATACCTCCAGGAGTCTCAGTATTGCATTGCCCTAGAAAGACAGCCCTCAGTACTGGAAGTTCTTGGAACCAAAGGTGAAGCATAGATACCTACTGTGTTTCCAAAGTAGATAGCTGTGACAGCACAGCTCTGTAATGTTTGTACAACTATCCCGTAATCCTGGGGCAAAAAGGAAGGATGGCAAAAAAGACACCCATTCTGAATTTTAAGTGATCTTTGAGCTGGCTGAAAGCAGCATAAGCCTGAATTGCTCCAAATAACCTGTTTTTGAGAGAACAAAAACAGCTATGATTAGAGCCCTAGCCCACCTTCCTTCAGAAGCAAGCAATAAATAACTATATATTAGAATAGAAGACAAGACTGAACATTTAGTCCTACACAGACCAGATAGTCCCACTGTGAAGAATTTAGTGGAAGATGTCTTAGCTTATTCTATACACTGTGCAGATATGCAATACTCACGAGTTTACAATATATTTAGAATGCTGGAAAACCTGCTTACCTAGTTATTGTATACTGTTCTTGTACCTATTTCTGCATAGTGAGGGTTGGGTGAGATGGCTGAGAATCCAAGGAAAGGTACAATGCTGACAGTGTCAGATGCAAGAAAAGGAAGCTGGCATTAGACAGCTTTAAGATGGCAAAGCTAAGGCTGCTTTTTGTGAAAATCTTCTGTATGAAAATGCAAAATGGAATAAAACTTCTCCACGTTACAGAGGGCACCGGTAGATCTGAGTTATCGGATGCATGTACAAACTTCTGCCGACACTGCTCTGACAATAAAGACAATGGTAGCAAAACATTGCCTAGTACTATGGAAATGCAGCGCAGAAGACACTGAGAGAAGCTTTCCAGTGGCACTACAGTCTGGGGAGTGAAGGAGAGAGATGTCAAAAAGTCTGAAGCTGCAGAAGTGTCTAGAAGAGGATCAAATGGAGAAACAGAGCTGAAAAGCCTAAGCAGAAAGATGGCAGCTGCTAAGTGTGATTGAGGTCATGCACAGATTCAATACAAATTTCCAGAGTCAGGCTTCCCACACAGATACCAGCAGAGGCAATGCATATTTGGGGAAGATTAAGAAAGCATTTTCTTTCTGCAGGGGGGACCCTTCATCCCCCTTAAGTATACTAACTCCATAATCACAAACCTCAGGGAAAAAGAAAAAGAAAACACCTTTAAAGTATGAAGCATATCTGTTACAACTCTGATCCTGCACTATGACAAACACATTCTCTGAGGTGACACTTCAGGGAAAATGCTTCAAATTATCTATTTTGGCCAGCTCTACATCTGAACAGACATAGATTTCCTATCATGCACTAATATGGAGGCCAATAGAGTAAGGCAACCTGTGATGATATAAAAAAAAAATCTTCAACTTCCCCTTATAAGAGTTACCATTTTTAGTAGTCAATCTCAAACAGGTAATGATGGTCTTTTACTAAGAATGCTGTTGATCCACTGCCTGAGGCCTAGCAGCATCAAAAGCAAAACCTTTGGGGTCTCAATCCGATTCTGCTGTAAGGAAATCCTGTCACAAGCCTGCTAGCAACACCACTTAGGTCTTCCAGGCCTAATTGAAGGTTATCTAATTCAAATTCCATCAAAGACTTGTCTTAAAGAAAAGAAGAGAGGTCTGGGCTGAGGTCTATCTACTTGACCTGTAAATCAGATAACCAAAGGACAAACTCAGAGTCTGACCTCTCACTTGATGAGGAAGGTACTGATTTTAGAGAAACCACCAAGCATCAGGTGAACACTGCAAAAGAACCAGAACAGCAACCACAGGATTCTTGAGCTATCTCAGATTTGATCTATCTCTCAGTGCCATGAAGCCTTAGACCCACATTCTCTGAACATTTCTTCAGGCAATGATAATATTTCAATGGCTCATTCTTGGATTCATTCTCAATGAGTGGACTGGTGGTGCGGTGTAATGCTGTTAAACTGCTGGCACTGACAAAAGGGACAAAATACAAAGGTGCAAGGCAGAACAGACAGAACTGGTGATCCAGTTTTAGTATCTGGTAACCAGAGAGATACTTAAGAGAACAGGAAGACTTGCTCTTCAATTCTGCCCCAGCAATGAAGGTAGGCATTGCCTTTAAATATGTGCAAGGAGGAGCTCCAGACTCAATGTCAGGAAGTAGAATCACTGACAATGACAGCACCTCTGAATTAATTAATTCAGGGGAGGTGTCAAATGTAAAGGGAAGATACCTGAATATTTAGGACTATAGATTTCACCCAGTTTCATAGTGACTGGAAAATATTAGTCCACTATGTTAGAATCAGCTTCACATAAGTGAAGCAAAAGCTCTAAAATCACTTCTGAAGAAAAAATACAGAAAAACCTAGAAGTCAATGAGACACCGGGCCAAGGTTTCACAGTAAGATCATGTCAGACGGACAGAGCTTTGGCTGAGTAAACAGGCTGTGGACTAGAAAGGGGCTGAAGATAATGCTTAATCAGATGTATTATTATTCAAAAGTTAGTGAACATATTGGCCTTGAAATGCTTCCTAAAATGGCAGCTTGGATAAAATAATGACTGTGCAATATGACACAGAGGGATAATAGTAAATGAAGTCCATGTGAAAGACAAATATTACCTGAGGTGGTATTAGCCCTCCTCTTAACAGTCAAAGCCCTGCTGTCTGACAGATCTGCTTCTTAGTGTGCAAATTTCTAGCTTTTCTGCTGGTTATTACAGGGGTTCCAGAAGAGCTAGAGGTGGTACTTTTTCAAAAGAAAGAATGCAGAAGGTTTGGAATGAAAGGAAACATGTAAGAAGGCATAGAAATGATAAAGGAATTTTGAGAGCTGAAGAAATGGTTTGAGATACAGAAGTTTATCTTCAATACAAGTTAATACACAATATAAGAAAAACTGTAGGAGAAAGAACAGTAAAAATACTAATGAAAATAAATACAAGGACATTCTTATAAGAATACCTAAACAACAGCAAATAATATTGGGCAGAAGTGTGCTAAACTTGTGGTCTGTGGAACTCGCATGCAGACGCGCCACCAGTCAAAATCAAAATTAATTAGCCCTCTCAATGTTATAGAGGGATAAAGCCCTAACTATGCCGACAGGACTAAGTCTGATTAGCACCTTGGCTGTCAGTATGAGCTGGTCAGGGAAGATGGGAGTGAACAGCCCTTTCTGGCTTACCCATCCTGGGGAAGGGGGTAGTTCTGGCTTACCAGACAGGTAACAATTAGCAGGAGTACCATGTGTTACTCCCTGTGGATCCCAAAACTACTGGGCCAGCACTGACTGAGTGCCCTGCAACAATGGGAACTGGCACACTTCCTCTCAGAAGACAGCAATAGCGTTGAATGGAAGAGCTGCTGAAGGGTGAAGAGAGTGCTCCCCCGTTTGGAATAATTCTTAAGCAGATGTGTCAGGATGTTTGTCTTCAAGAATTATTATTTTAGATGTAATTTCTGTGCATGTTAAGATAGTAAAATATACCTGTGTTCTGTGAACTTATTTTAGACATTGTGATACAAGATGGCAGACGAAAAGCATATCTAAGCTTTGTATGTCAATCTGCAGTGTGAACAAAAGCATTATCAAACACACATGAATAGAAACACTGTAGAGGAATATGAATACAGTACTAGCTGACATGTAACTCTGACTTAAATTATGGCATATTCTGTTGAAAAGAGTAGAGAGGCACACGTTTGAAATTTACTGGATGGAAGTGCGAGAAGTGCATGTTCAAGACATAAAGAAGTCTCTAGAAGGGTGGCACACACTGAGTTGTCATTTAAATGAGAAAATAAAGTTAATTAGATAATGCAACAGCCAGCTAAGAAACGTAACTGCATTGTCTGGTACCATGGTTTGTAGCGGCATTGCAGTAGTGGCACTACTGTGAATTCTGCTCCAGGATTTGTGCTTCAGTACTTTTACAGCTGTTTATATTAAAGTTCTGCATCCTATATTCTGCATATCATTCACCTGCTCATAGCTGCATTCCAGTGCCTTTCTGTTTACTTGATGACATTTACCCCTTTTCTTTGCATCTGCCCCAGCCTCCATTTGAACCATAGGACTAGAGCTCCAGTATTGGCTTTATTCACTTGGTTCACTGTCTAGGAAGGTTGCTTCTTACAGTTTGAATTTTTGCCCAACCCCCCATGCTTTTCCTGTTGTGGTTTTAAAAGGCTGTGACTCTGGTTTCTGTCCCTTATGATACTCTGACTTCTAAAGTCCCCCTTCCCCTCTTTCATTGGCATTGTTTGTTGTGCAAGCAATTTAAGTACTTTTCCCACCCATCGTTTTATATATATATCCATAAAACTAAGCAACCAACCAGCAAACCAGTATTGTTCTTGAGCAAATTTTATCTTTAAAACTACTCATTGAAATTCAACTTAGTGTAGCTAAAACAATGCCATTATGCAGCAACAAGCTTAGAGCATCTAGTTTGCATGTTAAACTGCACGACTACAACATCTTAGGCAATATAACCAAGTCTAGTGCCAAGCCCTAGAGACCAGCCAGGGAGACCTCTGTATAACCCAGTCCATAACCTACAGTAGCCAACCCAAAATACAGGTTTGGACAACATGGATTTGCAATTTCCAAATGTCTCCACAGCCAGATCGGTAGATACGGGCGTCCTGAGACAATGTAGCAGTTGTCTCATGTTCACAGACAGCCAGTTAATCCTTAAAAAAACAAACACAGTATGTAAGATATGCACATACACAATTTCACTGGAGGCAAAACTCTTTCATACAAACAAGGCTGTCAAGAACACACACTACATCCACCACACACAGAACAAACTTATGCTGTTTCCCAAACTTCAAAGACCTCCTAAACTTATAAATTGCAATGTGTATCGTCAGCAATCTCTGAAGTGCTCAACAAAAGCAACACCAAACTCCACACACATATGGCTACATCCCGTGAAGCCCAACAGCAAAGTAAACAGGCAGGCAAACACATTACCCAGGACTCCTGTCATAGGAGACTCCATTGTAAAACATACAGATGCCCCACTCACCAAACTGAACGAGGAGAAAATAATGGTTACTTGCTTATCTGGAGCCAGGATCCACCATGTTACACATATGCACTCAGCTCACTACACTACATGTCCCAGTATGATTCTATCATAGTCCATGTGGGCGTTAATGACCTGAGACATACCTCACTGGACTATATGAAGAGAGACATTGTTGATCTCTCTAAATGTGTCTCAGGCAGGTATGTGCCTTGCATTAAGCAGCATTCGTCCTACACTAATAATGATGCCACAGTATGAACAAACGAAAACTGATTTTAATAACTGGCTTAGTTTCTGGTGTCTTTCCAGGGGGATTCAATATTTCTCAGCATGGAAGGACATGGTTAACAAACTAAATTGCTTTGCAAAGGATGGTCTACACCTGCCCCCCTCCCCCAGCTTCCAAATATTGGCAAAAACTTTATCCACCCCCTTACAGCCTTTTTTAGCAATGTCAAATTAACAAACCTAATGACACCGAAAATAAAACCCAACGAAACCTTAAATTGTTACTGCTCAATGCTATGAGCCTAAATAACAAACTCTATACCCTACAAGCTCTTCTCACACTGGAGAATACAGACATCTGTGTTGTTACAAAAACTGGTTTAAATCCACAGAAAGTACTCCAGCAGTGCAAGGCTTCAGAGCCTTCCACAAGCTACACAGAGAGGGACAAAAGGAGGAGGAGTCTCTACATCAGCATGTATACCACTAGGCTTGTTAAACAGGACGATGCCCCTGGAGTTTATCCATCTGCATATCATGATAGACAAAGTCTCATACCATATCCTAGCAAGAAGCAAGCTATAGGTCACCCTCTACATTCCAAGAATCTTAAAGGTCATACCTAGACCTACTGGGAATACTCACCACTAAACCAGATGCCCTATTCATGGGAGACTTTAACTAGCCCTCTATTGACTGGGAAATATTTGCTGCCTCAAACTTGTGGGCACAATGATTCCAGGACTTTATTAACATAAATACCCTTGACCACATGGTGTGCACCCCCCCACCAGAAGTTCAAACATACAGGACCTGGTTCACCAATATGGGAGATCTACACACCTCTCAGTGTCCGGTCCTAGCTGGTGAAGTTGGACCAGCAACTTGTCTCCTTCTAAATAAATAGACTTTGTAACTCCAGCAAACCCTGTAACAGTTAGGAACTATTCCAAAGCAAGCTACATTCTATTACGTGTTATTTTGTCAAAATTCAGTGCTCCCCCTAACCCCAAGTTCACATCAACCTGTGCGGACTTGTTCACAGAGACCCTTAAAAATGTAAATGGCTGCACAGAGGTTGTTTTACCTACTAGAAGTAGGCCCAAAACAAACTCTAAAAACAACCACACTGGTGGAATCTAACCAAACTACGCTATATAACAAAAGTCATAGCTAAAATCAGGAACAGCAACTTCCACAATGATAAGAGCTCTCTAACTAAACAGAAATCTAAGAAGACTAATTAAGTCCAACAAGGCCAATTACTGGGTCAAGATAACCTCACAGATTAAAGAAAACCACAGGACCTTTTATAGCTATGAACAAACTGGTGGTCAATGGTGCCACCATCAATGAGCGGAGTGACATAGTGAATTTGCCGGCTGACAAATTCAGCTCAGACTTTACAACCCACTCCCCCCTCGCCTTCCCCATGAAATACCTACTAGCACAACCCTCCCAGATTTTAACAGGGAACAAGTTCTGGTGATATTTGCTAAAGCCAAAAACACAGCATCAACGGGGCAGACATCATCTTGAGATGCCTCCTAAATAACTTGAAACATGACTTATCAGGACCATGAGTCACTTTTCAGCTATGGCCTGACAACAGGCTTTGTACACAAGAATACAAAACTGCAATAGATAGTCCACGTCACAATGGTGTACCATCAGCTGACCACAGAAACTACGGGCCCATTTAACTAGTACAATATGCAAAGCCATGCAATGAATTACGATGGAAATGATCAACAAAGACAGAGGCAACCTTCAGACACTGGACCTAAACCGGTTTTGCTTTGTCAAGAGTAGGTCATGCCTACTAAACCTGGTGGACTTCTTTGAGACTGTCACGAAAGCAATGGATGACAGAAAAATGGTGCATACTGCCTACCTAGTTCTAGCCAAGGGGTTTGATACAATACTCCAATTGGGTATAGTTGACAAATGCAATGAATTGGACATAATCCCCTACAAAACTTGCTGGACTGTCAGCTGACCCACAGACAGGACCCAAGAAGATTGGTGAGACCACTTCCATTGAGGGACCACTCACCAGCAGGGCTCCATGCTGGGATTATTCCTACTTGGCATCTAATTCTTAGAAGTAAAAAATGGCCACCCAGGCTAAATACTCCATTAATAAGACACCCCTAAAAGTTGACCCAGTACTCAGGGGTCTGGGAACATATGTAGACAGTAAAATGGCCATTGACCAACATGTGGCCAAGGTAAAGGTGGGAAGAAAATCATTCTATGTCACCCAACTTATAAGTTAGGGTATGGGACAGAGGTCCAAGGAAAGCATAATGCCACTTTATGCAGCCCTTATCAGATCCATCAGTGAGTATAATGCCCCCCTTCAGTGTGCACCTGACCAGTCATATCTAACAGTTAGAACATCCACAAACATTTCTTACGAGGAGAATCCAGGGTATAAAAACATTTTCCTATACAGACTGTCTTACTTGGTCTCCTTTAGGTTACTGAGAGGCAATCCATGTCTGGCATGCAAGGCATCCTCCGATCCAGTTCTGATGGACCTTTTGCATATCCAGAAAATGATCGGCATCAGAACCACTAGATCCAAGAATTTAAATTTTGCTTGTGACATAAACAGGACATGTTGGCGAGACAGATATGTCTCAGAGGATCCTCATACTTTGGAACAGTCTCTAGATCCATGTGAAGCAGAGTCCATCCCTGACCTTATTTAAGCATAACCTTGACCAAGTGACAGGAAAGTGGAAATTCACCCTGGATTTGGCCCTACATTCTAATAGATGGAGGCAGACAGTAACTATGCAAAAATGAACATACCCTTGCCACATAACATTCAGAAACTCCCTAACATACCCTCTCCCAATAAATGCTCATGATACACAGGGACACAACTGGGTTGTGATGCGCTACTAGGCTTATAAAGGCCCTGGTGGCCGTTATCCTAGTATGTACCTATGAACTTATAAATATATTGCAAATTGGACCACCTAAGCTGAGGGACTGTGAATAGCTAATACTTTGTACTTTATGTGTATAAAGACAGCCATTAGGCTGCTGTGATTACATTTTTTTTGTCATTCTTAAACTGCTGCTTTATCTTGTCTCTTAAATAAAACTTGCGTTGCTACAATACGACTATCTCCAGAAGATCTGTTTGTGAACCATCAATAGGACTACACTCCCAAAGGGATAGGGTAGCTCACTGCATTAGACCAGCAAGCTGGCCTGTTCCCTACTACCAGACTCTTGACACGGAACAAAAGACTGACAGGGATTCCTAGACAGGAACAAAGTGAATGAAGGGATCTTGATTAGCCCAGGAATCCCTGGAAAGAATTAGCTCAAAGGGTTTAGCAAGGGTAGCCATCAAATAATCTCTGTCTTTGCAAAACTTACAATACTCTCATTTAAATTAGTATATATGCACTTCTGCAGGCTTCACATTTACAGAGGTTGTTTGAGGTGGGACCTGGGGGGAAAAAGAAATGGTGTACCACAAGTCAAAACAGAGACTAAAAGAACTTTGTATGGATACTTTGAAGAAGAAGAAAAAAAAAAGAGGAGTTAAAAAAATCAAGTATCCCCAGGACATTAATGGGCTCACACAACATATCATTTTTATTACAAGAGAAGCTCTAAGTGAATAAAAGATAATCATTTGAAGATAAAACTGAAGACAGCAAAAATATTTTTTTTTCACAAAATTGGGAAGTGACCGACTAAAAAGGACTTCCTAAGGAGATAGCAAGTTCAAAACAGATGGATAACATATGGCAAACAAGTAATTCTATAAGCAGTTCGCAAAAGTATGCTGTGAAGATGGATTAAAGAGCCCATCTATCTGATGAGGAGATGGGCATGCTATGCCGATAAGGAAGCCACTGACAGGACTCCAAAGTCGGTATTTGTTATGCTAAACAGTGGGAGAAATGGAATTAAGACTGACAAATGCCAGAACAATGACTCTGTGACTAAGATATTTGCCTCAGAGCCCCAAAGTCTAGGGTTCAATCCTGATCTTTAAAGGAGTTTTGATGTTCTCTTTCTGACGGTATGTTTTTTTTTTTCCTGAACATTCCAGTTTCTTCTCACTTTCTAAAAAAATGATGGTCAACTGGTTACTCTAAAATGTCCATATTTATTGCAATTACTCTTGCTTAGAGGCGATTGAGGCTTAGCATATAAGGATCCTGCCCTGATGGATGTTAAGCACAACTGCAAAACAGCATCAGAAGTACTCGGATCTAGAAACCTGAACCTTATTTGTGACATAAATAGAACAAGTTGGAAGGACAGCTATGTGTGTCAGAGAATTCACCTTCTCTACAACAGACTTCCCCTCCATGTGAAGCAAAGTACTTCCCTAAACAGGTTCAGTGGATGGGAAATTGTAAATTCACCCCTATGTCTAGCACCTATGCCTCTAATGGAAATGGCAGTCTCTAAATCATATCCTAGCTTATATATATCCCTTAAAATAAACTCTAAGGCACAAAAAACTTGAACAATAAATTTGGGATGCATGGCTAGGCTTATAAGGCTCCCAGTGGTCTTAGCCTAGTATACAGCCATGAACCTACGAACCCTTGGAGCTCAGCTTATGCCTCAAAAGCATCTGAGGAGCAATTCACTTAAGTTAACAAATACATAAAATTAAAACTTAAAGACTGTTTTATGAGAGCAACCACCCTGCCAAACTCATATGGTGATTATCTTACAGCAGTCTATTAAAAAAAAGTAACTGTCCTAATGTCCTAACAACACAATAATTTATTTCTAGCAAAAGTACTACAAGTGATGATTTGAGTCAGTATATGTTATTATCTATTACAGTACTGCCTTGCAGGAGCAGTGTGTGTCATCTTTAATCTGCAACAGACCATCAACAGAGAACGGGACCCTTTGGCAATCAGCACCCACTTTTCATAAACATCCAATGGCCCTCCAGAACAACAGTCCCTTCTCAGATTTTCAAACATATTCCTTACAGACAAAGACATCATAAAGTGCATTCTTTGCCCAGGGGATTGTTTTTACAAGGTTATGATTAATTTTCATATTCCAAGTTTAAGCTATTAACAACTGGCAACAATCACATTAGCATTAACTGACTTGTTAATTTTCTTCTAGCAATTCTTGCTGAAACACTTGTCAAATATTTGCAACAAATCTGTATCATAAATATAATAAAATTAAGGAAGAACAGATGCTATATTAGCAGCATGAAACAGGTTACTTGCCGCATCAATTCCCTAGAAATCCTGTCAGGCATTTTTAGCAATAATATTAGGAAACCAAAACATAAGTATTTATCAAGTAGATCATAGCATGCATATTTTACATTATTTATCCTTAAAAAAACCTGAAATGTACATAAGATACCATGAAATTCTTCATATTTTGGTAAACAAAATACGACAATAAGTAAAACCATGTCTAATTCACACCTATAAACAAGATATATTTTTGTAATACGTACAAGGAAACATGTCTTCTGCGTTAAGATGACACTTACTCTGGTAAACAAATGTAAATAAATAAATGATGTGTTCATGCAACTAATTAAATGAGCACCTGGAAGAAACGGCCTCAAGGAATAATTAGAAAACTGTCTTTGTTTAATCTAATTCTGTTCCTATTTCATTTATCTCAGGTGTCCACTCCCCCGCTTATAACCACAAGGAATCTCTCTATTTAATCGACTATGAAATTAGCCTTCCTTGGATAGGCAATGGAACTTTGGCGACACTGAATGGTACGACCATACACTAGATAAAGGTCTTATTTCATTTGAGATTTGGTGTCTAGAGCAGCCCCTCTGGGAGACATAATCACAGTGGCTTCAAGACAAGACACAAACACCTTTTAGATAGCTTCATACAAGTGCAAGCACAAATGAGTGAAACTCTACAAATGTAAACATCAGTCTGAAAAAAACCCACAAAAAAGTGTTTTGGCAGGAGGGTGATTGCTCCTCCACACCCCTGCTATTTGGGTACACCAACTATTTGCACTTGTTTCCCCCCTTTCCTGTAACTAGTTTAGTCCAGATACAGATTCTCAGTTTTAGAACTTGAATTTGCTTATTCATGATCAGCACTTGTTCAGAACTTGTTGTAAGTACTAAATAAGCTAATTACTACAGCACTCAACCTTCCTCATTACCTAGAGGAAAACAGTTTTGGTACTTACTTTCCTCATTTGCTTAGAGAAAAACAGCTCTTGTACTCACTTTCCTCACTTATCTAGAGGAAAAAAGTTTTTTATTCAGGCATGTCCAAGGGTCAAGCTCCCAGTGCTCTCTCCTGTCTATCTGATGAATCTGGGCATCTTGAGGCAATGTAGAAATTGCGTCATGTACACAGACAACCCTCTCCTCCTAGCAACCAACACTACAACCTGTGAGAGATGCACTTATCTTGCCAAACTGGAGGTAAAGCTCTCTCCAACCAAGACTGAACTTGACAGTCAAGAGGAGAAGGTAAACACCTGCACCACACCACACTCATCACATAGTCTCACTAAATCTACACTACCAAAATCCACACATAGAAACACAAAAACATTTGCGGAGGCTCTCAATAATAATCTGCTTAAGTAACAGAGACCTCCAAAGCAGACGCTATAGTCAGGCACAATGATGTCCCACTCACCAGGCTAAACAAGGAGAAGGTTACAGTCAGCGGCCTGTCGGGTGCCAGGATCCACCACATAACCCACACACTCAGGTCACTCCACAACAAGTGCAAATATGACTCTGTCATTGTCCACGTTGGTGTGAACGACCTGAGACGTACCTCCATGAACTATATGAAAAGAGAAATGGAAGAGCTCTCCGATCTTGTAGCCCAGGCAGGTATGCCCCTAACCCTGAGTAGCATTCTGCCATCACCCAGAATGATACCGCAGTACAAGGAAAAAATTATTGACTTCAACAATTGGTTAAGCTTCTGGTGTCATTCTAAAGGGATCCATTATCTGTCTGTCTGGAATGACATGGTTGACAGACCATGATGCTTTGCCAGAGATGGCCTGCACCTGTCACCACTGGGATTCTGGATACTGGCTAAGGTTCTTGCCGTCCCTATAGTGCCTTTTTTAGGCGAGGTTCAAATGACAAATTCACCACCATAACAGGAAAAGGCAAGCAAAAACTGAGGGTGATGCTACTCAATCCTAGAAGTCTAAATCTCAAAATGAACTCACTCGAAGCACTCCTTAAAATGGAGAACATCTATATCTGTGCAGTGACTGAGACCTGGTTCAAGGCTCCAGAGAGCACCCCTGCACTACCATGCTATAACTCATACCACACTTTTCGGCCATGTAACCTGGACCGGATCACCAAAGGCGGAGGTGTGTCCGTATTCATTAAGGATATCCACACCTCCAGGCTAGTTACTCAGCATAATGCAGCCGAGGTTATCCAAGTGCAACTAACCCTGGGCAAAACTGCAATCCAAATTGTAGCTTGCTACAGATCCCCCACCATGCCCCAGAATTCCCACTCCTCTTTTCTTGATGTACTGGAAAATATTAGGGTTCAACCAATATTTTCAACTACCCCACCATTAACTGTGAAAACTACTCATATACCAACTCCTTCCCTCAACGCTTCCTGGATTCATAAACTCCAATGTCCTGAATCAACTTATCCACAGCCCCACCAGGGGCAACAATATCCTAGATCTAGTCATTACCAACATGAGTGACCGGTGTTACACACCTGAAGTCAACACCTCATTGGTCCGATCTGACCATAATCTAATTACCCTAGATATCCACATCCTGCCCCCACCCCCATTAAGGAAACCACAGTAAAAAATGTCTCCAAAGCCAATTTCATGCTTCTTAAGACAGAAGTGATGAAGTTCATGACACCCATGCAGATGGTCAATACAGTTACAACTACTGAATCCTACACAATTGCACTTTATAAGCACTTACACGAGTGCATGGATCGCACTATCCCAAACAGAACCAAGATGCTATCCAAAAAAAGGAAGCCAATCTGGTGGTCCCCTGCCATAAACAAACTGTACAACAGAAAGAAGAAACTGTTGCAAAAGAGAGCAAAATCCCATGAGCTCCCTGGTCAGCCTCAGTAAGAAGCTGCAATCCCTGATAAAATCCTCCAAAGCTAGTTATGAAAACAAAATCGCCACTGATTCTAAAGACAACCACAAAGCATTCTATAGCTATGTCAAGAATCTCAATGGCAACACTCACATCTGCTCTGAGTTACAGCACAATGGCAATAAATATACAGAACCAACTGATAGTGCCAACATCCTGGCAGATAGGTTCAGTGCTAACTTTACCCCCCTCTCACCCCCTAAAGAGCCCATCTCTATACTGGAAGAATGCAAAGTTCCTGTACTCAAGGCTGCACAGGTAAATACCACACTCTCCAAAGCCAAGAACACAGCATCCATGGGACCAGACAACATCCCGGGCTGCGTTCTACATGAACTACAGAACAAACTGGCACCCCACCTAAGTACCATGTTCAATCATAGCCTCACCTCAGGCTTTGTGCCTGCTGAATGGCACACAGTGACGGTTATCCCAATCCACAAGGGGGAGCCACCACGGACCCTGGGAACTACTGCCCCATTAGCCTGATGGGCCAGGTCTGCAAGGCCATGGAACTTATAAACAAAGACATTGGTAATCTCCAAACTCTGGATGCCACACAGTTCGGGTTTGTAAAAGGCAGATCATGTCTCCTAAACCAGATAGACTTCTTTGAAGCAGTCACCAAAGCCTAGACAAGGGTAAAGTGGTTCACAGAGCCTATCTAGATCTTGCCAAGGGTTTCAACACCATACCCCACTCTGGAATTATAGATAAACTCACTAAACTAGGTTATATATCCCTGTCACAAGATGGGTTGCCAACTGGCTCACTGACAGAACCCACACTGTGAAAGTAGCAGACTCCAAATCCGACTTCAAACCAGTGACAAGTGGAGTACCACAGGGTTCAGTCCTGGGTCCTCTCCTGTTTGGTATCTACTTCTCTGAAGTACAGGCTAACACAGAAGGTCTTTGGCTAAGAAGTTCGCAGATGACTACAAACTAGGAGCCATAATCGAAACTCCTAACGATGTGGACATCCTACAAAAGGGCCTCAATGAGACAGATGCCTGGTGTCAAAGCCATGGCTTCAAGCTCAATGCCAAAAAGTGCATTGTCATCCCCTTTGGTAAAAACTCTGTACCCATGAACTACAACATAGGCAGTAGTATACTTAACACCGAAAGTGTGATGAGACCTTGGGACACAGGTGGACAGTAGTCTCTCCTTTGAAAATCACATCGCCACAGTAGTCAGGAAATCCTTCTACGTGGCACACCTCATCACAAAAGGTTTCTCATCCAGAAAAAAAGAGGTCATTGTTCCCCTCTACTCATCACTCATTAGACCCATTATAGAGTACAACGCCTCTTTTTGTATGTACCTCACAAGATATCTACAACAACTGGAAAGGCCGCAGAAATACCTCACAAAGAGGATTACAGGCCTGAAACAGATGCTCTACGCAGACCGTCTCAAAAAACTCCAGCTTTACTCCGTCACATATCGCCTACTTAGAGGTGATCTCTGCCTAACATACAAAGCTATGTCAAACCCAGAGCTGTTGGACATGCTCCACTTAAAGAAGTCCCAATCCCTCTGAGCTACACGCTGTAGGAACCTAAACCTTGTCAACACAATACACAGAACATGCCGGAGGGATAGATTCGTGTCCCACAGACTTCCCATACTCTGGAATAAACTACCTATCTATATCAAACAAAGCTCCTCACTACTCTTCAAGAAAAATCTTGATGATTGGATGGGAAATAGGGAATTCGCCCCGGGATCACTTCTGTGGCTCTGCTCGACAGTGGCACAGGAAAATAATTTTCTTGAGTGGCAAAAGCCAGGGTACCTTTTTGGCTGGGCTTGTATAGACCCTAGGGCCGATAGCCTAGTATCTACCTATGAACCTTCACAGGAAAGAGGGAAATTCCTGGTGCAGAGGAAATTTGTACTTAGAGAGGAAAGCTGGGCAGTCACACTTTAGTGATCACACAAATACTTGTCTATCACTCACTAGTGTTTCACGGACAAGCCTTGCTGTCATATACACAATACTACTACTGGTTAAAGTACTTGACTAGAACATAATAACTTAACTGCAAATAACTTGTGCAGCAAAATCTGCCCTTAACGAAAGCAGTCCTCAACCAATGTTATAGTTTATATATGTGTGTGTGTGTGTGTGTGTGTGTGTGTGTGTGTGTGTGTGTGTGTGTATAAAATATATGTGTGTGTGTGTGTGTAGATATACAGACATGTATATATATATATATATATATATATATATATATATATATATATATATATGTATATAACATGTGTGTGTATATAGACATCTATTTGTGTGTGTGTGTATATATATATATATATATATATATATATATATATATATATATATATATATATATATATATATACACACACACACACACACACACACACCTTTTTTGGGGGATGGCTAGGGTATTCTGGATTATCTGCGTGTTTTGTAGGTGCAGTGTGTGAACTTTAGTTTGAATGAACTGCTTATACACATCAGATTCAGAGGAATTGTAATACGGTTAATGACATACCAAAGATGAGAAACCTTTGCTATACTACGAGTATAGACAAAATGAAAATATCTACATGGCATACAAGAGGTATGCTTTACGCTATCCGTTTTTTTCTTTTTTTAAGTCTACTGCTAGGAGGTATACTACACATACATGAACAAATATAAATGTGCACACACACAAGCAAACAGACACAACACACACACATAAATAGAACTGTCAGTTTATCAAGCTTTCAGAAACTCGAAATTCATATCTGCGAGACTATATGATCTAACTTCTGAAAACTCGAACATAAAAAAAATCCCATAAAACTCTATCTTTTTTTACATTTTTGCAGGGGGAGGCAAGCCCCCTGCACCCCCCACACCCCTGAAAATTATATATACCAACTCCAAGCCCTCACAGCCCCCCATGCCACCTGCAATTATATATACCAATTCCGAGATCACATTACATTGAGGAAAATGGTACACTTTCCAATCCTCACTGTACCGAGATCTCCATTGAAAAGCTTTGAGTTTTCAGAAATTCGATCATATCGTCTCACCCAATTGAATTTCGAGTTTCTGAAAACTCAATAAGCTGATAGGGAGCCATATAAATATATGGGTATATGTAAAATTATCAAAATACCCAAATATCGACAAACTCATGTGCCTAGGAATACCCGTGGACATTGTTTTTTGCAGGGTGGAAAGCCCCCTGCATCCCCTTGGGGGGGGTGCACCCCTCCCTGTTAATGATATATATATATATATATATATATATATATATATATATATATATTAGCTCCAAGATTTCACAATCCCTGGGGAAAGGTCATTTTCCACAAGTTTGTCCGTCTTGTACACCTGACGATCAGTACTTGGTGTGCGTATTACATACAGATTTGTACAGAACAATAGCAGAGTGGCATCTCTTCTTCAACAGCTCTTAACAGTAGTTCAGAATGACTGCAAAGAGGTCATGGCAAACATATGTCAATAAACACAGATGGCACCTTTGAAAGGTGGCACTGGTTTGACAACTACCTGCAAAGACAGTTTTTCAAAAAAAAGAAAGTAAAGTGTCATATGAAGGGGTCAGGACAGGGAAAAAGGCAATTCAGTAAATAAAAAATAACACTGGAGTCTATCCTGATGCTTTCAAAAGCTGGAACGAGCATAATACTAGCTTTTACTAAAGAAGCTACTAAAATTAAATGGGAAAAAGGCTGGCAAATCAGTGATTTTAAGTAGTAAAGTGCACAGAAAAAAAATCACAAACCCATCTTTAATGTGCATGTCACTTGGCCACCCTCCATGTGGCTTATATGCATGATCTGTACGTTCTCCATCTGGTATGCAGTCAGCCTTAAAGATCTTGCACATTAGTATGGGACTCTGCTATTTACTCAGCAAGCGGACTCACGGAGTGTAATACAATTACTAGTTTTACCATAAATAAAAGCTGTGCTTTCTGTCCTAATTACTGGTCACACTTTTTAAAGAGGAAAGTCTCTCCAGCTGCAGTTTCTTTACTACCACAGGGTTCTCACATTTCTGCATCATTAGTAATGGGGGTTTTCTAAACAAATCTAGAATGTTTAATATTTTTAAAGAAACAATTCAATAATCAACTTTTAAACAAGGAGAATGGTTTACTTAGGTAAAAAAGCAAAGCCTTTCAAACATCTCGCATGCTGTATGGAACTACAGTACTCTGTGTACAAGGCTTGTTGCAAGAATTTAAAAGAAAATACATATCAGATTTCATAGTTTTCCAAATCCACTGGAAACAGTTTTCTTAACAGGTTGCTCTGAGTGGACAAAAATATTTATTCAGAATGTTTTTTTCTTTGTAAAAGGACAAATATTTATGTAGAAGCAATTTACTTTTCACATGAAAATTCAAAAGTTGTAGTTCTGTTTATACAAGTTTAATTGAAGGCAGCAGTGAAGATTTAAACATCCTTTAAGCACATTTACCCCATATTTCATATAATCTGAGGTCGCATTTACCAAATCATTTGGCATGATCACATAAGCTATGCATGACAAATCAACTTGCTATGGTCGGTTAAGTTTTACATTTATAAAGCAAATATAGTATTGTGCTGTCTTCTGTGAAACGTGGTACATCTTGCTAAGTAGGTCATGCAATACTAATATACCATAAGCTTAGCTGCTGTCCCACCCAACACAGTACCCTGAGATAAAAAGTAAAGCCCACAGTAAAAGCAAGGTGTATCACGGAGTCCATATTTAAGGCTATATGATGAATTGTACAATGCAGACCACACCATACTTAATCCACAAATGTTAATATTCCTAGTGGCCGACAGACTCGATCTGAATGTGAATCTCAAAGCCACATATTAAAAAAGAAAAACACAAATGGATAAATGGATCTTCTCCTTACTCAAAGTGATATAAGCTCAGTCAGCATGCCAGCTTTGTCATAACAGGGAAATAAGAGTATGGTTGGGCAGCTTAGCCCAACAATACAGCTCCATAACTAGCTACTGACTGAAAGTTTTAAGCATGTGTGCATACTGAAAATATCAAAATTGAGTCCGAGATCTACAGGTGAATGAAGGGTTCTGGTATTAGTACCAATCAATATTTACAGTCACTAGCACAGAGGACTAGACGAGTACAAAGAGTGCTGTCCAAGATGCAAAATACTTTACTAATGCGTTCTATGGGCACCTAAAACAATGCATGGATTGTGCTATCCCAAGCAAAACCAAGATTCACTCCTCCAAGAAAAGGAAACCAGTCTGGTGGACCCCTGCCATAAACAAGCTATACGATAGGAGGAGGAAACTAGTACAGAAAAGAGCAAAATCCCAAGAAGGGAAGACATCCCTGATAAGTATCAGCAAGAAACTACGATCCCTCAAAAAATCATCCAAGGCTAGCTTCAAAAGAAAAATTGCCAAGGATTCCAAAGATAACCACAAGGCATTTTTTAGCTATGTCAAGAATCTAAGTGGCGATGCTCAGATCTGCTCGGAGTTAGTGCAGAATGGCACAAAATACACTGAACCGACCGATATCGCCTAGGGTTACCACCTGTCCCACTTTGAGAGGGTCAGTCCCTCTTTGGGCAGTTGTGTCCTGACAAAAATAATAAAAATGGCAAATGTCCTGAGATTGTAGGACATAATTATGTCCTATATTGTATGTAACAGTTGCATAAAACAGTTATTCTATATCTAAACTACCTAAATGTTATAAGAAACAGAATAAGCAACTAAAATGCTACAAGAATAAGCTATTATTTAGGCAAAAAAGTTAAGTTCTATCCTTTGTACTGACCGTGGGTATGTGTTGGCCTGTAAAATCTGATGCTTGTCCCGAAAATGTCCCACTTTGGCCATTTGAAAAGGTGGCAACCCTAATATCGCCAACATCCTGGCAGACAGGTTCAGTGCAAACTTCACCCCCCTCTCACCCTCAAAAGGGCCCATAACCATACCAGAAGAATGTAGAGCCCCTGAAATCACAGACACTCGGGTTAAAACAGCCCTCTCCAAAGCCAAAAACACAACATCAGTGGGACTGGACGGTGTCCCAGGCTGCGTGCTACACGAGCCCAAAGACAAACTAACCCCTCACCTAAACACATTGTTCAAACTCAGCCTCTCCACAGGCTATGTACCCATAGAGTAGCACACAGCAATGATTACTCCACTCCATAAAGGTGGAGCCACAACAGACCCAGGGAACTATCACCCTATAAGCCTGACTAGCTCAGTCTGCAAGGCTATGGAGCGCATCATCATGGAACTCATTAACAGAGACATTGGGAACCCCCAAACACTGGACCCTACCCAGTTTGGTTTTGTTAAGGGCAGATCATGCCTCCTAAACCTGGTGGACTTCTTTGAAACAGTTACCAAAGCTAGATGAGGGAAAGGCAGTACACACAGCCTACCTAGACCTCACAAAGGCCTTCAACACCATCCCCCATTCTGGTATTATAAACAAGCTCACCAGCATGAACATAAACCCCTACATCACAAGATGGGCTGCCAACTGGCTCATAGACAGAACCCATATGGTGAGAGTTGTGGGAGCTAGGTCCGACTCTAAAACAGTTACAAGTGGCGTACCCCAGGGCTCAGTCCTAGGACCCCTCCTGTTCGGCATATACTTCTCAGAGGTACAGGCAAGCACAGGAGGACTATGGCTGACCAAGTTCACAGACAATTTCAGTCTAGGGGCTATAACTGACTCACTGGTTGACACAGACATCCTTCAAAAGGGTCTCACTGAGACGGATACCTGGTGTCAAAATCATGGCCTCAAGCTAAATGCCAAAAAGTGCATAGTCATCCCCTTTGGAAAAAAACAAATTACCCACAAATTATCACATAGGTGGTAGTCCCCTAAATACAGAAGATGTAATAAGGGATCTGGGGACCCAAGTAGATAGTAATCTCTCCTTTGATAATCATATTGCCAAAGTGGTTAGAAAATCCTTCTATGTGGCCCACCTAATCACAAAAGGGTTCGCATCCAGATCAAAAGAGGTCATTGTGCCCCTCTACTCATCACTCATCAGACCCATCATAGAATACAATGCCCCATTTGTTTGTACCTTACGAGGCATCTGCAACAGCTGGAAAGACCACAGAAGTACCTCACCAAGAGGCTCACTAGCCTCAAACAGATGCCCTATGCAGCTTGACTGAAGAAACTCCAGCTGTACTCAGTTGCATACTGCCTACTCAGAGGTGATCTCTGCTTGACATACAAGGCCATGTCCAACCCAGAATTGATGGACATGCTCCACCTAAAGAAAACCATAGCCCCTCAAGCCATACGTTCTAGGGATCTAAACCTCACCACAACAATAAATAGGATGTGCTGGAGGGATAGATTCCTGTCCCAGAGACTTCCCATGCTTTGGAACAAGATTCCAATCGACATTAGGCAAAGCTCCTCGCTAACGCTCTTCAAGAGAAACCTTGATGAGTGGATGGGAAAGAGAAAGTTTACCCCGGGGATCAATTCAGTGACTCTGCTGGACAGAGGCACAAGGAACTAATCTAAGGGGGAGGTGAAAGCCAACACATTCTGGTTAGGCTTATAAATGCCTTCAGGCAGATAGCCTAGTACCTACCTATGAACCTAAAAGATACAAATACAGAAAAGTAGACTTGGCTGCAGGCAAGGATAGTTTGTCCAACTATTCTGCCCATTAACGTATTTAGTGCAAATGCTTGGTAAACCCATATTCTGCTTCCTTCCTACATGCAGTTAAGCTGATAAATCTGTCCCCTGTGTATATGAATTCTGCTGCAGCTTACGACTGCATCAGGAAAGCATCAGGAATATTCCTCTATAATCATCTGTGAAAAAAACACTTACAAAAACCAGTCATGCGACCTCCATCCAAAATCTAAACAAGGGCTCACACTAGCCTGAAAGTTTCAGTTACTGCAAAATCAATGTTGGTCCAATGAAATGCATTTCTTCATGTCCGTGTTTCAGTATCTTTATGCTATATCCATACAGTTTTTATTTATTTTGTTAATCTTCTACCACCACTAAAGTAATCACCTCTTTCCGGATGCAATGTCTGATTTGCTCAAAATTGCAGAGAAGATAAATGGACTAAAGGAATTGGACAGCGGGCTGCTTAGCAGATAATAGCTGCCAATCTGCACTGCTTTTTACGTATTACACCTTCTGAAAGAAAACTGCTTTCTTTATTTTAAAAAAATCTAAGGTAATTAAATTCTTGTTATGTCCCTCTGTCCTTATTTTAGGATGCACATATTGCATTGTACTCTTTTAGTCTTTTCTTGTAGATTGTACATGATTTTTGCTGTGCTTCTTTGAATAGTCTCCATTCTGTTAATATCAGGAGGTTGGGCGAATAGGTTGTGGGAGAATTAACATATATGTGTATGTATTTATGTAAGTATCACATGCACAAAGATTAGCTGTAGAGCATTCACACCCCATAAAATTATACCCCCTTACATCCTAACTTTAAATAACTAAGTCTAGGCGATCTCAAAAGATGTTAACAGAAAACATGAGTAACTCACAGCCAAAAGACTAAGCCATCAGCTATTGGTACCAAAGCAGATGTTAGAAGTAATCTGAACTCCAATTTCCAGAGCAAACCATACAAGAAAACTAAAATTAAATATGACTCTAGTTGTTATTCCTATTATGGACTTTTGTAAAGTGTTAAGGCAAGACCATGAAATGGCATATAACATCAGTACAACCATCACTGTATGCCACGGCTTATTAAAAGATATGGTCACCTATCAATGTAGATATAAGTTACTGTAAATGCCCAAGCTCAGCCACCAGAAAGTTTTAACAGCCAATAAATTAAGTCTGATGGCAGAAGACAACCCTGGAAACAATTACAATAGTAAATCAGAAATGGTGAAATCCTTCGTTGTAAGTTAGATTACACCCAAACGACAGCATGAAATAATAATAATATGGAAATCTTGTAAGAAAACAAGTATGAGTAAACTACACAGACTACAGCAGAAATCTAGCAAGGGTGTCCATGGATGTGAAAATTTAAGTTATTTTGAAAGATTAAAATATCTGAACCTATACAATGTCTCATATCAGAAAATATAAGCTCAAAATGATAGCTGCTCTTACTAAATTCCCATGTGGTAATTACTACAAGTTCCCTTCTACCTACTATTGTAAACATCTCCATTCCAGAAGAATGCAAGGTTTCTGTAATCACGGCTGCAAAGATAAAAACCACACTCTCCAAAGCCAAAAACACAGCATCCATGGGACCTGACAACATCCCAGGCTACATTCTCCATGAACTACAGAATGAACAGGCACCCCACCTAAGCACCATGTTCAATCATAGCCTCACCTCAGGATTTATGCCCAATGAATGGTGCACAGCGACAGTCATCCCACTCCACAAAGGGGGAGCTGTCACGGACCCCGGGAACTACAGCCCCATTAGCCTAAAGAGCCTGGTCTGCAAGGCCATGGAACGTATCATCATGGAACTTATAAACAAAGACACTGGTAATCTCCAAACTCTGGACCCCACCCAGTTCGGGTTTGTAAAAGGCAGATATGTCTCCTAAACCTGACTGACTTCTTTGAAGCAGTCACCAAAGCTGTAGATGAGGGTAAGGTAGCTCACACAGCCTATCTAGATCTCGCCAAGGCTTTTGACACCATCCTCCACTCTGGAATTATAGATAAACCCACTAAACTATCTATAAATCCCTGTGTCACAAGATGGGTTACCAATTGGCTCACTAACAGAACCCACACTGTGAAAGTAGCAGACTCCAAATCTGACTTCAGACCAGTGACAAGTGGAGTACCACAGGGTTCAGTCCTGGGTCCTCTCCTCTTTGGTATCTACTTTTCTGAAATATAGGTTAACACAGAAGGTCTTTGGCTAACAAAGTTCGCAGATGACTGCAAACTAGGAGCCATAATTGAAACTCCTAACAATGTGGACATCCTACAAAAGGGCCTCACTGAGACAGATGCCTGGTGTCAAAGCCATGGCCTCAAGCTCAATGCCAAAAAGTGCATTGTCATTGAGCTTGAGGCCAAGGCTTTGACACCAGGCATCTGTCTCAGTGAGGCCCTTTTGTAAAAAACTCTGTACCCATGAGCTACCACATAGGTGGTAGTCTACTTAACATCGAAAGTGTGATAAGAGACCTTGGGACACAGGTGGACAGTGGTCTCTCCTTTGATAATCACATTGCCACAGTAGTCAGGAAATCCTTCTTTGTGGCACACCTCATCACAAAAGGTTTCTCATCCAGGAAAAAAGAGGTCACTGTTCCCCTCTACTTGTCATTCATTAGACCCATTATAGAGTACAACTCCCCTTTTGGTATGTACCTCACAAGACATCTACAACAACTGGAAAGGCCGCAAAAATACCTCACAAACAGGATTACTGGCCTCAAACAGATGCCCTACGCAGACCATCTCAAAAAACTCCAGCTTTACTCCATCGTATATCGCCTACTCAGAGGCGGTCTCTGCCTAACGTACAAAGCTATGTTAAATGAAGAGCTGATGGACATGCTCCACTTAAAGAAATCCCAATCACTCTGAGCGACACGCTCTAGGGACCTAAACCTTGTCACCACAATAAACAGGACATGCTGGAGAGATAGATTCCTGTCCCAGAGACTTCCCATATTCTGGAACAAACTATCTATATCAAACAAAGCTCCTCATTAGCACTCTTCAAGAAAAATCTTGATGATTGGATAGGAGATAGGAAATTCACCCCGGGGATCACCTCTGTGGCTATGCTCAACAGGGGCACATGAAAATAACTTTCTTGGGTGGCGAAAGCCAGGGTACCTTTTTGGCTAGGCTTCTATAGGCCCTAGGGCCAATAGCCTAGTACCTACCTATGATTACATTTCTTACCTACCTGCTCCTACTTAATGCTTGCTCTCTCTCATCACACTATTACTTACTTATTTCAAACCAAATATCAATCTTTGTCTCACCTTGCTTTTCTTTGCATTTCTTTCTGCTACAACCTTATACAAATGCAAAAGTAATCTCTTATTTTCTCCTCTTCCTACAATCACAAATTATATGACACACGGTCAGCATTACTCATTTGTTGCATCTAATTATGTATGCAAAACTGTATATGTAACCAAGATGAAAAAATTTTATATAATGTAGAAAATCAAAATATACTGTATATTGGGGCTTGTCTCTGCTGGGAAAGAGTCTCTCTCACTCTCTCAATCGGACTTCCGTGGTCTACTAAGATAAATAAATAAATACTGATATTTGAAAGGAAACCTTATTCAAGCATATAGGGCATTTAGAGATAACTGCCTATGTATAACAGTATATAGGAATGAGAGGTGTACTAACTGTTTCTCTGAAAGAAGAGCTAATGCATGGAGTAGACTACCAAATTAAATTAAAGCAATCACTACTTTAGATATTTTAAGAACAACCTAGACACTTTTTATGGAAATGACTGTTTACGTACATTCGCAGGCTAGAAGGGCATTATTGCCTGAGCCTGAAATATTTGTAAGTATGCATATATGTATAGCATTCCTAGAGAGATTTAAGTCACCTGTTTAGAATAACAGAAGTATACTGTTACACTCAAAGACATCCCACAAAGTTTCATTTGTCACATACAATTTTGCACCACACATAGTATCCCTAAATTCTTCAGAAAAGGCACTTACACTCAAATGATAATAATATTCTGCTTCATTTTGAGATACAAAAATAAAAATTTGCCAAGGTAGGCTTACAATGTAGTAAAAGTAGCGAGGGAGAGTACCTCTCAGTGTAGTTACAAAACATTGTTGAAATCCAAAATTACAAAAGATGAAAAGATGCCAGGTAAATCCAACAATAGCCCAGATGGAGGTGAATAAGCTGGTAGCAAAAGCGGTATTCTTAACGCAAGTTTATTGTTTTTTTAAAAACAACATACGTTTTCGCTACTGTTCAACAGTAGCTTCTTCAGAGAAACAGACACAAAGACAGCGCCAAACATTTAAACCTGCAGGTGACGTGAATGAGTTAGAACACGTCACTGCAAGTCACAAATAATCATATGCATTCGCTAAATACAATATGTTAGTGCAACAATAGAATGCGTATGAAAACACGCTTATACATCAATATTATGTTAAAAAGTATATGTATACAGTAAGACCAATACATTCAACAAGTTAATACTTCTATAAATAGTCAATTACTACTTAAATAAAACGTGTTATGATATGCCAGCAATACTACTGCACATTTTCTAAAGGGTATCCGAAGTTCGTATACAAGTTAATCAATGTAATAACGGTTAAACAAACTGTATAATCTAATTGTTTAATTAATGTATACCAAATGTATTTAAAAATGTATATATTAAAACAATGTTCTTTTTTAAAAAGAATATATTAATTAATAATACCATGATGCTGTTACACAACAATCTCAAATGTAAAAAAAGTTTTCTTTTAAAAAATTCTTTTAAAAGTTTTAATATTAATTATAGTTATTTACATATTTTTTTGGGACCATGTATTAACAAGTAGGGGTATTTTACCTCAAAGTGCTCCTTAGTTTTAATATACAATTAATATTACAATTTTCATTCAACCCAGGTGTACCAAACGCATCTAGTGTTAATTGCCATTCTAATTCACAGGCTTCTAAAAGTAGTGGAAAAGGACCTCCTCTAATAGTATAAGGTACATGGTCTATAGCTAGAAAATGGAAGCTGTGACCGGGGTTGTTGGAAATATGTTTCGCCAAGGCATTGTCCCCTTTATTTTTCTTTATAGCATAGATGTGTTCATACAGCCTTTCACGTAGTTTATGATCGGTTTTCCCTACGTAAAAGGCTGGACAACAGTCACATGTAGCTAAGATAGATGATAGATTTAGTCTCACAGTTGAGTTTATAGTTAATGTAATATTTTTTGTTTCTAATAGAAAAAGAATTTGATGTTCTCAGATATTTACAATAATTACAAGAGCCACAAATGAATGTCCCCTTTTGTCTCAAATTAAAATCAGTTTCTTTGTTTCTTTCAAGAAGCATTTTAAGATTGTTACCTTTCTTGTATACTACAACAGGATTTTGTCCTAATTTTTCTGAAAGTTGTAAATTATTCCTAATAAAATACCAGTTCTTAAAGACTATGGGCCAGATTCAGGAAGGCTTACACGGAGTTCAAGAGTAGTGTAAGCCTCCGTGTAAGCCTCCCGATTCAGGAACAGCCCAAATCTCCGTGTAAGAGACAGCTAATACGTCTCTTACACGGACTGGGCGTGGAAATGCTCAATACCTCATTTGCAGCTTAAAGATATGCAAATGAGGTATTTGAGCGATCCACGAAGCCGAAACCAGTCCGTGTAACGGACGTGTTAGCTGCAGAAATGTACTCAGCTGACAACTGAGTACATTTCTGCAAAATTAAAAACGGAGCTATGTCAGCTCCAAATAAAGGGTGCATATGTTTCATGAAGCATGCCAATGGCCAAATATGTGGCCATTGGCATGAAAAAGTGTTGCAAAAATAAGTTATATAACTTTTTTTTCACGGGATTTCTGGGTTTAACTGCAGCACACCAGCAAACGGGGTGCGCTATCTAAAACTGAAAACCGAAGCTTATAAGCCCACAATTGTGGGATTTATGTATTACATGGAATGTCAATGGAGGGACTTGCAGACCAAAAACAATATGGCCTCCGTTTAGTGGTTGTCAAGGGGGGGAAGCTCCGTGTAAGACATGTAACTAGTCATTACTAGGCAATCCTATGTAAATGAGGGTTACAATACTGAATCACACTGCCACATAGGTAATGAGCACTTTCTGAGTAGTGTAAGAGTTAGAGAAGGGGGAGGAACAGAGTAAGAGGTAGGTGACATCACGGGGGGGAAGGATAGCAATAAATGTACCAGATTGGAGGGCAATGTAGGGTAAGAGATGACAGACAGACATCAGGGAGGGAGGTGTGTCCCAACAGAACACTAGGAAAGTCAAGAAATTGAGGGTATACGCTATCCCTACACTCAAAGTTTCTTGAAATACGTGCATCTTGCGCAGCGTGTAAGGCAGGTTCAACATGTGGGGCGTGTTGCAAACCGTTTACAACGGTTTCGTGGCGCACATGTGGAAGGCAGTGTCTTGGCGTTTAGCATGAATCAGCCAAGCTCACACCGTGTAAGGATGTGTGCGCGTGTGTAACACCGTGTAAGGATGTGTGCGCGCGTTTAAGTGACTGTGAGCGTGTTTAAGCTGGTGTGCGCATTGCTCCTCCTCAGGAAACAGAGAGGAAACAGGAAACAACTAAAATACAGGGAAACTGCCAGAAGATCCTGCTGGAGTTAATTGGTGGAAACAATTAGAAGCAGGCAATTACACAGGCAGACTAGAAGCCCAACCCAGCACTTAAAACAAAACAAAGAGCAGTGAAGGCTGTTTCTCACAAGAGATACTGCCAGAAACTAAGCTATCAGAATTGAAAACTGAAAAAAAGCTGAACTCAGAGCAGAAATGCTAGGGGCTGCCATGGCTATTATAATCAGGCATAGGCGAATTGCTGAGGGTGGTGACAATGCAGATGCTGACAGACAACCCAGAGTGAGGAGAAGGAGAAGAGTATATAGGCCCAGGGTCACCTACCATGGGTTACATGAGCTGGAGATAGTAGAGCGCTACAGAGTGGACAGAGACCTTCTGCAGCAGATTGTTGAGCTGTGCAGGCCACATCTCACACACAGAACCAACAGAGGGAAACCCATCCCAGTGGAAACCAAGGTATGTGTTGGCCTAAGAATACTAGCAACAGGTACCTTCCAGAGACCAACTGGTGATATGATGGGGATATCACAGGCATCAGCCTCCAGAGTACTGCACCAGTTCCTGGATGCCATGTCAGCACATGTCAGTGATCATATATATGTCCCTAATGACCGTGAGGTTATGGCCAGCAATATGCGTCTCTTCCAGCAAATAGCGGGTTACCCTGAGGTGCTGGGTGCAATAGACTGCACGCACATACGCATCAAAGCACCAGCCGGTGAGCGGGGTAGAGCCTACATTAACCGCAAGGGATACCCCTCCATCAACTGCCAGGTCGTGTGTGATGCCCAGGGCATAATAATGAATGTGTGTGCTGGCTGCCGTGGGAGCTACTACGATTCCCATATCTGGCATCTGACGCAGCTGTACCAATCATTTGCCAATGGGGACTTCCCACACGGACACCTAGTGGGGGATGCAGGTTATGCACTTGAGCCGTGGCTGATGACACCCATCAGAAATGCACACACACCTGAACAGGAATGCCATAATGAGGCACACGCACAAACACGTAATGTCATAGAGCGTGTGTTTGGGCTGCTCAAGTCACAGTTCTGGTGTCTGGACACATCTGGTGGAGCCTTGCAGTACACACCAACTACATGTACCCAAATGATCATGATATGTGCTATGCTACATAATATGATCCTGCGGAAACAGCTGCAGCAGGACCAGCACAGGGTTGGGCCAAACATCCCCCCACCATTGCCAAGGCCACCATAGGCAGGAGGTGACTTGGAGGAACAACCTGACCTTGTCCCAGTAGGCAGAAGGAGGCGTGCCCAGTATGCCCTGGCCTTGGCAAAGAGGCAACGCATAGCACATACACTTGGTCAGTAGGAACACTGGGACTGATACCTGCTCTGACTCACTCATACAGTAACAGGGATGCCTAACATGACACAACCTGCTTCCAAAGATGTACAGGGAGTGTAGTATGTGCATCTGACAGAGGCGGCCCTGCAGCACCACCTGAGGCATGAATGCCATGTGTTAAGTAATGTAATATCATGTACCATATGCACACCTGAGGACCCCAACTAACATCCACCCTCAACAATCATAAACCACAAAAACACAAACCCACCTCATGGGTACCACAAGGGATAGGAACCTAGATGTAATGCTACCCAATGCCAGAAGTATAAACATCAAGATGCGTGCAGTGTAAACACACACAGTATAGAGAATGTAGATATCAGTGCTGTAATAGAAAACAGGGTCAAAGCCCACATCAGCACCCTGACACTACCAGGCCACACCTCATACAGTGATGTACATGTGCAAAAACATGGAACCAGATAAAAATGAGGGTGACTAGCAATAAATGGCATGGATAACCACACACCCATGTTTGTACCACAACAAGAAGCAACATGGAATAGCCATGGTCAAAAACCAATGGCTAAAACTGACTAATACTATATAGCTTGCTGCAGACCACTGTCCTAATAGCAGGAACTGCCCCAGGCCTATGTTCATAGGTTCATACTAGGCTATCTGCCCTAGGGCATTTATAAGCCTAGCCCAGAGTTTTGTGGCTTCTGCCACCCCTTCAATTTGATGGATAATATGCCCATTATTATGCTGTGCCTCTGTCAAGCAGTGATACTGAGGTTATCCCTGGGGTATACCTGCAATCTCCAATCCATTGGTCAAGATCTCACTTGAACAAAGCCAGTGAGGTGCTCAGCCTCACATGTACCAGGATGTTGTTCCACAGCATAGGGACTCTCTGGGTGATGAATCTGTCCCTCCAGCACATCCTATTAATATCTGTGTTGAGGTTTAAGTCTCCTGCCTTTGTAGTCCTGATGGATGTAGAGGTCTTGAGGTGAAGCATGTTCATTAATTCTGGGATGGACATAGCCTTGTATGTCAGGCACAGGTCACCTCTGAGCAGATGGTAAGCGACTGAATACAGCAGGAATTCCTTCAGTCGGGCAGCATAAGAAATATGTTTGAGACACTTTCACCTCCTGTTGAGGAATTTGTGGGCCCATCCAATTGCCGCAGGTGTTGGGTCAGATACATTCCGAATGGGGCATTGTATGCAATCATTGGTCTGATGAGTGATGAGTACAGGGGAACAATGACCTCCCCTGATCTAGATGTGAATCCCTGCATGATGAGGTGGCCAATGTAGAAGGTCTTCCAAACTACCCTGGCAATGTGAGTGTCAAACAAAAGGTTACTGTCAACCTGGGTGCCCAGGTCCCTGATAACCTCCTCTGTGCTTAGAGGATTGCCACCTAGATGGGAACTAGTGGTAACCCTGTTCTTCCTGAAGGGTATGGCTATGCATTGTTTAGTGTTTAATGTAAGGCCATGGCTCTGGCACCAGTTATCCGTGTCTATGAGACCCTTCTGAAGGATGTCTGTGTCAGATGGGTTTCCAACTATGCTTCCCAGTTTGCAGTCATCTTCAAACTTTGTCAGCCATAATCCTCCTGTGTTTGCTCGTACTTCTGAAAAGTAGATGCTGAACAAATGTGGGCCCAGGACTGAGCCCTGTGGGACACCACTTGTGACAGCTCTGGAGTGTGACATGGCACCAGCAACTTTGATCCTGTGTGTGCTGTCACTTAGCCAGTTTGCAACCCATGCTGTGATGTATGGGTTCACAATTAAGCTGGTGATGTTTTCAATGATACCTGAGTGGGGATTGTGTCGAAAGCCTTTGCCAGGTCAAGGTAGGCTGTGTGGACTGCCTTGCCCACGTCAATGGCCTGGGTGACTGTCTTGAAAAAGTCAACCAAGTTTAAAAGGCATGATCTGCCCTTGACAAAGCCAAAGTGGATTGGATCCAATGTCTGTAGGTCCCCTATGTCTTCATTTATAATTCCCATTATGATCCTCTCCATAGCTTAGCAGAACAGGCTTGTCAAGCTGATGGGATGGTAGTATCCGGGGTTGGTGGAGGCACCTCCTTTGTGAAGTGGGTCCACCATTGCCATATGCCACTCCTTGGGCACATATCCTGAGGTGAGGCTAAGATTAAACAGCTGCCCTAACTGTGGGTGTAATTACTCATTGAGTTCATGGAGCACACAACTGGGGACACCACCTGGTCCCATGGATAAAGTGTTTTCTGCCTTGGATAGAGCAGTTCCCACCCCAGCATTGGAGATGTTTGGGGGGCTACAATCCTCTGGTGTAGATACTCCTCCAGTTGGGGGGAGGGGGGGAGAAATCTGCACTGAACCTGACAGCCAGTATGTTGGCAATGTCTGTAGGTGCAGTGATATCTACATCATTCCGAACTAATTCTGAGCATATCTGGGAGTTCCCTCCCAGGTTTCAAACATAGGTAAAAAAGGCCTCATGATTGTCCCTTGAGTCCTGAGTGGGTTTACTCGCAAAACTTGCCTCGGATGATTGTATGGGGGAACCCAGTGTCTTACTCACAATGAGCAGGGGTGTCTTCCCTCCTATGGATTACGCTCTATCTCATAGTAGCTCCTTCCTTGTGTTGTAGAGCTTGTTTATGGCTAGGGTTCACCAGACCGGATGCTTGCCTGTGGTACAAAGAGTCTTTGTTTTGTCTGGGATTGCCTGATCCATGCAGTCCTGGAGGTGCTGGTAGAAGGCATTTGTAAGTGATACAGCAGCTTGGGTAATGGTGTCCGCTGGCTTGGGGGCCTTGAAAGAGACCACACCAGTCCTTAGAAATGTGAAGTCGGCATTTGAGAAGGTCTTCACTGTTTGCTTTTCTATCTGGGGTGTGTGTGGGATGTGGACTCCCACTGAGAGTAGTCCATGATCTGATCTCACCAATGATGGGTATACTTCTGGTGTTGAACAGTGTGACCCCATGTTCGTGATGATGAGTTCTAGTATGTTGTCTCCACTTGTGGGGATGGTGACCAGTTGTTCCATGGCATTTGAGTGTATGAACTCTTGGAACCTTTGTGTTACAGTGTTGTGGCTTGCTTAGTGATCCCAGTCTATATGTGGATAGTTGGAATCACCCAGTAGGATGGTGTTAGGAGATACATTTATCCCCTGCAGTGTTTGCAGGATAGCTGTGTGAGGTACCTGAGTTTGAGAGGGTGGCATGTAACATGCTACAAACTGCAGAGCAGTCTTGCCTACGGTCACTGGCACCTGGATGGTCTCCGATGCATCGTGTGTTGCCACCAACCATGAGGTGAGGGTGTCCTTGATGAATATGGACACCCACCATCCTTCTTGGTGTTGTCCGGATTCTGGTGCCGGAACGCATGATATGAGGTAACACCCGATAGTGCCGGGGTGCTGTTAGAAGCTGTGAACCAGGTTTCAGGCACAGCACAGACATCAATGTGCTACAGACTGAGAAGGGCATACAGTGTGTGCAGCTTGAGGTTGAGACCTCTGGCATTGAGCAGCATTACCCTTAGTGCCTTTCCTTTACTGTGTTCTAGGGTGGTAGGTGTAGAATCTGAATCTTGCATAAAAAAGGCACAATGGGGGTGACAAGAGCATCATCCAAAATCCGGAAGCCCAGGGGTGACAGGTGCAAGCCGTCCCTTGCAAATCACCGTGGCCTGTCCAGCATGTCATCCCAGGCAGACAGACATTGGACCCCCTTTGAATGACACCATAGTTTAAGCAAAATATTACAGCTGATCATCTTGTCTCTGTTTATGTGGCATCATACTTGGTGAAGGTAGGATACTACTGAAGGTCAGGGTCACCACCTGCCTGGCCTACATAATCAGAGGGATCCTCTATGTCTCTTTCCATGTAGTCCAGGGAGGTACATCTCAGGTCGTTCACACCAGCATGGATAATGACTGGGTCAGACTTGTACTTGCAGTTGAGTGACCTGAGTGCTTGCATTATGTGGTGGATTCCAGTGCCCGATAGGCAGCTTACTGTGACCTCCTCCGTACCCAGTGTGTCTGACTATGGAGTCACCTATGACAAGTGTGTCTGGCATTGTGTTTGGCCTTAAGGGCTGTGACTGTTTGGCACACCGACTCTGTGGTCAATGTGTTGCATGTGCTGTGCCCTGTGGAGGCGGTTGTGTGAGTGTCTGCTGTGGTGGCCACTGCCGTTTTGGTAGAATTCTGATCAGAGCCTCTGAGTATGTCTCTGTGTGTCTATGTGTATGATCTTAAGTTGTGATAGTGCCATGTGAGACTGGATTTGTGATGTGTGTGGTTACCTTCACCTTCTCTCTGGTCTTGCTAGTCCTATGTTGAGAGAGCTCAGCCTCCACTTTGGCTATATAGTTGCATCTCTCACATGTATGTGTGTTTTATGGGAGAAGGAGAGGGTTGTCAGTGTACATGAGGCAAGTGTAACATTGCCTCAATATTCCCAGGTTCACCAGCTGAGCAGGAGAGGACACTAGCAACTGATCCCTAGACATGCTAGAAGGAATAGACAAAACGATGTTGGAATACAGGGAGATATCAAGCCCCCCAAACCACATCATAGTGTTTGATTGACAATACCTACACATACACCAGTGTTTCATAGTGTCATAGTCTACTACTAGGCTATCTGCCCTAGTGCATGTATAAGCCTAGCCATAGTGATGTGGATATTGCCACCCCTTATAGTGGTAATAAGTGTACAGAATAGATTCTGAATATTGTGCCTCTGACTTAGTAGTGACACATTATGACCCCCTTATGTAATTGAATAACATGACTGTGCCTCCGTCTCATATGCAGTTGTCCAGATGTCTCCTGAAGAGAGTCAGTGAGGGACTCTGTCAAACATGAACTGGGATACTCTGCTAGAGTGTGAGATGCCTCTGAGTTATGACTCTGTCCCTCCAGCATGTCCTATACATGTATGTGCTGAGGTTCAAATCCTCAGCTCTCATGGCTCTGGTGGATTTGGATTGCTTGCAGTGGAGCATGTCCACCAAATCCTGATTGGACATGGTCTTGTATGTCAGGCATAGGTCACCTGTAAGTATGCGGTATGACACTGAACAAAGCTGGATTTCCTCTATTCTGGAAGCATATGACATGTGTTGAAGAACACTGATCTTCATGGTAGGTACTTTTGGGGTGTCTCCAGCTGTTGCAATT
This sequence comes from Protopterus annectens, assembly GCF_019279795.1. NCBI lineage: Eukaryota > Metazoa > Chordata > Ceratodontiformes > Protopteridae > Protopterus > Protopterus annectens. The sequence continues at coordinate 155,634,684 of NC_056746.1, read as the reverse complement.
GATGGGCGAGGTACATACCATATGGGGCTTTGTATTCAATCATGGGCCTGATAAGGGAGAAGGATAGTGGAACAATGACCTCCTATGATCTTGATGGAAAACCCTCCATGATAAGGTGGGCAAGATAGAAAGTCTTCCTAACCACCTTGGCAACAGGGGTGTCAAAAGAGATGTCACTATCTACATGTGTCCCCAGGTGTCTGATTTGTTGTCTGTGCTCAGTGGGTTGCTGTCTATGTATTGATCTGTGGGTACTTTGTTCCCCCCAAAGGGGATGAATACACATCAGTTGCATTCAGTTTCAGGCCATGCGTCTGGCACCAGCTATCCGCCTTTGTGACGGCATTCTGTAGTATGTGTGTGCTGTCTGATGTATTCACTATGGTGCCTAGGTTGCAGTCATCTGCAAACTGTGTCAGCCACAACCCCCCTATGTTTGCTTTCACATCTGAAAAGTAAATACCAATTAAGAGGGGTCCCAGGACACATCCTTGTGGGACACCACCTGTGACTGGCTTCGAATCTGACAAGGCACCTGCAATGTTGACTTTATGGGTTCTGTTTCTTAGCCATTTTGCAACCTATCCTGCGACATATGCTGTTATATGTCAGCTGTTGAGCTTGGCTATGATGCCTGAGTGTGGTATTGTGTCACAGGCCTTAGCCAAGTGCAGGTAGGCTGTGTGGACTGCGTAGCCCTCATCGATGGCCCTACTGACAGTTTCATAGTAGTCAACTAGGTGCAAAGGCAGGATCTGCCCTGTACAAAGCTGAACTAGGTGGGAACAAGGGTCTGTAGGTCAGTAATGTGTCTGTGTAAGAGCTCCATAATGACTCTTCCCATATCTTAGCAGACAAGGCTGGTTAAGCTTGTGTGGTGGTAGTTGCCATGGTCTGTGGAGGCATCTCCTTTGTGGAGTGGGACCACTGTTGCCGTATGCCAGTGTTCAGGTACATATCCTGTAGCAAGACTAAGGTTAAATAGCAGTTGTATATACGGGTCCAGCCCCTTCTGGAGTTCACATAGCATGCAACTGGAGATACCAGCAGGTCCCATGGATGCTGTGTACTTGTGCCGCTCTCACATGGACATCCAAGATGACAGTGAGGTTACATACAGCAGTGATAACTATCTTCTTTTGGGGGTGAGGGAGGGTAAATCGCACTGAAGCTGTCCGCTGGAATGTTGCCAATATCTGTCAGGTCACTGGAATATATGTTGTTGTGTACCAACTCTGAGCATATCTGAGGGTTCACAACCAGGTGTCTGACATAACTGAAGAAAGCAGTGTGGTTACCTTCATTGTCTTTGGTGATTTATGTCCCCAGGTTGACCTTGCATGTCTTTATGAGATAATGTAGCTTTCTACTAGTGCTGATCACAGCTGTCTTCCCTTTTGGAGATGTAGCTCTGTCTTGCATTAGTAACCCTCATCTGTCATACAGTTTGTTTATGGCTGGGGTCCACCAGACAGGACACTTTCCCTGTGTGGAGAGGGTCCTGTTTTTATTTGTGATTGCATGGTCCATGCTGTCTGACATCTAGCTAAGGGAGGTCATTGTGGTTCTGCAGTTATCTTTCATCGGCATTAGAAATGACCACAACAGCCCCTGTGGGGTGTACCTCATGCAGACACATCCAGCACCTGTAAAGTCCACAACAGTACCTCACCAGGAGTATGACAGAGCTGGAACACATGTAATGTGTAGCCTGATTAAACAGAGTGCAGCTCCACACACTGCCATGCTGTCCACCCAAATGCAAGCTGTGCCTGATGTAGAAAGCCATGTCCAAGCTGGAATCAATGCACATGCTGCACCTTGTACAATCTGAATGGCAGGGAGCTATGCACATGAGGGACCTGAACCCCAGCACTGACATATTCAGGACAGGCTGTACTGCATTATCCAAAACACAGAAGCCACCCCACGCATGAGTAAACTACCAGTACAGGTTGTCCGTAGAGACACTCGTTGAGCCCCTCAACAGGAATCCTAATGAGTGGATGGGAGATGGGAGGTTTACCCTGGGTATCAATGTTATGTCACAGGTAGACAGAGGCACAGTATACTAAACAAGACATATGTCATGGCAAACTACACTTACAATGTGCTGATGGACAAACACACTCTCCGACTAGCATTAGAAATGGCCTAGGGCACATCGGTAGTGTTTGCCAATGTACACCCATGTTGTGGAATACACAACTGATGTTGGATGAGGCTGTTGTAAGTAGTTCACATCTGAACATAATGCAACATGGACTGATAGGTTCATAGGTACATAGGTTTATACTAGGCTATCGTCCCTAAGGCAGGTATAAGCCTAGCACAGAGTTCATTGGCATACACCACCCCTTATATGGAAACAGTACTGTGCCCATTATTATGTCATGCCTCTCTCCAGCAGTGACACAGTGACGATCCCCGGGTTAAACGTATGACCTTCCATCCACAGGTCAAGATACCTCTTGAACACAGCCAGCAAGGTGCTCTGCCTCACATGGACCGGGATTGTATTCCACAGCATAGGGAGTCTCCGGGTGATAACTCCATCCCTCCAACATGTCCAACGTACATCCCTGCTAAGGTGTACGTCACCTGCACTAGTGGTTCAGGTGGATCTGCCGATTCTGAGGTGGAGCATGTCCATTAATCCCTGTTTGGACATGGCCTCGCATGTCAGGCACATGTCACCTCTAAGTAGACGGTATGTGAGTGAATAGAGTGGGAGTGTCTTCAATCTGGCAGCATATGACAGCTGTTGGGGTTCCATGATCCTTTAGGTGGGGGACATTCAGGGTGTCTCCAATTGCTGTAGATGTTGGGTGACATACAGCCAGAATAGGGCATTCTACTCGATCACCGGTCTGATAAGTGAAGAGTACAGGGGAACAATGACCCACTAGATCTGGATGTGAATCCCATCCTGATCAGGTGGGCAATGTAGAAGGTCTTTCTAGCCACCTTAGCAACGTGAGTCTCAGAAGAACGGCGACTGTCAACCTGGGTCCCCAGGTCCATGATAACCTCCTCTGTGCTTAGAGGAGTGCCACCTATATGGTAGCTTGGGGTTACCTTGCTTTTCCTGAAGGGTATGTCTACACATGTTGTGCACTTTGACTTCAGACCTTGCTTTTCCTGAAGGGTATGTCTACACATGTTGTGCACTTTGACTTCAGGCCATGGCCCTGGCACCAGCTATCAGTTACTGTGAGTCCCTTCTGAAGGATATCCGTGTCTGATGCACTGTCCACTATGGTGCCCAGTGTGCAGTCATCTGCAAACATTGTCATCCAAAGTCCTCCCATGTTGGCCTGTACTTCTGGGAAGTACATGACAAACAATGGGGTCCAAGGACTGAGCCCTGTGTGACACCACCTGTGACCAGCCTGGAGTCTAACATAGTGCCAGCAACTCTAACCCTGTGGGTCCCGTCCTTAAGCCAGTTTGCAACCCATCTTGTGACATATGGGTTTACATTTCAGTTGTTAGGGTTTTCCACAATACCTGAGTGGGGTATTGTGTAGAAAGTGTTTGCAAGGCCAAGGTAGGCTGTATGGACTGCCTTTCCCCAACAATGGCCTAAGTGGCTGTTTTGAAGATGTCTACCCAGTAAAAAATCATGATCTGCCCTTGACCAAGCCAAAATGGGATGGGTACAATGTCTGCATGTCCCCCATATCTTTGTTTATGAGCTCAATTATGATCCTCTCCATAGCTTTGCAAACTAGACTTGTTAAGCTTATGGGGCAGTACTTACCAGGGTCTGTAGAGGCACCGCCTTTGTGCAGATGTGCACAACTGGACCATAACCAGGCTGTTGTGCACACTATGGAAATGTAAAGCGGTGATAGGACTAAAGCCCAGGATACTGACCACCACAGTGAAAGTACTGAAACACTACACTATACAGTGCTATAGTGTTAGGTCAGTATGAACAGATGTTGACAATTGTGTGCAAAGTATCCCATGCAAAACCTGCAGGCACAGTATACTCCCTGTTTTGTTCAAACAAAAAGCATTCGGACAGTAACTACACAACATGGCACAGAACACACAACCATAAACTGGAGATATTTGTTGAAGGTCACACTCATCCACAAATGTGATGGGCTGCAGAGTTCAACATATGTAAAGTCCACACTGGGCATGCTCACACACTTAGATAAATGAGACATCTTTCACACAACATGCCATGGGAAGGCTGAACTGGGCATGCTCACACACTTGGTCTAAATGTTACTCCTAGCAACTGTGAAAACACACCAGAGGATGCTCATTCCCCTTTCTAGACACTGATCATGTAAGCACCCTATAAGTATATCGGAGAAAAGGAATCTCTCAGTAATCCGAATAGCGAGCTCTGCTAATGCGTCTGTCTCAAGTGTCATAACATAGTTAGGCAGGGGTTTGAATCCAGCAGGTGGCAAGTGTGTGTGAAGGGGGTAAGTGTGTGTGTAAGTGTGTATGAAAGAAACATCCCTTTTGGCAACTGGGAAAACACACCACAGGATGATCATTCCACTTTCTAAACTCTGATGATGTCAGCACCCTATAAGTATATCAGGGGAAAGGAAGTCTCCCAGTAATGCGAACAGCGTGCTGTGCTAATGCGTCCGTCTTTAGTGTCATAACATAGTTAGGTAGGGGTTTGAATCCAGAAGGTGGCAAGTGTGTGTGAAGGGGGGTAAGTGTGTGTGTGTGTATGAAAGAAACATCCCTTTTGGCAACTGGGAAAACACACCACAGGATGATCATTCCACTTTCTAAACTCTGATGATGTCAGCACCCTATAAGTATATCAGGGGAAAGGTAGTCTCCCAGTAATGCGAATAGCGCGCTGTGCTAATGCGTCCGTCTCTAGTGTCATAACATAGTTAGGTAGGGGTTTGAATCCAGCAGGTGGCAAGTGTGTGTGAAGGGGTAAGTGTGTGTGTAAGTGTGTATGAAAGAAACATCCCTTTTGGCAACTGGGAAAACACACCACAGGATGATCATTCCACTTTCTAAACTCTGATGATGTCAGCACCCTATAAGTATATCAGGGGAAAGGTAGTCTCCCAGTAATGCGAATAGCGCTGTGCTAATGCGTCCGTCTCTAGTGTCATAACATAGTTAGGTAGGGGTTTGAATCCAGCAGGTGGCAAGTGTGTGTGAAGGGGGGTAAGTGTGTGTGTAAGTGTGTATGAAAGAAACATCCCTTTTGGCAACTGGGAAAACACACCACAGGATGATCATTCCACTTTCTAAACTCTGATGATGTCAGCACCCTATAAGTATATCAGGGAAAGGTAGTCTCCCAGTAATGCGAATAGCTGTGCTAATGCGTCCGTCTCTAGTGTCATAACATAGTTAGGTAGGGGTTTGAATCCAGCAGGTGGCAAGTGTGTGTGAAGGGGGGTAAGTGTGTGTGTAAGTGTGTATGAAAGAAACATCCCTTTTGGCAACTGGGAAAACACACCACAGTATGATCATTCCACTTTCTAAACTCTGATGATGTCAGCACCCTATAAGTATATCAGGGGAAAGGTAGTCTCCCAGTAATGCGAATAGCGCGCTGTGCTAATGCGTCCGTCTCTAGTGTCATAACATAGTTAGGTAGGGGTTTGAATCCAGCAGGTGGCAAGTGTGTGTGAAGGGGGGTAAGTGTGTATGAAAGAAACATCCCTTTTGGCAACTGGGAAAACACACCACAGTATGATCATTCCACTTTCTAAACTCTGATGATGTCAGCACCCTATAAGTATATCAGGGGAAAGGTAGTCTCCCAGTAATGCGAATAGTGCGCTGTGCTAATGCGTCCGTCTTTAGTGTCATAACATAGTTAGGTAGGGGTTTGAATCCAGCAGGTGGCAAGTGTGTGTGAAGGGGGGTAAGTGTGTGTGTAAGTGTGTATGAAAGAAATAAGAAGTTATGTACCTACCATAACGTTCCATGTTAGTTGTCTTCTCTCGCCTTCTTTCTTGCTTGATGGGTTAGGAGCCGATCCTCGGCTCCGACTCGGCACTTGCTAAGCTCGAGAGTCACTTTTACCAGCTCGAGGCAGCCCCATATCCCATGATGCAAGGCGGTAAGTACCCAGATCTCGTTTGATGACAAAGGGCAATAGCACCAAGCATAAAAACACTTCCAAAAGGAAGAAAGAAAACTTACAGGATGGAAGAAGGACCAGGTCTGAATGGTCTTCAGCATAATAATTTCTTATAGGAAGGTCTGTCCAGGCCTGGGGAAGGAGGGAGGGTCAAGAAAGAAGGCAGAGAAGACAACTAACATGGAACGTTATGGTAGGTACATAACTCCTTAATGTTAAGTTGTCAATCTCTCCTGCATTGTTTCTTGATGGGACAAGGCCCCTAGCACCTCTATCCTGGGTGGCTCAATGGAACAGACTCTTGAGGACTGTAGAGCCAAAACTGGCTCTGTCCCTGGAGGCCAAGTCCAATTTGTAATGGGAAACAAAAGTATGAGGAGTGGCCCAAGTGGCCGCTGCACAAATAGCGTCTAAAGGAAGTCTAGCTTGAAAGGCTGTAGAAGTAGCTAAGCTCCTAGTTGAATGTGCTTTAGGTTTTGAGCACAGCTGTTTTCCCTGAGCAGATAAATTTCAGAGATGACCAAGAAAGCCATCTAGACAAGGTCACTTTAGAGACAGGAAGGCCTTTCTTATTATCCGCATAGGAAACAAAAAGTTGATCAGATTTCCTAAATTTTTTTGTTCTGTCCAAATAATATCTGAGTTGACGGTGGACATCAAGATAATGTAGTTTTGTTCGGCTCTGTCTGAATAGTTTGGGAAAAATACAGGAGATCAATGGATTGATTCAAATTAGACTTTGAGGCGACCTTAGGCAAAAAGGTCGGATTAGTTCTCAATGATACTCTGTCTTTGTGAAAAACCAAATAGGGGGGTCGAACCGATAGAGCATGAAGTTCAGACACTCTCCTGGCCGATGTAATAGCTACTAGGAATAAAGTTTTCCAAGAAAGAAATTTCAGGGAACAAGAAACAGCTGGCTTGAAGGGGGGAAGAATCAAGGATGTCAGCACTAAATTTAGATCCCATTGAGGAGGAGGATTCCTGATTGGAGGCTTTAGCAGGAAAATTCCTTTCAAGAAGGCCCTACAGAGCCTATGTGACATAATATTGTGATCTGCAATCCCGACATGAAAGTTCGAGATAGCAGCCAATTGAACTCTGACTGTGGAAGAAGAGGAGCCTGCATGAAAAATCTCTGCTAAGAAGTCCAGGACTGCCTGAACAGGGGCAGTGAAAGGATCAATATTCTTGGCCTTAGCCCAATAAGAGAAACGTTTCCATTTGCTTGTGTAAATCCTCCTGGTAGAGGATTTTAAAGAAGCTACTATGATGTCTCTAACAGGGTTAGAGATCAAAGGAAGCCTGGCTAAGGAAGGAAGTGGAGCAACCATGCTGTGAGGTTGAGAGAAGGGATAGACCGGTGCAGCTGACCGGATTGGTGAATCAGAAGATCTGGCACTGGGTCCAGATGCCACGGCTGCACCAAAAGGTGACGATGGAGGAACGGGAACCAAACTTGTCGAGGCCAGTAAGGAGCAATGAGAATCAATTTGGCTCTCAATACGTTTGCTTACTGGATAACTTGTGGGTTCTGAGGACATGGAGGAAGGCATAAAGAAGTCCCTGGGGCCAATCCTGGGTCAGAGCGTCTCTGGGGGGATGGCCTGGAAGAGGGAAGAGAGAGAAGAAGTATGGGCATTTGCTGTTTTGGGGAGTAGCAAAAAGATCGCAACATGGACGACCCCATTCCAGAAAAATCTCTTCCGCTATCGATTGCTTGAGAGACCACTCGTGAGGCATGAGAATAGCTCTGCTCAATCTGTCCGCTACAATGTTGGTTTTCCCAGGGATATGCGTTGCTACCACAAACCGATGAGAGGAGATTGCCCATTGCCATAGTCTGAGCGCTTCTCGACACAAGGGGTAGGACTTGGTTCCGCCCTGTTTGTTGATATACCAAACTACAGACATGTTGTCTGTGTGGACTGCAATTGTCCCACGGGAAGAAAGTCGTTGAGGGCTTGCAACGTTAAAAGCACTGCTCTCATCTCCAGGACATTTATGTGCAGGTGGTACTCGAACGGCTGCCACGTCCCATGAACCATCCTGCCCTGATAATGACCCCCACCCGATCAGGGAGGCATCCGTGGTGACAGTGGCTACCGGGATGGGGTACAAAGTGTCTGCCTTGGTGAACCTGGGGAGATATGATCCACCAAGCAAGATGATCTTTGCAAGTCTGTGTCACCATAATCTGGTGACGCA